>NC_069508.1:88411927-88733222 GCF_027579735.1 Bombina bombina | reverse complement strand
AGTTAAATTCTTGTGGTCAGTAAGAATGAGCACTGGCATGCTAGTACCCTCGAAAAGATGCCTCCATTCCTTGAGTGCCAAAATTATGGCCAGTAATTCCGTTGCCAATTTCATAATTGCACTCCACAGGAAGCAATTTCTTAGAGAAGAAACCGCACGGATGCAAGGAACCGTCAGGCGTAGGAGGTTGAGACAAGAGGGCACCTACTCCAGTCTCAGATGCATCGACCTCAAGAACGAAAGGCAGGACAGGGTTAGGATGAGCCAGAACTGGAGCGGCAGCAAATGCAGTCTTAAGACTTTCAAAGGCCTTAATGGCAGTAGGTGACCAATGGAGTGGATCATACTCTTTACAGGTCATGTCTGTGATAGGTTTGACCAAGGAAGAAAAGTTTTTAATAAACTTTCTTTAGTAAACAGATAACTTGTCAAGATCCATGGAGAACCCTGCAACGGAGATAACATAACCTAGGAAGGTTACTTGAGTCTGATGGAACTCACATTTCTCTTGTTTACAAAACAGGCCGTTCTCACGTAGTCTCTGAAGAACCCGTGTAACATCAGAATGATGAGCCTCAAGTGTGGGTGAGTGTATGAGGATGTCGTCCAAGTACACCACAACGCACTGTTGCAACATATCTCGTAGGAAATCATTAATAAATTCCTGGAAAACAGCAGGAGCATTACATAGGCCAAAGTGCATTACAAGATACTCATAATGCCCGCTCCTGGTGTTAAATGCTGTTTTCCATTTGTGGCCCTCCTTGATCCTAATGAGATTGTACGCTCCTCTCAAATCAAATTTAGTAAAGACCGTAGCTCCCTTGAGGCAGTCAAAGAGTTCCGTAATAAGCGGAATAGGATAAGCATTCTAAATGATAAGATGATTAAGACCCCTATAATTGATGCACGGTCATAACTCGCCACCCTTTTTCTTCACAAAGAAGAAGCCAGCCCCTGCAGGAAAGCAGGCTTTGCGGATGATCCCCCGCGACAGTGCATCGGCAACATACTCCTCCATAGCACAATTCTCTGCAACAGACAGAGGGTAAACCAGGCCCGAGGAGGAATGGCTCCGGGTTGCAGGTCTATGGCACAATCGTAAGACCGGTGAGGAGGCAACGTACCGGCATGCACCTTGTCAAAAATGTCTAGGAACTCTTGGTACTCCTCTGGCAATTGAGATACCAAAGAAGTGCAAATGACTTTAACTTGATTCCGAAGACAAGTGGAAATACATTACGGAGACCACGACAAAATTTCGGACCTGCACCATTCAAGACTGGGATTGTGCTTTTGGAGCCAGGGATAACCCAGAACAACCAGAAAATGCAGAGAGTTTATCACCTGGAATTGGAAGGTTTCAAAATGAAGAGCCCCAACAGCCATGGATAACGGAGCAGTTTCGTGAGTAACGAGTAAGGGGCCTGCCATCACTGGCCTAAAAAGCAAGTGGAACGGACAGAGGCAAAACAGGAATGTAGTGCTTAGATACAAAAGCACTGTCAATGAAATAGCCCGCATCACCGGAGTCAACAAGAGCCTGGGTGACTATGGAGGACTCCACCCAAGAAAGGACAACCGTGACCAAAGGTTTCTCCTTTAGCGGTTCCAGGGACAAGGATAAACCACCCAAGTTCTGCCCTCGACAGGACCTTCGTTGTGAGCGTTTCCCGGCCGTGTAGGACAAGACTTCAAAAGGTGGCCCTGTAACCCAAAATAGAGGCAGACCCCCTCCCTCCTCCTAGAGGCCCTCTCCGCCGCGGAGAGATGCGTGAATCCCAACTGCATCGGCTCAGCAGTACCTGGTGACTCGGGACCAAGAGGCATGGGAGGAGAGGGAGGCATGGGTGGGAATGAACACTTAGGAGACAACAGAATAGGAGGCTTCCGCAAGTGCGCCTTGAAAGAGGGCCTCTCACTTAGTCTGATGTCAATTAGAATCAAAAAAGACACCAATGCCTCGAGATCTTCTGGTAAATCTCTGGCAGCAACTTCATCTTTAATCGCATCAGAGAGCTCATGAAAGAAGGCAGCAACAAGGGCTTCATTGTTCCAACCTACCACCTACGATCTGCCTTGAACTTTTGGCGCTGCATAGAACGAAGAAGGCAATCCTGAATCTGCACCCATGTGGAACGGAGTTGCTGGAGATGCTCCTCCAAAGCCTGAATACCCTGAGACATGAATGAATCAGGCAACAAGGATGGTTTAAACCCATAATTCGCCATGAACGGGGATAACTTGAAGGAAGCATTAATAGCACTATTACGAGTAAACTCTGCCCAAGGTAACAGTTCAGAACAATTATTGTGAAGATCTGAGACATAGCAATGGAGGAACTGTTCAAGAGCTTGATTAGACCGTTCTGCAGCCCCATTGGATTGAGGGTGATATGCTGAGGAGAAGGAAAGCTGGATCTCCATTTGAGCACAAAAGGCACACCAAAATCTGGAGACAAACTGGCTACCCCGGTCCGACACTATCTCCTTGGGTAACCCATGTAAATGGAAGACCTCTCGGGCAAAAATTGAAGCAAGCTCCTGAGCGGTAGGCAACTTCTTCAAGGGAATGCAATGTGACATTTTAGAAAAACGGTCAACCACCATAAGGATAACAGTATTGCCATTGGAAACAGGGAGCTCAACAATGAAGTCCATGGAAAGATGTGTCCAAGGACGCTCACCATTAGCAATAGGTTGAAGAAGACCCACAGGAAGACGTTGAGGAGTCTTACTCTGTGCACAAAATGAGCAGGAGGCAACATACGCAGCAACATCAGAACAAAGACCTGGTCACCAGAATTGTCGAGTGACAGACCAAATCATTTGGTTCTTGCCTGGGTGACCTGTGGCTTTAGGATAGTGGTAAGTGTGCAAAAGATTAGTTCGAAGATTCTCAGGAACAAAACACTTACCACTAGGTTTCTCAGGAGGTGCATTGGTTTGTGCAGCCAGGATCTCCTCCCCCAAGGGAGAAGTCAAAATAGTACGTATGGTAGCAAAAATATGGTCAGGAGGTATAACTGGAGTAGGTACAGACTCCTCCTTGGACAGAGGCAAAAATTGTCGAGAGAGGGCATCAGCCCTAACATTCTTACTACCAGGCAGTTAGGAGACCACATAATTAAACCAAGACAAAAATAGCACCCATCTGGCCTGTCGGGGCAACAAACGTTTTGCTTCGGATAGATAAGTTAAATTCTTGTGGTCAGTAAGAATGAGCACTGGCATGCTAGTACCCTCGAAAAGATGCCTCCATTCCTTGAGTGCCAAAATTATGGCCAGTAATTCCGTTGCCAATTTCATAATTGCACTCCACAGGAAGCAATTTCTTAGAGAAGAAACCGCACGGATGCAAGGAACCGTCAGGCGTAGGAGGTTGAGACAAGAGGGCACCTACTCCAGTCTCAGATGCATCGACCTCAAGAACGAAAGGCAGGACAGGGTTAGGATGAGCCAGAACTGGAGTGGCAGCAAATGCAGTCTTAAGACTATCAAAGGCCTTAATGGCAGTAGGTGACCAATGGAGTGGATCATACTCTTTACAGGTCATGTCTGTGATAGGTTTGACCAAGGAAGAAAAGTTTTTAATAAACTTTCTTTAGTAAACAGATAACTTGTCAAGATCCATGTAGAACCCTGCAACGGAGATAACATAACCTAGGAAGGTTACTTGAGTCTGATGGAACTCACATTTCTCTTGTTTACAAAACAGGCCGTTCTCACGTAGTCTCTGAAGAACCCGTGTAACATCAGAATGATGAGCCTCAAGTGTGGGTGAGTGTATGAGGATGTCGTCCAAGTACACCACAACGCACTGTTGCAACATATCTCGTAGGAAATCATTAATAAATTCCTGGAAAACAGCAGGAGCATTACATAGGCCAAAGTGCATTACAAGATACTCATAATGCCCGCTCCTGGTGTTAAATGCTGTTTTCCATTTGTGGCCCTCCTTGATCCTAATGAGATTGTACGCTCCTCTCAAATCAAATTTAGTAAAGACCGTAGCTCCCTTGAGGCAGTCAAAGAGTTCCGTAATAAGCGGAATAGGATAAGCATTCTAAATGATAAGATGATTAAGACCCCTATAATTGATGCACGGTCATAACTCGCCACCCTTTTTCTTCACAAAGAAGAAGCCAGCCCCTGCAGGAAAGCAGGCTTTGCGGATGATCCCCCGCGACAGTGCATCGGCAACATACTCCTCCATAGCACAATTCTCTGCAACAGACAGAGGGTAAACCAGGCCCGAGGAGGAATGGCTCCGGGTTGCAGGTCTATGGCACAATCGTAAGACCGGTGAGGAGGCAACGTACCGGCATGCACCTTGTCAAAAATGTCTAGGAACTCTTGGTACTCCTCTGGCAATTGAGATACCAAAGAAGTGCAAATGACTTTAACTTGATTCCGAAGACAAGTGGAAATACATTACGGAGACCACGACAAAATTTCGGACCTGCACCATTCAAGACTGGGATTGTGCTTTTGGAGCCAGGGATAACCCAGAACAACCAGAAAATGCAGAGAGTTTATCACCTGGAATTGGAAGGTTTCAAAATGAAGAGCCCCAACAGCCATGGATAACGGAGCAGTTTCGTGAGTAACGAGTAAGGGGCCTGCCATCACTGGCCTAAAAAGCAAGTGGAACGGACAGAGGCAAAACAGGAATGTAGTGCTTAGATACAAAAGCACTGTCAATGAAATAGCCCGCATCACCGGAGTCAACAAGAGCCTGGGTGACTATGGAGGACTCCACCCAAGAAAGGACAACCGTGACCAAAGGTTTCTCCTTTAGCGGTTCCAGGGACGAGGATAAACCACCCAAGTTCTGCCCTCGACAGGACCTTCGTTGTGAGCGTTTCCCGGCCGTGTAGGACAAGACTTCAAAATGTCGCCCTGTAACCCAAAATAGAGGCAGACCCCCTCCCTCCTCCTAGAGGCCCTCTCCGCCGCTGAGAGATGCGTGAATCCCAACTGCATCGGCTCAGCAGTACCTGGTGACTCGAGACCAAGAGGCATGGGAGGAGAGGGAGGCATGGGTGGGAATGAACACTTAGGAGACAACAGAATAGGAGGCTTCCGCAAGTGCGCCTTGAAAGAGGGCCTCTCACTTAGTCTGATGTCAATTAGAATCAAAAAAGACACCAATGCCTCGAGATCTTCTGGTAAATCTCTGGCAGCAACTTCATCTTTAATCGCATCAGAGAGCTCATGAAAGAAGGCAGCAACAAGGGCTTCATTGTTCCAACCTACCTCTGCAGCAAGCATATGGAACTCAATGGCATACTGAGCAACAGATCTTGTACCTTGCTGAATGGACATGAGTCGTTTAGCAGCAGAGGAGGAGTGAGCTGGAACATCAAATACCCTTCGAAAGGAGGCCAATAATTCAGGGTCATTTGAAATCACAGGTTTATTAGTCTCCCACAAGGGATTAGCCGAGGCAAGAGCTGTGTCAGAGAGTAACGAGATGAGAAATCCCACCTCAGCTCTGTCAGAGGGAAACGCCTGAGGTAACATCTCAAAGTAAATGCCCACCTGGTTCAAAAACCCTCTGCACTGATTAGGATCGCATCCATAATGCTGAGGTAGAGGTGCAGAACCGGACATGCTCCTGGTAAGACTAGGTGCAGCAGCAGAAACAGGAGCAGCCATAACTTGTGGGACACTTTGGTCCAAATGTGCAGTGCGAGTCAGCAGGGTTTGCAGGGCTAGTGCAAATTGATCCAAGCGGTGATCCTGTTCATCCATCCTGGAAATTATGGCAGGTAAAGGTGGATTATTAGCACCATCAGGATTCATGGCCCTTGCGTAATGTCAGGGTGCCAGGAATCAGACTGAGATGAGAAGTGCAAAAATAATCACACCTTTATTCATAGCAAAAAATAATAAAAAGTCCACAAGTCAAATAACAAGCCAGGAATCAAAACCAGAGCTGGTAGTCAGACGAGCCGAGTCAGGAGCAAAAGAGAGTAGTCAGACGAGATGGAATAAGGAACAAGGTGAACAACAGAATCAGGAACAAGTCAGAGATCAGGAACCAGGAAGGACGTCAGACAGCCAGGTAATACACAGGAGCTCTCACAAACAGGTCTGAGACAACGCAAGGGCAAAGCATACTGAACAGAGCCCTTTAAATAATAAGTGATGACATCACAATTCTGAGACTGCATCCTGTCTCACACGGATGATGTACACCAGTCTGGCCATAAAAGGAAGTGCAGGAAATGAGCAGCATCACACAGTATGCACCAGAGTCAGCAAGAGAGGTGAGTAAAATGGCTGCCATTAGCACATGGCAAACAAAACAGGGAAAAACCCCTGACAACAGTAAATCTATGTTTCTCTATGTATGTGTATGTATGTCAATGTAAAATCCCTGCGTCGCTTTTGTTTTTTTCTAACACCCGAGATCTCCTATCTTTGAACCCTTATAACTTTAGTGTGCAATATTTTTTTAAAATATTTTTTATTAGACTGTGTTAATATGAGTCTAACTGTACTTTGTAATGTATTTTTTAAGAATTCAGTGAAACTTTTATGTTTCGGAAAACTGTTAACTACAGCTATTCAAGCGCAGAAAGGATTGTTCCGCAAAATGCCGATTTATGAAGATGTGGGCGGACATGATCCACTGTAGCGAATCATGTTCGCCCGACATCGATAAATGATAAACGCCAACAGCATACGCTGTCGACATTTATCATTGCACAAGCATTTTGTGTGAAATACTTGTGCAATGCCGCCCCCTGCAGATTTGCAGCAAGAGGTGTCAATTATCCCAATCGTATCTAATCAAGATGATTGCTGTCCTCCGCCTCAGAGGTGGCGGACAAGTTAAGGAGCAGCGAGCAGGAGCAGGAGCCTGAAGGCTCGCACGGAAACAACTGCATTTGCAGCTACATAAATCGGCCCCTAAATTTTAAATGGCTCTAATTCTTCTATTGCATGCAAGTCAGCGTGGTCGTGATAATGCTTATAACATCCTGTGATAACATTAGCTTGCGACTTATAAACTAGCGCTGAATCAAATTTTATTAAAAACATATAAATAACTTAAAGGGACATTAAACCCAAAAAAATGATTTCATGGTTTAGAAAGAGCATGCAATTTTAAACAACTTTCTAATTTACTTCTATTATCTAACTAGCTTCATTCTCTTGATATTATTTGCTGAAAAGTATATCTAGATAGGCTCAGTAGCTGCTGATTGGTCGCTGCACATAGATGCCTTTTGTGATGGGCTCATCAATGTGCATTTCTATATATTCAACAAAAAATATGAAGCAAAATTAGATAAAAGAAGTAAATTTGAATGTTGTTAAAATTGTATTCTCTATCTGAATCATGAAAGAAAATGTTTGGGTTTAATGTCCATTTAACCAAGGCCTAAATAATAGGAAATCGGAATGAATTATGAATTCTTGGCTATGCTTACTTAGGTAGTCATCAATGTCTGCTAGGACATTATGTCCATTCATGACATTAGTCCTGAGTCTCACTGTAGAGGCAGACTTCCCTTACTTTATTTAGTTTGTTTGGCTTTCAGGATCCTTGTATTGTCCAAGAAACTCTTTCTGCAGTGGTCCACAGGCTTGGGATATGGTCTCTATGTGGTTACCTCCTTGATGACCTGCTGCAACAGCCTCTTCTTTCTGGATTTGGGAATCTTCTTTACCCGGTGTCCAAGTAGGACATTGTACTGTTGCAAAAAATTATAAACCAACACAACATTCTGCTAATAGGGAAATTAAATATTCCTACTAATTTCATCTTGCCAGAAAGCCTTACATTTCCAAAGTAGATTGTTTTGCAACACAATAAAAAAGTATATTTATGCAACTTTTATAGCTGGGACTGCTATGAGTTTGCATGTAGATTGAATGACATCTCAAATTTTAGATCATGTTAGAGCAGGGGTCTCAAAGTACTGGCCCGTGAACCAGTTACAATGCGGCCATCCACTTACTCCCATAACTGAGAGCTGTTAATGTAATGCCCCGGACTTCACTGGAGGACTGTAGTGTAACTCTCAGTGAGACTGTGGGGCAAACTGACTCTAAGCAGGCAGCAGCAGAGACGGCAGAGGAGGACAAGCAATGGGGTTGAGCAAGGTATGTGTCAAGTACATTTGCCTTATAGTGAGTTTTATTTTGTGTTTCTATCTAAGAGAGGGGCTGTATAGCTTGCTTTGTTTAAAATACTGTGTGTGTGTGGGGGGGGGGGGGGTCTGTGTTTGTGTGGGTCTGTGTGGGTCTGTGTGTGTATGTTTGAGTCTGTGTGTGGGTCTGTGTGAGTCTGTGTATGTGTGTGTCTGGGTATGTGTGAGTCTGTGTGGGTGTGTGTATATATGTGTGTGTGTGGGGGGTCTGTGTGTGGGTGTGTGTGTGTGGTTCTGTGTTTGTATGTGTAAGTATGCGTGTGTGTGTGAGGGGGGTCTGTGTATTTGTGAGGGTGTGGGGGTGTCTGTCTGTGTTTGTGTGTGTATGTGTGGCTGTGTCTGTGTGTGTATGCGTGGGTGTGTGTATGTGTGGGTCTATATGTTTGTGTGTGTGGGGGTCTGTGTGTGTGGGGGGGTCTGTGACTGTGTTTGTGGGGGGGGTATGAGTGTGTGTGTGGTGGGGGTCTGTGTATGTGGGTCTGTGTGTGTGTGTGTTTGTGTGGGTGGGTGTGGGTCTGTGTGTGTGTGGGGGTCTGTGTATGTGTGGGTCTGTGTATGTGTGGGTCTGGGTGTGTATGTAATGATTACATATATGACACAAAGCCATCACTGATAGTATCTAACAGAGCATTCATATATATATATATATATATATATATATATATATATATATATATATATATATATATATATATATATATATATATATACAGTTTAATTTTGTTTGAAGTTTTGGAAGCGGCCTCCATGGGAGAAGACAATTTGACCATTGGCACTAAGGTAATTTAAGTTTGAGACCCCTGTGTTAGAGACATGTCCTGTTGCTATTATTCTCCTTTATTGGTTAATCTGATACATTGCAGTTAAAAGGGACTCCTTAATTATCAAGCAATTGTAGATCACTCATAAACTGATAAAGGGGAAATCAATGTTTTGTATAATAAATATAAATGATAAACCTCATTGATAATAGCAATATATTGCAGATGAATCCATATCTATGATATTTGTAGATTACCGTATAGCTGACGTCTTCAAACACAATATATTTTTTAAAATTAGATGTTTAGACTTAAAAAGACCATAAATAAAGGTGTGTTGTAGTGCAGAGGAATTCAAATTTGATTCTAACAACCTATTTATTTATTTTCAAGAAGGATAGGAGTTAATATAACTGACAGTGTTAAGACTACAATACTAAGAGACATTGCAAAAACCATAATATTTGCATAGTAATGCAAATGTAAATACACATTTCATATCTTAAATAATAGTATCAGGGTTGACCATACTTATCCATTGATATACTTTTTTGCAGCAAACTTTGACAAACATACAGATACATTTTCTAAGGTTTAAGTTGTAGAATGAAAACACCAGTGGGAAATCAGCTTGTGTCAATGAACTGATCAGCTTAAACGATTACTTGTAGTTTATATCGTAAAACAGCTGTCCACACGTTGTGTAATTTGATCTTTTTATGAATTAAAGTATGTTTGTTCTCCTGTTCTTTGATAATACAACGTGATTTAAAATTACTGCATTGGTGAAACAAGGAAACAATACTGAGGAGCCGCACACACAGTGTAAATGCCAAACTTTGCAAATTTATTGCATAAGAATAAAAATTCACAAACACAGAAGCAAGGTGTCTGACGCGTTTCTCGCCCTCTAGTGGCACTTCATCAGAGACATAATGAACATGTACACACTCCATCCTTATATTGGGCAATAATTGCCCTCACACTTGCCCATACTCAAATTTAAAAAGACAGTGACCACAAGTAAAAATGGAACAAAGGTACATCTCATTAACAGTGCTGTTTTAAACTAATACTACATACTCTAATAGACAGAATGGCCATTATAGAGAATATTATAGCAAGAATATATAAAGCATTGCAGCAAAATACATTGCAATACTAACAACAACTTAACTTGTTTGTATTTTATTTCTTATATTTTATTTGATATTTGTTTGTTATTTATTAATCCTATGCTGCAGTCTGCATGCACCTCACCATATATCAGTGTCAAAAGAGGACACACAGTTCCCTCACTTACTCCATTGGAGCGGACAGCAATTTGCTGATTCCATGTGCCCGCATGCAGCAGCATATTCATAAATTCTATTAGGATAGCTAAAAAAAACAATATGATTTCAAAGAACAATACAAAGTAACCATATTATCAAATTCCATTATATATATAGTCAAAGTACTCCAAACAATGCAACACACATTGAAATATGGGTTAAATTTCAAAACATAAATATACCAATATCCTTTTCAACACTATCAAAGAACCTCTTGTTCCTCATTATTCAAGTTAACTGAGGTCGAATATCTAACATTACAATGAATTACAAAATTCACCAAGAAATATCAGACATAAAAAGGAATAAGTTAGTGTGAAAACACATACAAATACTTGATATAACTAAATATCCCCTGGTATAAAACTTATATTTCATTCATGCAATGTTATAGCGCTTAAGGATAACAAACTATGCAAATATCACTGTTCATTGATGCATATTTCAAAGAACATACATCAAACAATATATATATTTATTTTGCATATGTGTATATGTGTATATGCAGGACACGGGTACATAATCCACCATGATTAGTGGGTATAAATGGCTGTGCAATGCTCAATCCATATTACTCTATGTATAGAGGAATGGTGGTAGTTAACCCATAAAATATGGTATTGTTCCCATGCAAATGTACACAAACAAATACAGTCCATAACGTGTATCCACATAATAGCAAATTTGAACACGTGAGGGTCATAGTGGTAAGTTAATGGACACATAGGTATGGGTATATATATAAGCTGCAATGCTTTATATATTCTTGCTATAATATTCTCTGTAATGGCCATTCTGTCTATTAGAGTATGTAGTATTAGTTTAAAACAGCACTGTTAATGAGATGTACCTTTGTTCCGTTTTTACTTGTGGTCACTGTCTTTTTAAATTTGAGTATGGGCAAGTGTGAGGGCAATTATTGCCCAATATAAGGATGGAGTGTGTACATGTTCATTATGTCTCTGATGAAGCACCACTAGAGGGCGGGAAACGCGTCAGTCACCTTGCTTCTGTGTTTGTGAATTTTTATTCTTATGCAATAAATTTGCAAAGTTTGGCATTTATACTGTGTGCGGCTCTTCTCTTTTGGATACGAATTTGGGCGGATGGTTCCTGCACCCCAGAGCCTTGCACCTTGCCAGAGTTGAGAGCTGAACTGCTGGAGGACTCCGCTGCCGCTATTGCGGATGACGTCATCTGCATGAGGCGATTTTCAGTGGTGTGTATCGTTAGCTGTCGCAGCTACAACCTTTTTACTTTCTCAAGTATTCTAGTGGTTTATCCTTTGACTACTTAACTGTTGCCAAACCCTGCCTGACCATTCCAGTGGTTTATCCTTGGACTGCTTTGCTGTTGCCAGACCCTGCCTGCCACTGGGGACTGTCCTGCCTGTGGTGAGTGCCGCCTTCCTCATCTCATTAACTTTCTCTGCTCTGGGATATTCCCTATCATTCTGGCTCGACGCCAGGATAACAAGACTACTGGCCGAGTTTGGTGTGATAGAGAAGTATCCCACAAGCGTTACATGCATATTCAGTATTATGTTTGCTTTAAATGAACTGAATACTGAATAGCACAGCACACAAATATTTAGAAAAACTACTTTTTCTGAATATTTGCTCTGAATGATTAATCCAAAATGAATTATTCGGTGCTGCACAAGTCTATTAACAACCCTATTTTTTCTTTTGTGAGAAACATGATAAAAGAGCAATCCCCTTTAATGGGGCAACATATGAACATAATGGCCTCTAGTTATCAAGCCGTCAACCGCAAATACGCTGGAATTCCACAGCGTATTTGTGGCGAGGCTGATTCGCCATAGTTATCAAGCCCTACAGCCCGGCAAAAGTAGAATCTAGTGACGTAACATATGATCTGCCGGACTGAGTCCGACACAGATCGATGGTTACGTCACTACAGATGTTGCGAACGCAAGTTCGGCACAATCTGATACTTTTGCTAGTTATCAAAGAACTAGCAGGTACGCTCGCCACTATTCCGGGCCAGCGTACCTGGTTTTAAATCCGCCGCCCTGGAGACGGCGGATCCCCTAGGAATCAATGGGAGTCTGACAGCAGCGAGAGCTCATGTTCGCTGCTGCCCGTAGGTGGCGGCGGGGTCCGGGAGCGGCGGTTTAGGGGTTCATATATTTATTATAGTTGCGGCGGGGTCCAGGAGCGGCGTTTTATGGGTTAATATATTTTTTAGAGTTGCGGTGGGCTCCAGGAGCGGCGGTTTAGGGGGTAAAACAGTATAGTATAGTGTGGGTGCTTAGTGACAGGCTAGCAAGAAAGCTGCGAAGAAGCCGATGAGCAGTGAGATCGATGACTGTCAGTTAACAACAGTCCGCTGCTCATCGCTCCGTACTTGGTGCGCAGCTTCTTGACAGCTTTCTTGATAACTTTGGCGAACGTATTAAGGTCCGCGGCGGCGATGTAAGGCGAGCTTAGGTGAGCGTATTGGGCCAGCAAATGCAGCAAAATACGGAGCTTCATAACTAGAGGCCAATGCCCGTTGCAAAAAATATGAGTTAGTTCATTAATGTGGTTAAAACCTTTAATCTAAAGGCTGGAAAGGCATCACATTTACACTGTTCAATATTGATCCAGTGTTATTCTTCTGCATTGCTTGTTTCCTGTTTCAGCAAATAAGTATGCAAGCTTCATTTTTTCTCTAGGCCAGTCCTGACCCCATTAGGAAAGGGTAAAAACAAAAAGAGAAAGAAAGAGGAAGGGAATTATGTCTATACTATTAAAATGGTTAAAAAAAAAATAAAGAAAGGCACCTCCCTAACAGTTTTCTTTCATTTAAGACTTGATAATCTTTATGTGTGCTTGCCTTGACAGAGTCGTTATTCACACACAATTAGAGTCTGATGATTTAAAGCTCTCCACTGAGATGATTTAAAATGATCCTCCAGCACTGCGAGATCCCTAGTGAAATTCTTAAAAGGCAGATTTTTCTATACCTCTCCAAGGGACGTTCCCTGAATCTCTGTATGTAAGGGGAGACAAGACCAGTGCAATATAGCACTGCATGACATGAGAGTTCTGCTGCATTTACACTTTGTACTTTGTATTTTACATTACTTTACACTTTAACATTTTTTACATTTAAACATTGCACTTTCTATTTTGTATTTTGTTTTGTATACAGCAGTGTATTTAGGATTTTGATTTTACAATTTCTGATTATTCTTTCACGGTTTCTGTGAACAAATTAGGATCATACTTTGTATATTTATGTGTATCTTTTACAATGTATATTGCACTTTGTATTTCTTCTGTTTGAAATAAAACTGAAACGCTGGTAGTTTAAGGGGAAAGAGGAAGTAAAAGGAGAACACCTGGGGTTGATATAAATGCTTACGGCTAGATTACGAGTCTTGCGTTAGGCTTAAAAAGCAGCGTTGGCCGGTCCCAACGCCGCTTTTTAACGCCTGCTGGTATTACGAGTCTTGCAGGTACAGGTGTACCGCTCACTTTTTTGACCAGACTCGGAAATACCACAAATCCACTTACAACAATTGCGTATCCTATTTTCTCAATGGGACTTGCATAGCGCCGGTATTACGAGTCTGACAAAAAGTGAGCGGTAGACCCTCTCCTGTCAAGACTGGTACCGCATTTAAAAGTCAGTAGTTAAGAGTTTTACACTACAACGCCGTAGCATAAAACTCTTAACTAAAGTGCTAAAAAGTACACTAACACCCATAAAATACCTATTAACCCCTAAACCGAGGCCCTCCCGCATCGCAAACACTAAAATAAATACTTTAACCCAGTGATTTGCAACCTTTTTTTGCCGTGGCACACTTTTTTACATTAAAAAATCCTGTGGCACACCACCATCCCAAAATTTTACAAAATCACACATTGTAGCCTAATACAGGATATATATACAGTATATATATATATATATATATATATATATATATATATATATACACACACACACACTGTACTGTGCTGTCATGCCATGCCTTCTACAAACTATACATGATATATTGACATTCATTCACAAACAATCATAATGATTGTCTGTGAATGAATGTCAATGTCATGGTTGTAAATGATGCCTGATGAGCCTGTCACATACCTACCAATATTACAAAATTTGAAAGAGGGACACCCCCGCACTGTTGTCAGTCTGCCGCGGCACACCTGAGGATCTCTCACGGCACACTAGTATGCCACGGCACACTGGTTGAAAAACCCTGCTTTAACCCACAATCTGCCGAACCGGACATCGCCGCCACTATAATAAATATATTAACCCCTAAACCCCCGCACTCCCGCATCGCAAATACTAGTTAAATATTATTAACCCCTAATCTGCCGGCCCTAACATCGCCGCCACCTACCTACATTTATTAACCCCTAATCTGCCGCCCCCAACATCGCCGCCACTATAATAAAGTTATTAACCCCTAAATCTAAGTCTAACCCTAACCCCACCTAACTTAAATATAATTTAAATAAATCTAAATAAAATTACTACAATTAACTAAATAATTCATATTTAAAACTAAATACTTACCTATAAAATAAACCCTAAGCTAGCTACAATATAACTAATAGTTACATTGTAGCTAGCTTAGGGTTTATTTTTATTTTACAGGCAACTTTGTATTTATTTTAACTAGGTACAATAGTTATTAAATAGTTATTAACTATTTAATAACTACCTAGTTAAAATAAAGACAAATTTACCTGTAAAATAAAACCTAACCTAAGTTACAATTACACCTAACACTACACTAGAATTAAATTAATTACCTAAATTAAATACAATTAATTACAATTAAATAAAATTATCTAAAGTACAAAAAAACAAACACTAAATAACAGAAAATAATAAACAACTGCAAACACAAAAGAAGAGAGAGCGCAGCCACGACTCACGGTAAAAGTTTTTAATATATCCTTACTTCGCAAACAAACATATTGCACTTACAAACGTTTCAATAAAAACAGGCGTCTCTTGGTTTACTTTAATCGTCCGTTACTGTGGTATGGTTGATCTGTCCTTTTTCGCTGTATGCGTTCACTCTTTGGTGTCCCTCGAGTTACGCTCCTTCCAATTGCTCTTTTATTTGTAGCGGTGCTTTTTTGACTAACTTTTCTGTGCCGTCTACGCGTTTCTTCCGTCTTCTGCGGACTTTCTCAAGACTCTTTTGGCAGTGTATGAAATGTTCGCGGGGATCCACGATTTAAAAGTCCGTTACTCCTCCTCTCTCCAATGACGTGGCCCAATTGGCTCTTTAGAAATTTCTACGCCCACTTGCACAGTTCATCGGGCAATTGTGTGAAAGAAAGGTAACAATGTTATTAACTACCTATTTCGTACATGTCATCTCCTTACATTTACCTCACGCATATAACGCGCTACAGTGTACCTTTTACATATAAGTTAAAAATAAACCATAAAACCTATCTAGATAAATGACATACGTATAAAACACTTCTACAACCTAATGTTCTACATTAGTGTCTACATTAAACCTATTTAAAACTATTTTAAACTATTAAAAACAGCAGCATGAAATTCCCTAATAATTTACCTATATACCTATGTACCTATACTCGATGTTTGAATATTTAAAATCTAATGTATAAACCCTAGCTCTCATATCGGTTCTACTTATGTGCAGCTTCTATTTTTGTAAAGGTTACTTGATCTATCTTATAACATAAAGGCTTGAAGATCCAAGTCAATATTTAACCCCTTTGGAGCCAGACTTTCTAATATGTGAATCCATTTCGTTTCCTTCTTTCTTAATATAGTTAATCTTTGATGTGGATTCGAATCTATGGGAACTATTTCTAAAATGCTAATCTTTAGACTGGTGGGATCTTGTCTGTGGTGGGTTCTAAAGTGTTCAGACACACTGTGGGTTTTTAACCCCATCTCAATGTTGTTTATGTGTTCGTAACACCTCCTTTTTATTTTTCTCTTTGTTCTCCCTACATAGATCACCCCACATTTACAGGTGAGACTATAAACTACATATGTAGATTGACATGAACCTCGTGAGGTAATCGGTATAGTTTTGGTATGGTTCCAATTATCTATGGAATCTCTATTCCAGATAATGGGACACATGCAACAATTCTTTCTACCACACCTATATGTCCCTGGTTTTTGTACAACCCACTGATTTAGGGTGCCAGAGTTCCTTATATTGCCCCCTATCGGGCCTTTTAGTTTTGATGGTGCTAGAATATTTTTCAGATTTCTGTTCTTTTTGAAGACTACATTTGGTTTATCCTCTATAGCTTCTTTCAACCAAGGATCTGCCTTTAGTATTCCCCAATGTTTCTGTAGTGTCTTTTTAATAAATCCAGCACCCTCGTTATATGTCGTGATGAACCTTACTTTCTTATTCAGGTCATTTTGATCTGGTTCTTTTTCCCTTTTGGGGAATAATAATTCCTCCCTTGTACACTTCTCGTTATGTTTCCTAGCTGCTCTAATGCTATCTCTTCCGTAATCTTTTTCAATAAATTTCTTTTCTAAGATATCTGCTTCATGGTTATAATCCTCTAATTCAGTGCAGTTCCTGCGGATTCTGCGGAACTGTCCATTTGGGATGTTCTGCTTCCAGGAATTCTTATGCCCACTATTGGCATTTAGAAAGCCATTACTGTCCATTGGCTTTCTATAATTTCTGACTTTAATAGATTTTGACACTTGATCAACAAAAAATTCAACATCTAGGAACTCAATTTTTTCCTTCGACATTTTACTTGTAAACATTAGGTTGTATTGATTGTTGTTCATGTGTTTCACAAAATCTTGTGCAATTAGACTTTCTCCTCGCCAAATAATAATTATATCATCGATATATCTCAGATATTGAATTATATTGTCTGAGTAGGGGTTATTAGCCCATACCATGGACTCTTCAAACTGCGACATATACATGTTCGCATATGATGGAGCCATTGGGGTACCCATAGCGGTCCCTTGGATTTGTTTGTAAAATGAATTATTGAAACTGAAATAATTATTGCAAAGTATAAATCTAATGCTGTCTTCTAAGAATTTTAGATGTTCCTTTATTATTCCACTACTTGACCCTGCCTGCTTGAAGGCTTCAATGCCTTTTTCGTGGGGGATGTTCGTGTACAATGAAGTAACATCGCACGTAATCCACAAATGGTCGTCCTCCCACTTTTTACCTTCTAATGCTATTATAATGTCAGGTGTATCTTTGATAAAAGACTTAATTTTCTTGACCATCGGCTGCATAAAATGATCTATATAAGTAGACAAATTGCTGGAAATAGAATCTATGCCTGAAATTATGGGGCGCCCGGGTGGGTTTCTTGGGTCTTTATGTATTTTGGGGATATGATAGAAAATGGGGATTTTTGGATGTGGGTTGTAAATGTAGTTAAATTCATCATTGTTGAGAATTCCTACTTTCTTTGCCTCGATTAGGATCCCAAACAACACTTTGTTAAATTCTATTGTAGGGTCCTTGTCCAGCTTTACATATGTGTCAGTGTCCCGTAACAATCGATATGCCTCATTAACATAATCCTCCTTATTCTGCACTATAATCCCTCCCCCTTTGTCAGCCTGTTTTATAACTAATTGATGATTCTGTCTTAATTTATTTAACGACTGTCTTTCTTCCTTTTGCAAATTGTCTTTAAATTTAAATTTTTTGTTATGGTTGCCAGACTCAAAATATTTATTTAATTCCTCTGTAAGGAGTGAGTTAAATACCGGAATATATTCTCCCTGTGTATGAACAGGGTTAAAAGATGAAGGCCTCTTAAACTTACTATGTACAATTCCTGGTTGATCTTCATGTAAACTGAGGTTCATTAGCTCTTGTGTGTTGTCATCCTGACTATCTACTTCACTTTCATTTGTATCGAGTTGTTTCAGCGTTTTTAGTGCCTCTAGGTCCTCTTTGCTCCACGTATTTGTGTTTCCGTTTTCCATTTCTACCACCTTATAGTGATTCACATTTTTTGCATAATATCTCTTTAAGTTTAATTTCCGTATAAATTTCTGTAAGTCGATATACATTTCAAACTTATTTGGTAGTTTTTTAGGTGCAAACTTCAATCCTTTATTTAGCAACAGTATATCTGAATTACTTAAATTTACATCCGAAAGATTAATAATATTTTCTTTAGCTTTTCTGATTAGTTTTTCTTTTCTCTCTGTTTCTTTGGCTCGTTGGCCAACGAGCCAAAGAAACAGAGAGAAAAGAAAAACTAATCAGAAAAGCTAAAGAAAATATTATTAATCTTTCGGATGTAAATTTAAGTAATTCAGATATACTGTTGCTAAATAAAGGATTGAAGTTTGCACCTAAAAAACTACCAAATAAGTTTGAAATGTATATCGACTTACAGAAATTTATACGGAAATTAAACTTAAAGAGATATTATGCAAAAAATGTGAATCACTATAAGGTGGTAGAAATGGAAAACGGAAACACAAATACGTGGAGCAAAGAGGACCTAGAGGCACTAAAAACGCTGAAACAACTCGATACAAATGAAAGTGAAGTAGATAGTCAGGATGACAACACACAAGAGCTAATGAACCTCAGTTTACATGAAGATCAACCAGGAACTGTACATAGTAAGTTTAAGAGGCCTTCATCTTTTAACCCTGTTCATACACAGGGAGAATATATTCCGGTATTTAACTCACTCCTTACAGAGGAATTAAATAAATATTTTGAGTCTGGCAACCATAACAAAAAATTTAAATTTAAAGACAATTTGCAAAAGGAAGAAAGACAGTCGTTAAATAAATTAAGACAGAATCATCAATTAGTTATAAAACAGGCTGACAAAGGGGGAGGGATTATAGTGCAGAATAAGGAGGATTATGTTAATGAGGCATATCGATTGTTACGGGACACTGACACATATGTAAAGCTGGACAAGGACCCTACAATAGAATTTAACAAAGTGTTGTTTGGGATCCTAATCGAGGCAAAGAAAGTAGGAATTCTCAACAATGATGAATTTAACTACATTTACAACCCACATCCAAAAATCCCCATTTTCTATCATATCCCCAAAATACATAAAGACCCAAGAAACCCACCCGGGCGCCCCATAATTTCAGGCATAGATTCTATTTCCAGCAATTTGTCTACTTATATAGATCATTTTATGCAGCCGATGGTCAAGAAAATTAAGTCTTTTATCAAAGATACACCTGACATTATAATAGCATTAGAAGGTAAAAAGTGGGAGGACGACCATTTGTGGATTACGTGCGATGTTACTTCATTGTACACGAACATCCCCCACGAAAAAGGCATTGAAGCCTTCAAGCAGGCAGGGTCAAGTAGTGGAATAATAAAGGAACATCTAAAATTCTTAGAAGACAGCATTAGATTTATACTTTGCAATAATTATTTCAGTTTCAATAATTCATTTTACAAACAAATCCAAGGGACCGCTATGGGTACCCCAATGGCTCCATCATATGCGAACATGTATATGTCGCAGTTTGAAGAGTCCATGGTATGGGCTAATAACCCCTACTCAGACAATATAATTCAATATCTGAGATATATCGATGATATAATTATTATTTGGCGAGGAGAAAGTCTAATTGCACAAGATTTTGTGAAACACATGAACAACAATCAATACAACCTAATGTTTACAAGTAAAATGTCGAAGGAAAAAATTGAGTTCCTAGATGTTGAATTTTTTGTTGATCAAGTGTCAAAATCTATTAAAGTCAGAAATTATAGAAAGCCAATGGACAGTAATGGCTTTCTAAATGCCAATAGTGGGCATAAGAATTCCTGGAAGCAGAACATCCCAAATGGACAGTTCCGCAGAATCCGCAGGAACTGCACTGAATTAGAGGATTATAACCATGAAGCAGATATCTTAGAAAAGAAATTTATTGAAAAAGATTACGGAAGAGATAGCATTAGAGCAGCTAGGAAACATAACGAGAAGTGTACAAGGGAGGAATTATTATTCCCCAAAAGGGAAAAAGAACCAGATCAAAATGACCTGAATAAGAAAGTAAGGTTCATCACGACATATAACGAGGGTGCTGGATTTATTAAAAAGACACTACAGAAACATTGGGGAATACTAAAGGCAGATCCTTGGTTGAAAGAAGCTATAGAGGATAAACCAAATGTAGTCTTCAAAAAGAACAGAAATCTGAAAAATATTCTAGCACCATCAAAACTAAAAGGCCCGATAGGGGGCAATATAAGGAACTCTGGCACCCTAAATCAGTGGGTTGTACAAAAACCAGGGACATATAGGTGTGGTAGAAAGAATTGTTGCATGTGTCCCATTATCTGGAATAGAGATTCCATAGATAATTGGAACCATACCAAAACTATACCGATTACCTCACGAGGTTCATGTCAATCTACATATGTAGTTTATAGTCTCACCTGTAAATGTGGGGTGATCTATGTAGGGAGAACAAAGAGAAAAATAAAAAGGAGGTGTTACGAACACATAAACAACATTGAGATGGGGTTAAAAACCCACAGTGTGTCTGAACACTTTAGAACCCACCACAGACAAGATCCCACCAGTCTAAAGATTAGCATTTTAGAAATAGTTCCCATAGATTCGAATCCACATCAAAGATTAACTATATTAAGAAAGAAGGAAACGAAATGGATTCACATATTAGAAAGTCTGGCTCCAAAGGGGTTAAATATTGACTTGGATCTTCAAGCCTTTATGTTATAAGATAGATCAAGTAACCTTTACAAAAATAGAAGCTGCACATAAGTAGAACCGATATGAGAGCTAGGGTTTATACATTAGATTTTAAATATTCAAACATCGAGTATAGGTACATAGGTATATAGGTAAATTATTAGGGAATTTCATGCTGCTGTTTTTAATAGTTTAAAATAGTTTTAAATAGGTTTAATGTAGACACTAATGTAGAACATTAGGTTGTAGAAGTGTTTTATACGTATGTCATTTATCTAGATAGGTTTTATGGTTTATTTTTAACTTATATGTAAAAGGTACACTGTAGCGCGTTATATGCGTGAGGTAAATGTAAGGAGATGACATGTACGAAATAGGTAGTTAATAACATTGTTACCTTTCTTTCACACAATTGCCCGATGAACTGTGCAAGTGGGCGTAGAAATTTCTAAAGAGCCAATTGGGCCACGTCATTGGAGAGAGGAGGAGTAACGGACTTTTAAATCGTGGATCCCCGCGAACATTTCATACACTGCCAAAAGAGTCTTGAGAAAGTCCGCAGAAGACGGAAGAAACGCGTAGACGGCACAGAAAAGTTAGTCAAAAAAGCACCGCTACAAATAAAAGAGCAATTGGAAGGAGCGTAACTCGAGGGACACCAAAGAGTGAACGCATACAGCGAAAAAGGACAGATCAACCATACCACAGTAACGGACGATTAAAGTAAACCAAGAGACGCCTGTTTTTATTGAAACGTTTGTAAGTGCAATATGTTTGTTTGCGAAGTAAGGATATATTAAAAACTTTTACCGTGAGTCGTGGCTGCGCTCTCTCTTCTTTTGTGTTTGCAGTTCTTTTCCAGTCTGATACACTCCTTAGTGTTCAGTGAATCGAGCAGCAGCGCCACACTTACAAGACCACAGAGGAGAGGAGAACGAAGAGGAACAAAAAGAAGTTTCCGCAGAGAATTTTCTACCATACTCCCTGAGACATTAAGGTAACACAGCCTTATATTACAAAACCCAACAATATACATACATAATTTTTATGTGGGGGTATCTATCTCATTAATTGTGATCAAGCATTTGCAGTAAAAGGCTATCGTTCAATAAAGATTATGTATTGAACTTTTTGGCAATTGATATTGGTTTTTAATAAAATTTATTCAGGGTACTGTTAGCGCTGTTTTTTAGAAAGTGTGTTAAAATAATAAACAAATTACAAGATTTTTAAACTAATTACACCTAATCTAATCCCCCTAACAAAATAAAAAAAGCCCCCCAAAATAAAAAAAGCCCTACCCTACACTAAATTACAAATAGCCCATAAAAGGGCCTTTTGCGGGGCATTGCCCCAAAGTAATCAGCTCTTTTACCTGTAAAAAAAAGTACAAATCCCCCCCAACATTAAAACCCACCACCCACACAACTAACCCTACTCTAAAACCCACCCAATCCCCCCTTAAAAAAACCTAACACTAACCCCCTGAAGATCACCTTACCGGGAGACGTCTTCACCCAACCAAGTCCTCAACGAAGCCGGGAGAAGTATTTATCCAAGCCGGGCGAAGGGGTCCTTCAGACAGGCAGAAGTCTTCATCCAGACGACATCTTCTATCTTCATCCATCCGGCGTGGAGTGGGTCCATCTTCAAGACATCTGGCAAGGAGCATCCTCTTCTTCTGACGGCTAAACACAGAATGAAGGTTCCTTTAAATTACGTCATCCAAGATGGCGTTCCTTCAATTCCGATTGGCTGATAGAATTCTGTCAGCCAATCGGAATTAAGATTAAAAAAATCCTATTGGCTGCTGCAATCAGCCAATAGGATTGAAGTTCAATCCTATTGGCTGATCCAATCAGCCAATAGGATTGAGCTGGCATTCTATTAGCTGTTCTAATCAGCCAATAGAATGCCAGTTCAATCCTATTGGCTGATTGCATCAGCCAATAGGAAATTTTCTACCTTAATTCCGATTGGCTGATAGAATTATATCAGTCAATCGGAATTGAAGGGACGCCATCTTGGATGACGTAATTTAAAGGAACCTTCATTCTATGTTTAGCCGTCAGAAGAAGAGGATGCTCCGCGTCGGATGTCTTGAAGATGGACCTGCTCTGCGCCGGATGGATGAAGATAGAAGATGCCGTGTGGATGAAGACTTCTGCCTGTCTGGAGGACCACTTCGCCCGGCTTGGATGAAGACTTCTCCCGGCTTTGTTGAGGACTTCGGCCCAGTTGGGTGAAGACATCTCCCGGTAAGCTTATCTTCAGGGGGTTAGTGTTAGGTTTTTTTAAGGGGGGGTTGGGTGGGTTTTAGAGTAGGGTTGGTTGTGTGGGTGGTGGGTTTTAATGTTGGGGGGGATTTGTACTTTTTTTTACAGGTAAAAGAGCTTATTACTTTGGGGCAATGCCCAGCAAAAGGCCCTTTTAAGGGCTATTTGTAATTTAGTGTAGGGTAGGGCTTTTTTATTTGGGGGGGGGCTATTTTTATTTTGTTAGGGGGATTAGATTAGGTGTAATTAGTTTAAAAATCTTGTAATTTGTTTATTATTTTCTGTAATTTAGTGTTTTTTTTATACTTTAGATAATTTTATTTAATTGTAATTAATTGTATTTCATTTAGGTAATTAATTGAATTGTAGTGTAGTGTTAGGTGTAATTGTAACTTAGGTTAGGTTTTATTTTACAGGTAAATTTGTGTTTATTTTAACTAGGTAGTTATTAAATAGTTAATAACTATTTAATAACTGTTGTACCTAGTTAAAATAAATACAACGTTGCCTGTAAAATAAAAATAAACCATAAGCTAGCTACAATGTAACTATTAGTTATATGGTAGCTAGCTTAGGGTTTATTTTATAGGTAAGTATTTAGTTTTAAATAGGAATTATTTAGTTAATTGTAGTAATTTTATTTAGATTTATTTAAATTATATTGAAGTTAGGGGGGGTTAGGGTTAGACTTAGGTTTAGGGGTTAATATGTTTAATATAGTGGTGGCGACGTTGGGGGCGGCAGATTAGGGGTTAATAAATGTAGTTAGATTGCGGCAACATTGGGGGCAGCAGATTAGGGTTAATAAATATAATGTAGGTGTCGGCGATGTTGGGGGCAGCAGATTAGGGGTTCATAAGTATAATGTAGGTGGCGGCGGTGTCCGGAGCAACAGATTAGGGGTTAATAATATAATGTAATTGTCGGCAATGTTGGGGACGGCAGATTAGGGGTTAATAAGTGTAAGATTAGGGGTGTTTAGACTTGGGGTTCATGTTAGGGTGTTAGGTGTAGACATAAATGTATTTTCCCCATAGGAATCAATGGGGCTGCGTTAAGGAGTTTTACGCTGCTTTTTTGCAGGTGTTAGGTTTTTTTTTCAGCCGGCTCTCCCCGTTGATTGCCATGTGGAAATTGTGCACGAGCACATTTTACCAGCTCACTGCTAACGTAAGCAGCGCTGGTATTGAGATGAGATGTGGGGCTAAATTTTGCTCTACGCTCACTTGTTTGCGGTTAACGCCAGGTTTGTAAAAACCCGTAATACCAGCGCTGTCTGTAAGTGAGCGGTGAGCATAAACTGCTCGTTAGCACCGCACCCCTGTTAACGCAAAACTTGTAATCTAGGCGTTAGTTTGCATCAATTAAAAATTAAACTCAAATATTTTCACTACAATTTAATTTGATTTGGCCTATAATTTAGTATATATTACTTTTCTTTCAATTAAGTAAGTGTATTGTGAATTTTGAGCAAACTTTACCAGTACACAGCTGGCAAGAAAAGCAGAAAGACCAGCTTGTTTAAAATGCTTACTGCATTTCACAAGACTAGAGTTTCAGACGTACTCTGGGATCTCCCCTGTGCAGCCCAGGAAACCCCCTGTTGCTCCCAGTTTCTGAAGCAGTGTTTTATTTTACAATAGAGAAAATACAAGGTGTAATGCAAGTTGTAAAATATATACAAAAATATACAAAGCATGGTCCTAATTTGTTAAGGTAACACAGAAACGTTCAAAACATTATCAATATTTGTAAAATCCCTGCTGGATCTAAATTGAAATGTTTTTAAATATAAAAATAGAAAGTGCAAAACTTAAATGTAATAAGTGTAAAGTAATATAAAATACAATGCACAAAGTGAAGTGTAACAAAACGCTCAAATCATGCAGTACTATTTTGCACTGGGCTGTAATCTCCATCACAAACAGAAATGAGAGAGATCTTGCAGTACTGGAAAAATTTGCCCATTTTCTTTGAGCATTCAGTAAATTCAGCCCCTGTGAAGTCTGCACTAAAATTTCTTTCCAAGCACAAGAATATTTTATCATCAGGCCCCAAGGAGGAAATTATATTAGGAAAAGAAGGAAGAAAAGAGAAAGATGCTAAAAAAAGAATCTTTTTTTTTTTTTTTTGCTTCTGCTGGCGTGTAGAAATATCACTATTTACTGCTACTTGCTATAAGTTTGAGCTGCTGTTCAGCTGCTCTGCTGCTATCCTCATAGGACATAGTGGGTGAATTGATTTTCAATAACAAAAAAATTCCAAACAACTCCATGAGGCCTATTTATCAAATGTCTGTTGGACCTGATCCGACAGTGCGGATCAGGTCCAACAGACATCGCTGAATGCGGAGAGCACTACGCTTTCCGTATTCAGCATTGCCCCAGTATCTCTTGTGCAATGCCGCAGACTCGCGGCCAATCAGCCGCCAGCAGGGAGGTGTCAATCAACCCGATCGTACTTGATCGGGTTGAATTGTGGCGATTTCTCAGAGCAGGCGGACAGGGTTATGGAGCAGCGGTCTTTTGACAACTGCTTCATAACTGCTGTTTCTGGCGAGTCTGAAGATTTATCATTGCGCCAGCAATTTTTGTGAACTGCAAGTGCAATACCGCCTCCTGCAGAATTGCGGCCAATCGGCGGCTAGCAGGGGGTGTCTGCTGCCTCAGAGCAGGCAGACAAGTTATGGAGCAGCGCCGGAAGCAAGGGGCCTCAAGTTCCTTACGGAGCTTGATAAATATGACCCATAGACCAAAACAAGTCCACATGAAAAATTAGGGGTCTAATAACTCTTTGGTTAGGAAATTATTTTCACATAAATATCAATCATCTGGTAAATGTAACGTTTTACATTTTGGATGAAAATATATACAGGGTACCTATTATTTAAATTTCAGACTTAGGAATACAAAAGAGGAAAATGATTTAGGCCTACTTATAGATAGCAAGCTAAGAATGAGTTTACAATGCAAGGCAGCAGCTTCTAAGGCTAATAAGATACTAGCATATATTAATAGAGGCAAGGGAAGGAAGCACATTCCTGTTGATATATAAATCCCTGGTAAGACCTCACCTTGAGTATGGATTGCAGGTCTGGGGGTCAGTTTTAAACCATTGCAGCATTAGAAAAAAGTTCAGAGAAGGGCCACAAAACTAATAAGGGGAATGGAGGATTGAAACCATGAAGAAAGGTTAGCTAACTTGGCACTGTTTACTCTACAAAAAAGGGTACTTGAGAAGTGACATAATTACTCTATATAAATATAGTAAAGGACTATATACAGTGTTCGCGGAAGAGCATTTTATTCCAAGGCAAATGTTTGTGACACGAGGTAACAATTTAAGGCTGAAGGAAAAGAGATTTAATCTTCAGCAATGTTTTTTTTTTCATAGTAAAATCAATTAAATTGTGCAACATCTTGCTTAAGGAGGTAATGATTATGATTGCCAGTATCTTAAATACATTTAAAAATGGCTTAGATATATTTCTGTCTATAAACACAATTCAAGGAAATTTATGCTTGTGGTAAATGGGTCCGTTTCTTTCATGTAATTTGCAAGAGTCCATGAGCTAGTGACGTATGCAATATACAATCCTACCAGGAGGGGCAAAGTTTCCCAAACCTTAAAATGCCTATAAATACACCCCTCACCACACCCACAATTCAGTTTTACAATCTTTGCCTCCTATGGAGGTGGTGAAGTAAGTTTGTGCTAAGATTTCTACATTGACATGCGCTTCTCAGCATTGTTGAAGCCTGATTCCTCTCAGAGTACAGCGAATGTCAGAGGGATGTGAAGGGAGTATCACCTATTGAATGCAATGGTTTTCCTCACGGGAGATCTATTTCATGGGTTCTCTGTTATCGGTCGTAGAGATTCATCTCCTACCTCCCTTTTCAGATCGACGATATACTCTCATATACCATTACCTCTACTGATAACTGTTTCAGTACTGGTTTGGCTATCTGCTATATGTGGATGGGTGTCTTTTCGGTAAGTATGTTTTTTATTACTTAAGACATCCCAGCTATGGTTTGGTACTTTATGCATTTATATAAAGTTCTAAATATATGTATTGTACTTAAATTTGCCATGAGTCAGGTTCATGTATTTCCTTGTGCAGACTGTCAGTTTCATATTTGGGGAAAATAAACATTTTAAGAAATATTTTTTCTTACCTGGGGTTTAGTCTTTTTTCAGATTGACTATAATTTTCTTGCAAATTGCGGGCAGTACTAGGCCTGCGGGTACGCCAAATGCTAGACTTTATTGCATCATTCTTGTTGCAAGACTTTTTTGGCGCGAAAGTACATCCGTTGACGCAAGATCGTCATTTCTGATGTCGTAGTTGACGCCGAGTTCCTTCACAGGGTTGCGTCGTTAGTGACGCAAGTGTGTCATTTCCGGATGTTGTTGGTGCCAAAAATTTTTTAGTCACGTTGTGCGTCATACATGGCGCCAAAATTTTCATTAATTTATTACCCCATTGCTATTTGCCTCTTGCCTTTTTCTATGTCAGAGGGCTATGCTATTTGCATTTTTTTCCCATTCCTGAAACTGTCATATAAGGAAATTGATCATTTTGCTTTATATGTTGTTTTTTTCTTTTACATTTTGCAAGATGTCACAATCTGATCCTGTCTCAGAAGTATCTGTTGGAACTTTGCTGCCTGACATCGGTTCTACCAAAGCTAAGTGCATTTGTTGTAAGATTGTGGAAATTATATCTCCGAATGTCATTTGTAATAGTTGTCATGATAAACATTTACATGCAGACAATATATCCATCAGTAATAGTACATTGCCGGTTGCAGTTCCTTGAAAGTAAAGTTTTTTATTAATCATTTTTTCATTTTTCATTTTTTAAGAGATCACCAATCATATGGTAATAGTCAAAGCATAATCACAATGTTTTATTAATCAGGAAAACGAAGGATGTAACATAGTCAGTTATGTCACATTTGAATAAACCTACAGTATGATCAGAATAGGATGAACAAAGTGTTTCATAAAGAGAGGTTAATCATCAATCATGGCTAACAAATAAGATGTAAACATACAATAGGTCTCATAGGTTATAATTACGGACTGGTTACAAATCCGATGGTAGAATATTATGAACCAGATATGGGAGAAGAGAAGGTGATGTGTATCTGGTATGTCTGACACATGCGGAAGACTGACAGGTATCTTCGACAAATCATCACTCACCCCTTTTCCTCGAAATCAAACTACCATAACTGACAGTTTCGGCACCCAATAACAAATAAGCCATGATGACGTACAACCCAACTGACAAACGAATTACGCATACATCCTTACGATTTACAAAAAAGGGTTAGACATACTAACGTGCAAGAATGATTGACACCAATAACATCCAATAAGAATCTGAGTAAAGGAAACATTGATAGATGTCTTAACCAATCATAACTCAAAGAAAACGATAGGAGTGTCGAACGCAAAATAAACAATAAAAGGATGACATATCAAATACCATCTTATGAAAGGCTGAATAGAGCAATTTACTAAATTAACAAATAGCGTGAATTACAAGTAGATAATCTTACTCATAAGATAAATACAAACAAATGACCACGGAAAATGGACCAATTAGAATGCATCATTCTTACACACCTCTTGTCTCCACCAATGAAAACGTTTGATACAACCAAGGCCTCCATCAGCAGCCAATCCGTTAACACTGAAGGGTATTTAAATCTCACGAAGACAGAGTGAGACTGCCCTTTGATACAGCCACCACGGCGAAACGCGTCAGTGGCATCCCCCTGTTCTTCCCCACTTTGTTGTTTTTAAATGAATTTGTTGATCCACTACCTTAATTTCAAATGATAACGTTACTTTGATAAAAATATATTTGCCGCATCTGCGGCTCTGAGTTAACGCTAATCCAGTTTAGTTAGCTGGACTACCAAAAAACTTTGTGATAACTCACATAGGTAATACAGGCACTCAGGTTATGCCTTATCCGATTTAGATATAAACAAACGGTACTTAGAAGGTAATTTAGGTCTGGCTTACCAAAGTGATATATATTTTTTTAGCGGTGTAACTGGTAAAATATGGTCATTTATTAGCGGTATAACTGGCAACATACGGTCATTATTTAACTCTAACTTTATCTTGACATTCATTTGGGGTATTTATAAAGCAATACACAGGCAGTTAACGCAGATTCTGGTAAATTAGATAAGTGGTACTCTAAGGACAAAACAAGTACTAGGCTTAGGTTTATCCTGAGCCATATCCTCAGAAGTGATATCTGTTAGCGATACCTTCAAGAAACATAAGGTTAGACTTAACCCCACTTTTAACTCTAATTAACAATATTCACCAGAGAATATGAGCACAAGGGTTATGTTCATTCCAACCTAGATTATCATTAGTGGTATCATTAGCGGTATCCCTAGCACAAAAACTTAGGATTTCACTTACTGACTCCCCTTAGCAGTATTACCAAGCACTCCAGTTTAATTACTAACCAAGGTATTAATAGGTAAAAGGAGAGGAGCTTATCAGGCTTCTCGTTTTTTCACAGGTATATTGCTATAGGTTCTTTTGAATAACTATCAATCAAGGTATTAATAGGTAAAAGGAGAGGAGCTTATTAGGCTTCCTGTTTATCACAGATATACTGCTATAGGTTCTTTGGAACAATATCTTAAACTACTATTAAAATACATAATAGAGGAATTTATTCTCCATTCCTCACCAAGGTACATGGTTACCAAATATATCCTAAAGAGTGTCATAAGGTACTAGAAAGGAATATTTTCACTCAATGCCAAGGTTTCACATGAAATCTTATCATAATCATCTAAATGATATCATGATTTCCTGCTTTTTTGAGACATATCCATGGTCACAGATTATTTCAATGATTATAGAGACAAGAGAATTACACTTTATCTATAAGAAGGGAATATAGTTAAAAAACTATTTACCAGGATAACTGTGGTGACCAAACCTGATACATTTAACACGAATATCAGACTACCCAGTTATAAGTTTACTTTTTACTATATCATAAAATATGATGAATATTTAGGGCACTAACATATTCCTCTAACAGAATATGACACACAGCATAACTCGGAGCCTGCCTACTTTGACACTACAAGGCTAGAGTTTTTACATATAAGTTAACTCAAAATCAGAGGAGAATAAATAAATTCTTAGAGCCATATATATTTGATCTCCAAACTTATTTTACCCAAGATCATTTTGCATTCCAACCTAATATCACAAATAGCTAGTGATATACCGTATACCTTATACCCACACAACTATATAAATATCTTGGACCCTGAGACCTACAAGTAGCGCCATTATTATCACTATATGAGCAATATTTAAATACAAGGGTATCATTTTCTATTTTGAGACTACTTAGTACCCTAACCAGGGTGTCAGTCTCTATAAGCCAGCAGCAACACTGTTTGGCTTCCTGGTAGTGGACCCAAATTATAATTTTAAATTGTATGTTAATCCCCTGTTTTTAAATCGATCTAATAAAAGTTACTTTTTAAATACATCATTCTTTATCCAGTTATATTGGAACGTTCACTGAGTGCTATATTTGTACCCCTTTTTTCAGTTCTCTACTGATTTTCTGCCAAGTTCCTTGAACTTCTAATGTACATGATATACCTATGAATTTTAAAGAATTTGTTACTGATTCTATTCAGAAGGCTTTGTCTGCATTTCCGCCTTCTAATAAACGTAAAAGGTCTTTTAAAACTTCTCATAAAGTTGATGAACTTTCAAATGTCCGACAACATACTGAATTATCCTCCTCTGATGAGGATCTATCTGATTTAAAAGATCCTTCCTCAGATATTGACACTGACAAATCTACTTATTTATTTAAAAAGGAGTATATTCGTTCTTTGTTAAAAGAAGTGTTACTTTGGATATTGAAGAAGCCAGTCCTCTTGACTAAGACTAGTAAATGTTTAAATGCTGTTTTTAAACCTCTTGTGGTTACTCCAGAAGTTTTTCCCATTCATGATGCTATTTCTGATATGATTTCTAAGGAATGGAATAAGCCAGGTACTCCTTTTATTCTTTCTTCAAGGTTTAAAAAACTGTATCCTTTACCAGCAATTTCTATAGAGTTTTGGGAAAAGATCCCCAAGGTTGATGGGGCTATTTCTACTCTTGCTAAACGTACCACTATTCCTATGGAAGATAGTATTTCTTTTTAAGGATCCTTTAGATAGGACGCTTGAATCTTATCTAAGGAAAGCCTATTTATATTCAGGTCATCTTCTCAGGCCTGTAATTTCTTTGGCTGATGTTGGGGTTGCATCAACTTTTTGGTTGGAGAATTTACACAACAAGAATTGGATCCTGACTTGTCTAGCATTGTTCGCTTACTGCAACATGCTAATCATTTTATTTGTGATGCCATTTTTGATATTATCAAAATTGATGTTAGATCCATGTCTTTAGCCATTTAAGCTAGAAGAGCTTTGTGGCTTAAATCTTGGAATGCTGATATGACATCTAAGTCTAGATTACTATCTCTTTCTTTCCAAGGTAATAATTTATTTGGTTCTCAGTTGGATTCTATTATTTCAACTGTTACTGGGGGAAAGGGAGTTTTTCTTCCTCAGGATAAAAAACCTAAGGGTAAATCTAAGACTTCTAACCGTTTTCGTTCCTTTTCGTCAAAATAAGGAACAAAAATCTAATCCTTCCCCCAAGGAATCTGTTTCCAATTGGAAGCCTTCCTCAAATTGGAATAAATCCAAGCCTTTTAAAAAACCAAAGTCAGCCCCTACGTCTGCATGAAGGTGCGGCCCTCATTGCAGCTCAGCTGGTAGGGGGCAGATTAAGGTTTTTCAAGGATGTTTGGATAAATTCTGTCCAAAATCATTGGATTCAGAGCATTGTCTCTCAGGGGTATCAAATAGGATTCAGACTAAGACCTCCTGTGAGAAGATTTTTTCTCTTACGCATCCCAGCAAATCCATTAAAAGCCCAGGCTTTCCTGAAGTGTGTTTCAGACCTGGAGTTATCAGGGGTAATCATGCCAGTTCCTTTTCAGGATCAGGGTCTGGGGTTTTATTCAAATCTATTCATTGTCCCAAAGAAGGAAAATTCATTCAGACCAGTTCTGGATCTGAAAATTTTGAATTGTTATGTAAGAGTACCAACTTTCAAGATGGTAACTATAAGGACTATTCTGCCTTTTGTTCAGCAAGGACATTATATGTCCACAATAGACTTGCAGGATGCATACCTTCATATTCTGATTCATCCAGATCATTATCAGTTCCTGAGATTCTCTTTTTTTAGACAAGCAATACCAATTTGTTGCTCTTCCGTTTGGCTTTTCAACAGCTCCAAGAATCTTTTCAAAGGTTCTCGGTGCCCTGCTCTCTGTAACCAGAGAGCAGGGTATTGCAGTGTTTACTTATTTGGACGATATCTTGGTACTAGCTCAGTCTTTACATTCTGCAGAATCTCACACGAATCAACTAGTGTTGTTTCTTCAAAAACATGTTTGGAGGATCAATTTACCAAAAAGTTTCTTGATTCCTCAGACAAGGGACACCTTTTTAGGTTTCCAGATAGATTCAGTGCCCATGACTCTGTCTCTAACAGACAAGAGACGTTTGAAATTGGTTGCAGCCTGTCGGCATCTTCAGTCTCAGTCATTCCCTTCAGTGGCTATGTGCATGGACGTTTTAGGCCTCATGACTGTAGCATCGGACGCGATTCCTTTTGCTCGTTTTCACATGAGACCTCTCCAGCTTTGTATTCTGAATCAATGGTGCAGGGATTATACAAAGATATCACAATTAATATCCTTAAATCCCAATGTTCGACACTCTCTGACCTGGTGGTTAAATCACCAGTGTTTAGTTCAAGGGTCTTCCTTTGTTTGGCCAACCTGGACTGTGATCACTACAGATGCAAGTCTTTCAGATTGGGGAGCTGTTTGGGGATCTCTGACAGTGGAAGGGGTTTGGAAATCTCAAGAGGCAAGATTACCAATCAATATTTTAGAACTCTGCGCAATTCTCAGAGCTCTTCAGTTTTGGCCTCTGTTGAAGAGAGAACCGTTCATTTGCTTTCAGACAGACAATATCACAACTGTGGCATATGTCAATCATCAGGGTGGGACTCACAGTCCACAAGCTATGAAAGAAGTTCGGATAAGGATTTGTCTGCAAGTTCTTTGAAGGGACAAATCTCTGCTCTTTCTATTTTATTTCACAGAAAGATTGCTAAACTTCCTGATATTCACTGTTTTGTACAGGCTTTGGTTTGTATTAAGCCTGTCATTAAATCAATTTCTCCTCCTTGGAGTCTTAATTTGGTTTTGAAGGCGTTACAGGCTCCTCCATTTGAGTCTATGCATTCTTTGGACATTAACTTCTTTCTTGGAAAGTGTTGTTTCTTTTGGCTATCTCTTCTGCTAGAAGAGTTTCTGAGCTATCTGCTCTTTTTTGTGAATCTCCTTTTCTGATTTTTCATCAGGATAAGGCGGTTTTGCGGGTTGTGAATTCTAACAACATTAGTAGAGAAATTGTTGTCCCTTCCTTGTTTCCTAATCCTAAGAATTCTTTGGAAAGATCCTTACATTCTTTGCATGTGGTGAGAGCTTTGAAATATTATGTTGAAGCTACTAAAGATTTCAGGAAGACTTCTAGTCTTAGGAAAGGTCAGAAGTCTTCTGCTATCTCCTTGGCTTCTTGGTTAAAGCTTTTGATTCATCAAGCTTATTTGGAGTCGGGTCAGACCCCGACTCAGAGAATTACAGCTCATTCTACGAGTTCAGTTTCCGCTTCGTGGGCTTTTAAGAATGAAGCTTCAGTTGATCAGATTTTCAAAGCGGCAACTTTGTCTTCTTTGCATACATTTACTAAATTATACCGTTTTGATGTATTTGCTTCTTCAGAAGCAGTTTTTGGTAGAAAAGTTCTTCAGGCAGCTGTTTCAGTTTGATTCTTCTGCTGATGTTTTAAGTTTTTCTTGTCATTAAAGAATAAACGTATAATTTGGGTTGTGGATTATTTTTTCAGCGGAAAATGGCTGTTTTTTATTTTATCCCTCCCTCTCTAGTAACTCTTTCGTGGAGTTCCACATCTTGGGTATTGATATCCCATAAGTCATTAGCTCATGGAATCTTGCCAATTACATAAAAGAAAACATAATTTATGTAAGAATTTACCTGATAAATTAATTTCTTTCAAATTGGCAAGAGTCCATGAGACCCCCTTTTTATGGTGGTTATTATGTTTTTTGTATAAAGCACAATTATTTCCAAATTCCTTTGTTGATGCTTTTTACTCCTTTCCTTATCACCCCACTTCTTGGCTATTCGTTAAACTGAATTGTGGGTGTGGTGAAGGGAGTATTTATAGGCATTTTGAGGTTTGGGAAACTTTGCCTCTCCTGGTAAGATTGTATATCCCATACGTCACTAGCTCATGGACTCTTGCCAATATGAAAGAAATGAATTTATCAGGTAAATTCTTACATAAATTATGTTTTTCTAATTGCTTAATGTACGTTTGTCAACTTCTTTAATGTAAATCAAGTAGGATCAGGGCCGGACTGGGAATAAAAAGCAGCCCTAGAAAAATTGAATACCAGCCCAACAGCCCTATGTCAAAGCTATATATATATATAGTGTGTGTAATACTTATATATATGTGTGTGTATATATATATATATATATATATATATAAATACACAGTATATATACAAACATATATAAATATTACATACCTATTTTATATATATATATATATATATATATATATATATATATATAATATATATATATATATACTTCATCACAAACAAAGGGTATCGTAGGCTCAAAGTAGTAAAAACAGTTATTTTATTGGTCCCACATAGGGTTTAAAAATAACCTAGGAGGTTACAGCAGGGGTAATCACAGCACAAACGAGCATTGAAATGCTAACATGTTTCGGCCAGCGGCCGTAATCTTAGCTAATCAATGTTACTGCAGTAAAAGTATTTAAAAGCAGCGCCCAGTATCCATTGGTAGGCTTGTAATCCAATCAGATAGCAAACCACCAAAGGGGTGTTGTAGTCTCACAAGTGCGGAATAATAGCAATAAATGTTTAACCCTCTCATCAAGAGCAACATTGTTCACTCAATGCAAGACTATAGTAGAGACAGACTCATATAAATGCATTGGCTACCTGTGTATAAAAACTACAGGAACAGAACATAGAAGTACAGATATACAGATATGCAATATTATACAAATCTCATGAAAAAATACTACTAAATATCAATTCATAGCAGATGGTATATAGTAACATGGTTATTATTTCATAAAGTATACATCCATATAAAGTGGCACAATCAAAAAGGTAGAGGAAAAGAATAGGGAGAAATAAGAGAGAGATACAAAACTATTACTGCATATATATATTTACTTATGAAGATATATACTAATAAATTAATTAATTGATAAAGGTGGATTAATATGTGTTAAAGAACATCTGTCCCCACAAGTCCTATTTTAGGTTGTATCATGTACTGTCTCAATGCTTGAACATATACTCCCATAAGATACAGTACCAACAATATCACCTTATGAATATCAAATAAGGGTAAAGATTGAAATAAAGGATGTATACTATTATAAACAACAAATGTATCAGTTGGGCATATACACCATTATACACTATAATATCCCAACCAGTGTCAGGGATAAACATTGGTTTCCACAACTATAATGGTATACACACATATCTGGCATGGTGTATTTCTTATTTAGGTTCTCAAATGACAAAATGATAAAAACTAATTCCCTATTGTAGAGTCGATCAAACAACAACGGCATATACAAATATATATATATACATATACACATACATGTGCACCCATCCATACACACAAGCATCTGACCTGTGTGTAGTAGTAGCTATCATAGTGTACAGAAATAAGAATAAATGAAAAGAAAAGAAAAAAGAAAACTAGCTACTATACATTTTTCTTTACACATACACAAGGATTATCATGTATTGATAAAACTGCATTAAACTTGTAGGGTGCACATACATATATGTATACGCATATATGTCTGTATTTTCAAAAATTCCTTTCACGGCGAATGTCATCTACAGATAACAGACAAAGAAGTCTTATACATAAAGTGTTCAGAAATATTGACTATCCTATTTCCAGTTTCCGTATTCTGAATTTAAGCCTGTGGGAACTCTAGTGGCCAATTTGAAAATCCAGAACATCTCACGTTTCCCTAATATTTTATTCCTATCCCCACCTCTAGGTGGTGGATTCACTTGTTCAATTATTTGCCATCTCAATGAATCAACACTTTTATGATGGTATCTTTTAAAATGTTGGACTAAAGGGGTGCTGGCCTCTCCCTTAGTAATTGTTGATAAGTGGTTCCTGATTCTGGTGTTAGCGTCATTCGTCGTTAAACCTACATACTGCAGGTGGCAATCTGTACATGTAATTACATAGATAATGTGTGTTGATGTACAGTTAAGACATTTCTCAATTGAATATCTTTCCTGTGTCACTGATGATATAAAGTGATCAGTAAATATTCCAAAATCACAAGGTCTGCATTTCACTCTCCCACATCTAAACATCCCCTTATGTGTAAGCCAGGACCCTTTAGTAGTTTGTGTTGTCTGGGGTAATTGAGAAGGAGAGAGAATGTTACCCAATGTTTTACACTTTCTGTAAGAACAACGTAGTCCATTGTTGACACAAGAATCTAGTTTAGTGTCTGCTGCTAGAAGTCTGAAATGTTTTTTCACAATGTTACAGACTGCATTATAATTTGTACTAAAATCTGTTACAAACGTAACCTGAGAGTGATCATTTTTGTCCTCTCTATCTTTGTCAGCAAGAAGTGTATTTCTATCAATTTTATCCACTTGATTTTGTGCTCTGTTTATAGTATGTCTAGAGTATCCTCTATCTTTCAAGTTAGATCTCATAATTTGACTTTGTGTTGTATAGTTCTTCTCTGATGTACAGTTCCTCTTAACTCTAGTTAACTGCCCCTTTGCTATTGCAAAGGGAACATGCTTAGGGTGGCAGCTGGTAGCATGTAATAGTGTGTTTTTAGTAATAGGCTTTCTATAGATGTCACATATAATTTTGCCATTTTCATCTGCCTTTAGAGTGAGGTCCAAGTAGTTTATGGACTCTTTACTTCTTTCCGATGTAAATTTTAGTCCCACCACATTTTTGTTCAGGTTCGACAGAAAATCATCAAGTTTGTCCTCAGGGCCTTTCCATATAAGTAACAGATCATCTATATAGCGTTTATAAAACGCTATATAGTGTCTCTGAGGATTTTCATCTCCATAGATGTGGGACAGCTCCCACCAACCCATAAACAGGTTGGCATATGAGGGGGCAAATTTCGCCCCCATGGCTGTCCCACATCTCTGGAGATAAAAACTACCATCAAATTTGAAATAGTTATGAGTTAACATAAATTCGTCCACTTTCAGGATGAAATCTGTAAATTCAGTGCTATAATTGGAGAATGTAGTCAAAAAGAATCTTAATGCTTTTAGTCCCTCACAGTGTGGAATAGCAGAGTACAGGGCTGTCACATCTATTGTAACCCATAAGTAGTTTTGTTCATCCCATGTCAATGGTTCCATCAATTTAATTACATGTTTTGTATCTCTTATGTAGCTCATCAATGATATTACAAAAGGATTTAAAATGGCGTCAAGCCATTGGGAGATATGTTCTATAATGGAACCTATGCCACTGACTATGGGTCGCCCTTGTACATTTTGGATGGATTTATGTACTTTGGGAAATAAATGGAAAATGGGTACCACTGGATGTTCTATAAGTAGGTAATCATATGTCATCTTATCAATGAAGCCTTCTTCAAGACCATCATCCAGTAGAGATTGAATTTCTTTCTGATACAAATTAGTTGGATCTTTAGTCAGACGTATATAATTATCAGGGTTGTTAAGTTGCCTAAGCGCTTCCTCTATATAAGTAGTTCTATCTAAGACTACTGTAGATCCACCTTTATCCGCTCTACGTATTACTATATCTTTGTTATTTTTTAGTTCATATATAGCTTGCTTTTCTCTATATGTTAGATTATGTGTTCTATCTCCCTGTGTATAGGTAGATAGTTGAGTGAGATCCCTTTCTACTTTCTTATAGAATGTTTCTAATATTGGGCCCCTACTCTGTATCGGGTAAAATTCTGAGTCATTTCTGAACCCATTGAAACAATTCACAGTTCCTATATCATCTTGTGAATTAGGAATAGTCATAGAATTTAATGTTTGAACATCACAAGATTCTTTAAAATCTAGTGGTATCGTATTGGTAGAAAAGACTGTTTGTTTACTTCTTGAGTATAAATTGCCATGCGAATTGTCAGTAGTGTCTGAAAAGTGTTTTTTTAGGGTGATGTTTCTGATTAATTTGTTTACATCTAACATTGTATTGAATAGATTAAAGCCACATGTGGGAGCAAAGTTTAAACCTAGGTTTAATACTTTATACTGTATGTTCGTAAGTTCAATACTAGATAGATTAATGACATTGTTATTTACTGGTATTTGGACAATGTCTTTTGTCCTCTCCGAGGGTACCTGTCCTTCTTTTCTATGCCTATCCCTGTTTTGTCTGACTGATTCTGAAAAATCTGTTCAAATGCATCTTTATCTTCTAAAGTGTTTGTATTTGTATTCGACTGTGTCGCCCTCTCATTACTTTCCACATATTTAGAGCCCTGTATAGGTTTCTGTTTATGTGTTTGAGATTGTTGTTTGGGTCTAACATCCTGTGTTTGAGACTGTTGTTTAGGTCTAACATCTTGTGTTGTATTATCAGTGTTGAGTGTCACTTGTTTGGTTGGTTTAAGAATGCTAATTTGATTAGTAGATTTTTCAGTGTTATTGAATCCTTCATTCTTATCTCCTGTTCCTGAACTCTGTGATCTATTGTTACCTCTACCCCTTCTATTCCTGCTACGTGATCTCCCTCTACTGTTGGGGTGTTAGCATTTCAATGCTCGTTTGTGCTGTGATTACCCCTGCTGTAACCTCCTAGGTTATTTTTAAACCCTATGTGGGACCAATAAAAGAACTGTTTTTACTACTTTGAGCCTACGATACCCTTTGTTTGTGATGAAGTATCTATTGACCAGGAATCGTTTAGGCTCTTTACTAAGCTCCCAAGCTGTTTATTAATGAGTGAGGATAAAGACCGGCTCCCTACACATCCACTGAAGTAGATGGATACATTTTCCCCTGACCGGCATACCCGAAGAGGAGAACGAAGCACCGGATTGGTCGAGGCAGACACACCTACCCTTCTGTAGTTCAGAGCTCCCGGCGGCGGAGGTTTTGGAGCGGTTACACCGGATGTCGAGTAGTGCGATTGGTGCTATCCAGGAAGTAGAGCAAGAAGTTCCCCTGGCGTGCAATAGTACAAGCACCTCGCACAAGTGACTACGACATATGGATGTCCAGACAGCAGTCCTGCGCTTCAGCCTCTGATAGAACGCCTGTGGACCGGTGAGTTGGCTCCTGCCTATAACAATATTACAGAGATTACAGACTCTCTCTACTACATTTCTAAAGGGGTATGCCGACACACATAAGACTGTCTTGTTTGGGGATATTTTTGAGAGCGTTGCTCTAACGGCTAGTGGATGTTATTTAGAGAGTCCAGTCTCTATCACCTTTAAGTTTATATACACTTCTGAACACTGGACTATTGTTTTTGATGTCTCTTTGATGCATAGCACGGAGTCTGTTTGATTTGGCAACAATTTCACTGATACTTTGCCTAACAGGAACAAAAGCATTTCCACTCTAGTACTTAAGTTTGGTTTTAAGCAGCCTGTGTATATTCCCTGTTTGTTTTTCATTTTATATATATATATATATATATATATATAAACACACAAGCTTTGTAAAAACGCACAACGGGACCCCTTGAGTAACACTGTTATAAAGGCAAACAGTACCTGCTGACAAGCTGTAAGACGGCACACTGTGGAGAGTGGGTGTGTTGATAGTCACTGAAGACCTGCAGCTGTACGCGCTTAATACCCGGTCTGTAAGCCGGGTCAAATGGTAATACATTATCCAAAACAGCAGAGCGCATAAGAAGCGCAGACGGCAAAATTTGCCCCTTCGTACGCCAACCTTTTCATGGGTTGGTGGAAGCTGTTCCATGTCTTTGGAGACAGGAAACCCCACAAAGATAAGGTGGTGCATTTTTTCAGTTACATAGATGACCTGCTTTTCATTTTTGACGGAGATTCATCTGAAGCAGAAGCCTTCTGTGTTTATCTCAATCAGAATACCCGTAGCCTAAAATTCGTGGGAGAACACGACTCTAAGTCCATTAATTTTTTGGACTTAGAATTAAAAGCAGATCATGAGAGAGAAATTATAACTACTACACTCTATAGAAAGCCAACAGCGGGTAATACTACGCTACAATACAACTCATGTCATCCGAAACATGTCCTCAGGGGCATCCCTAGAGGGGAGTTCATTAGAGCTAGGAGAAATTGTTCAAATGAGGAAGACTTTATCAAACAATGTGATATTATAACTGAAAGACTAAAACAAAGAGGTTATAATGAGAATATGTTAATAAAGGCTAAAGAAAGTGTACAACAAAAATCTAGAGAGGAATTACTAAAATACAAAACAAAATTTTTTGACTCAAAAGATAAAGAAAAACCTAGGTTTATTACCACCTACAGTAAAGATTTTAATAGCATCAAAAAGATTGTAAAATAAACAATCCCCATACTATATACAGATCCAGTTTTGAAAGCAATAACAAGCAAAGGGATTGATATAGTATCCAAGAGAGGTAAAACTCTATCAAATTATCTCTCTCCATCTGATCTCCCAATCAAAACCAACAAGTGTTGGCTTAAGGAGAGAAAAGGTTTCTTTAAATGTAGAAGAAACATCTATAAAACTTGTCACCGTGTAACTGAGGGAGATAATTTTATCTCAAATGTCACACAACAGAAATATAACATCAATTACTACATAAACTGTTCTACAACACATGTAGTGTACTTACTTACATGTCAAAAATGTAAAATTCAATATGTCGGGAAAACTAAACGTAGCATCAATGATAGATTTCTCCAACATCTTAGATCCATTGAGGACGAGGAATCGGATACCCCGGTATCCAGACATTTTAAAATCCATCACAATGCTGATGCCTCCCTATTAAAAATTCAGGGCATTGATCATGTCCCTATGTGGAGATGGGGGGGGGTAAAAGGGAAGATAAACTAAATAAACGTGAGGTTTTTTGGATTTTTAATTTAAGAACAAGTAATCCCTTAAATATGAGAAGAGACCTTGACTTATTTGTAAATTAATAGAATTTCTTCAATTCAGGAATCTTACATACTAACTTTCTCCTTTCTAACAATAAGTAATAATTTATTATACTAAAGTCTATATATTAAATATATATGTATCAAACTATACAGGGAGTGCAGAATTATTAGGCAAGTTGTATTTTTGAGGATTAATTTTATTATTGAATAACAACCATGTTCTCAATGAACCCAAAAAACTCATTAATATCAAAGCTGAATATTTTTGGAAGTAGTTTTTAGTTTGTTTTTAGTTTTAGCTATTTTAGGGGGATATCTGTGTGTGCAGGTGACTATTACTGTGCATAATTATTAGGCAACTTAACAAAAAACAAATATATACCCATTTCAATTATTTATTTTTACCAGTGAAACCAATATAACATCTCAACATTCACAAATATACATTTCTGACATTCAAAAACAAAACAAAAACAAATCAGTGACCAATATAGCCACCTTTCTTTGCAAGGACACTCAAAAGCCTGCCATCCATGGATTCTGTCAGTGTTTTGATCTGTTCACCATCAACATTGCGTGCAGCAGCAACCACAGCCTCCCAGACACTGTTCAGAGAGGTGTACTGTTTTCCCTCCTTGTAAATCTCACATTTGATGATGGACCACAGGTTCTCAATGGGGTTCAGATCAGGTGAACAAGGAGGCCATGTCATTAGATTTTCTTCTTTTATACCCTTTCTTGCCAGCCATGCTGTGGAGTACTTGGACGCGTGTGATGGAGCATTGTCCTGCATGAAAATCATGTTTTTCTTGAAGGATGCAGACTTCTTCCTGTACCACTGCTTGAAGAAGGTGTCTTCCAGAAACTGGCAGTAGGACTGGGAGTTGAGCTTGACTCCATCCTCAACCCGAAAAGGCCCCACAAGCTCATCTTTGATGATACCAGCCCAAACCAGTACTCCACCTCCACCTTGCTGGCGTCTGAGTCGGACTGGAGCTCTCTGCCCTTTACCAATCCAGCCACGGGCCCATCCATCTGGCCCATCAAGACTCACTCTCATTTCATCAGTCCATAAAACCTTAGAAAAATGAGTCTTGAGATATTTCTTGGCCCAGTCTTGACGTTTCAGCTTGTGTGTCTTGTTCAGTGGTGGTCGTCTTTCAGCCTTTCTTACCTTGGCCATGTCTCTGAGTATTGCACACCTTGTGCTTTTGGGCACTCCAGTGATGTTGCAGCTCTGAAATATGGCCAAACTGGTGGCAAGTGGCATCTTGGCAGCTGCACGCTTGACTTTTCTCAGTTCATGGGCAGTTATTTTGCGCCTTGGTTTTTCCACACGCTTCTTGCGACCCTGTTGACTATTTTGAATGAAACGCTTGATTGTTGGATTATCACTCTTCAGAAGCTTTGCAATTTTAAGAGTGCTGCATCCCTCTGCAAGATATCTCACTATTTTTGACTTTTCTGAGCCTGTCAAGTCCTTCTTTTGACCCATTTTGCCAAAGGAAAGGAAGTTGCCTAATAATTATGCACACCTATATAGGGTGTTGATGTCATTAGACCACACCCCTTCTCATTACAGAGATGCACATCACCTAATATGCTTAATTGGTAGTAGGCTTTCGAGCCTATACAGCTTGGAGTAAGACAACATGCATAAAGAGGATGATGTGGTCAAAATACTCATTTGCCTAATAATTCTGCACTCCCTGTATACTATTGGACATACTAATTGACATTTAAGTACATCTATTAGAGTAACAAGATAAGGCTTTTATATGTACAATTTAAAAATGTATTTTAGGCCCTACAATATATATATATACTAAATTTCAAACAAGATATATACTTAGGTATGAATATAAGTTTATTTTTAAGACATCTTAGATTTATTTGGAAGGATCTGACACCATGTCTGAAATACATTTACTGTTTCTTTAACAAAACTGCTATAAAGCTCAGAATGATCAGGACCACACACAAGCAGTGACCAAGTGCGCAACCGTACGAAACATGTCTGCATGAGGTCCTGATCACCTAGACATTGAGTGTTTTTATCTGTGTGTGCTTTATACAGCTGATGGAGGCTGTCATGTTTTTACTTGCACGTCTTGAATAAACGCCAACTTTTTTATTCTATCTGGAGTCCGTCTGCGCTTCTTATGCGCTCTGCTGTTTTGGATACTATATATATATATATATATATATATATATATATACATATATATACAGTATATAAAAACACAAAAAGAAAATTGTTAGCCTGGTAAAACACAAACAATAATAAATCAAATAAAAAACAATCGGCTAGATTACGAGTTCGGCGTTAGCCTTAAAAAGCAGCGTTAAGGGGTCCTAACGCTGCTTTTTAAGCCCGCTGGTATTACAAGTCTGTCAGGTACAGGTGTACTGCTCACTTTTCTTCTGCGACTTTTCCATACCGCAAATCCCCTTACGTCACCTACATTATACCTATGAACCCCTAATCTGATGCCCCTAATATCGCCGACACCTACATTATATTTATTAACCCCTAATCTGCCGTCCCCAATGTCGCCGCCACCTAACTACACTTATTAACCCCTAATCTGCCGACCGGACATTGCCGCCACTATAATAAATGTATTAACCCCTAAACCGCTGCACTCCCGCCTCGCAAACACTAGTTAAATTTTATTAACCCCTAATCTGCCCCCCCCCAACGTCGCCGACACCTACCTACAATTATTAACCCCTAATCTGCCAACCCCAACATCGCTGCTACTATAATAAATGTATTAAACCTAAGTCTAACTAGGGTTAGGACCCTAACACCCCCCTAACTTAAATCTATTTTTAATAAATCTAAATAAAATTACTATAATTAAATAAATTATTCCTATTTAAAACTAAATACTTACCTGTAAAATAAACCCTAATATAGCTACAATATAACTAATAATTACATTGTAGCTATTTTAGGATTGATTTTTATTTTACAGGCAACTTTGTATTTATTTTAACTAGGCACAATAGTTATTAAATAGTTATTAACTATTTAATAAATACCTAGATAAAATAAATACAAATATACATGTAAAATAAACCCTAACCTAAGTTACAATTACGCCTAACACTACTCTATAATTAAATTAATTACCTAAACTACCTACAATTAAATACAATTAAATTAAATAAACTAAATTACGGAACCCCCCCCCCCCCCACTAAATTACAGAAAATAAAAAAGAAATTACAATATTTTAAACTAATTACACCTAATCTAATCCCCCTAATAAAATAAAAAAAGCCCACCAAAATAATAAAATTCCCTATCCTACACTAAATTACAAATAGACCTTAAAAGGGCCTTTTGCAGGGCATTGGCCCAAAGTAATCAGCTCTTTTACCATCCCTTGAAAGGGCTTTTTAGGGGGCATTGCCCCAAAGTAATCAGCTCTTTTACCTGTAAAAAAAAGAAATACAATACCCCCCCCCCAACATTAAAACCCACCACCCACATACCCCTACTCTAAAACCCACCCAATCCCCCCTTAAAAAAACCTAACACTAATCCCCTGAAGATCACCCTACCTTGAGCCGTCTTCACCCAGCCAGGCCAAACTCTTCATCCAATCTGGCAAGAAGAGGTCCTCCAGAGGGTCCGAAGTCTTCATCCTATCTGGGCAGAAGAGGACATCCAGACCGGAAGAAATCTTCATCCAAGCTGCATCTTCTTTCTTCATCCTTCCGGAGCGGAGCGGCACCATCTTGAAGACCTCCGACGTGGAACATCCTCCTTGCCCGACGACTAGACGACGAATAACGGTTCCTTTAAATGACGTCATCCAAGATGGCATCCCACGAATTCTGATTGGTTGATAGGATTCTATCAGCCAATCGGAATTAAGGTAGGAAAAATCCGATTGGCTGATCCAATCAGCCAATCGGATTGACCTCACATTCTATTGGCTGTTCTGATCAGCCAATAGAATGTGAGGTCAATCAGATTGGCTGATTGGAAACTTTTAAGATAGAGGCCAATGATCTGCAAAAGAGATTTAAAGAAAGGGGATACCCACAAAGCTGTATAAAGAAAGCATATGATAAAGTCAGATACCTAGATAGACAGGAAATCTTATATAAATCCAAAGACAACCCGAAAGAAGACACAGTGAGATTTATAAGTACCTACAATGACTCCTGGGGTAAAATAAGATCCATTCTTTTGAAGCATTGGCATATTTTAAATTTAGATTACTCTATAGCCAAAAGTGTGGGAAATACACCCCAAATGATGGCAAGAAAATCTCCAAACCTTAAAGATAAACTAGTAAGAAGCCACTTTTCTGTAAATAAAGATGGAAACTGGCTATCACAATATAAAACTAAAGATGGAAATTTTAAATGTTCGAAATGTTCAGTCTGTCCTAATATGACAGTGGGCAATAAATTCATTGACACATTTTGAAAACTGTGGTATATCCAGGGACACATAAACTGTCATAGTGAAGGAGTAGTATACTTAGTTTACTGTAGCTGCCCTTGTTATTACATTGGAAAAAAGTACAGAGAGCTAAAGGAAAGAATCAAGGAACATAAAAGAGATATAAAAAATAAATTGATTGACACCAGCGTAGCATGACAATTTTTTCATAATCATAACAGCAATAAGCATGAATTAAAATTTAGAGGGTTACAAAAAATAGATCTTAAAGATAGAGGTGGTAACTTGGATACAATATTACTACAAAATGAATGTAAATGGATTTTCAATTTAACCCCTTGAGTGCTAACGACGGCTTTGAGCCGTCGCAGAGTTTCTCACTCAGGTGCTAACCATGGCTCAGAGCCATCACTACCCCACCTTGAGGGAGATCTGGGGGCTTCCACCCGCTCCTACCCCGGCGATCGTGCCTGTAGAGTGACAGGCATCGCCTGGGCTTTCCGTTTTGCGTAGTGACGTCACGCGTAATGAAGTGATGATGTCACCGTGCAACTTTATTTAAAAATGACAATTGACAATATAGGGAAAGGGGCATGCTGCTTAGAAGCCTGTATCTCAGGCATCTAAGCAGCTACAGACCCCCAAGACCCACCATTGGAAAGGTAATCGCCGAACCTTTCCAATGGTATAAGTCTTGGGGATCTGAAAAGAAAAGAAAAAAAGTTTTACAAAAAAATATTTAAAAAAATGTAAAATTAAAAACCCTTAAAATGTGCTTAGCACTCAAAGGGTTAAAGTCACTTGTCCCTCTAGGTATGAATGAGGAAATAAATTATGCTGATTCTTACCAAATTATTCCTTATGAGTAGGGGGAGGGTTTGGTTCATGTCAAAATTAGTGATGTCGCGTACCTTAAAATTTCGGTTCGCGAACGGCGGACTCGAACTTCCGCAACTGTTCGCGAACCGGCGAACCGCGCGAACCGCCATTGACTTCAATAGGCAGGCAAACTTTAAAACCCACAAGGACTCTTTCTGGCCACAATAGTGATGGAAAAGTTGTTTCAAGGGGACTAACACCTGGACTGTGGCATGCCGTAGGGGGATCCAAGGCAAAACTCCCACGGAAAATTACATAGTTGATGCAGAGTCTGGTTTTAACCAATAAAGGGCCTTAATCACCTAACATTCCTAAAAAATTTTTGAATAACGTGATTTAAAACATCAGGTATGATGTTGTATCGATCAGGTAGTGTAAGGGTTACGCCCGCTTCACAGTGACAGACCAAACTCCCTGTGTAACGCTACGCAAACAACTGCAAACAGTCCATTTGCACAACCACGAGATAGATAGATTTGATAGATAGATACATAGATTACATAGATCAATAGATGCAATATACATATGATAGATACAAATTACATAGATCAATAGATGCAATATACATTTGATAGATACAAATTACATAGATCAATCGATGCAATATACATTTGATAGATACGAATTACATAGATCAAAAGATGCAATATACATTTGATAGATACGAATTACATAGATCAATAGATGCAATTTATATTTGATAGATACGATTGATAGTTAGATAGATTCGATAGATAAATAGATAGATTTGATAGATATATGATAAGACATGCGGTCTGGGACCCGTGGTGTGTTAAGTAGTATTATTCTTAGCAGTTTACTACCTGTTACTCCCCCTATTGGGGGAGGTCTATATGGCCTGCATTTTTGGAACAGGGAGATGGAAGAAGATGATTGGTCTGTCCTCCTACTTCAAATTTGGCCTAAACACAAGTGGCTGTCTCAAATCAGTCCGGCCATGAGATAGATAGTTTTGATAGATAGATATACATAGATTGATAGTTAGATAGAATCGATAGAAGATAAATAGATCGATTTGATAGATATATAATTACCCTGACAAAGTATAATAATAAAACATGCGGTCTGGGACCCATGGTAACTAGGTTGCGTTAAGTAGTACTATTATTAGCACTTTAATACCTGTTACTCCCCCTATCGGGGGAGGTCTATATGGCCTGCATGATTACCCTGACCAAAGTATAACAACAAAACATGTGGTCTGGGACCCCTGGTAACTAGGTTGTGTTAAGTAGTACTATTTTTAGCACTTTAATCCTTGTAACTTCCCCTATCGGGGGAGGTCTATATGGCATGCATATTTACCCTGACCAAGTATAACACAAAAACATGCGGTCTGGGACCCATGGTAACTAGGTTGTGTTAAGTAGTACTGTTCTTAGCACTTTAATCCCTGTAACTCCCCCTATCGGGGGAGGTCTATATGGCCTGCCTGATTACCCTGACAAAGTATAACAACAAGACATGCGGTCTGGGACCCATGGTAACTAGGTTGTGTTAAGTAGTACTGTTCTTAGCACTTTAATCCCTGTAACTCCCCCTATCGGGGGAGTTCTATATGGCCTGCATGATTACCCTGACCAAGTATAATAACAAAACATGTGGTCTGGGACCCATGGTAACTAGGTTGTGTTAAGTAGTACTGTTCTTAGCACTTTAATCCCTGTAACTCCCCCTATCGGGGGAGGTCTATATGGCCTGCCTGATTACCCTGACAAAGTATAACAACAAGACATGCTGTCTGGGACCCATGGTAACTAGGTTGTGTTAAGTAGTACTGTTCTTAGCAGTTTAATACCTGATAATCCCCATATCGGGGGAGGTCTATATGGCCTGCATGATTACCCTGACAAAGTATAACAACAAGACATGCGGTCTGGGACCCATGGTAACTAGGTTGTGTTAAGTAGTACTATTCTTAGCACCAGTGACGTGTGGTGAGGTCAGAGGCAGGTGAGGCACTCGCCATGATACACACAAGAATCTCAAGCACACACACACACATATATATATATATATATATATATATATATATATATAAATATATATACACATACACACACATACATATCACTAAATTACTGGCACCAACAAGTATTTCACACCTGAAAAGAGTTAGGTATGTTAACCTCTAGCACAATGCCCTCAGGAGGGCATTGTGGCCCTCCTGAGGTTTCGGAACTACATTTCTCATGATGCTCAGCCAGATGAAATGCAGGCTGAGCATCATGGGAAATAGCACATAACACAAGTACTGGACACAGACAGACAGACCCCCACACACAGACAGACCCCCACACACAGAGACTGACCCCCCCCCACACACACACACAGACTGACCCACCCACACACACAGAGATTGATCCACCTACACACAGCCAGAAACACACAGAGACATCCAGAAACAAATACTCAGCCAGACCCCCTCACACAACCCCCCCCCCCTAACACAGACAATCAGACCCCCCTCACATACACAGATCCACACACACACAGACAGACACCCACCCCCCCACACACACACAGACAGATAGACCCCCAGATCTTGGGATTTGCAGTATTTCCAGGACATAATAAAAAAAAAATAAACCTAATATACCATATGTCTCTCTATTATAATATATCATTTAAAAAAAAAAAAGACAGATGAGTGATAAATGAATAAATGGAGAAGCCATTAAAAATTGTATCAATATTATCTAGCTATTTTATTTGTAAGCAATAGCTGACACCTGCTAGTAGGGGGTTAAAAGAAAAGAAAATTAAAGTGATAGATTTGTTAGAGCATTTTATTAGAACATTGTGTCCCTTGCAAACTATAGAGTTCCCTTACAAAGTGCATAGCATGACTGTTCATGTAGTATTTAAATTTAATCACATTAAAATCTATTTGAAAACCTTGCAAATTCTGCATTACAAAAGGATGGCGCACACAATAAATGTTTATATACACAGTACACACACTCACACAGTATATATTAGTAATTAAGCGCTAAAAAATGGCTGAGAGACTTCCAATCAGATTAATCAATAAAAAATACAAAGACACTAAATCCCAGCTACACCAGTTCATTTGCCGTGATGCCTGTTCCTACAGCATCTGTTGGAAAACATTGGGATTTTACCATCATCCCTTGCGAGAGGGGTGCAACATGTGGGTTACCTTATGGAAACCCAGCACCAATGCAGGACACACCCTGAAAAGGTGAACTGACTTCTGATTCCGGCCATTATTTTTTTTGGCTTTTTTTTCTGGGAATGTTGAAAATAAGTAAATGCTAATAATTACAAATAAACAATACAGAATAAAGCTGCATGTTTTCTCTTGCTTTCAAACCATGTTAACATTTGCTTAGATTTATTTTGTTATGTTAACTATGCTATACAAATATAGTTTTGCTATGTAAAATGGCTTGTATATAGAATGTTGTGGGGCTGCAGCATTGCACATTTTTGTTTAAAAAAATTCACTAATTTACTTGACTCACACTAATGCTGTACTTAGGCAAAACCCAACCCTCTCTATAAGAAAAAAGATATTGCAGTATTTTTTATTATTAGTTATATATTTTTAACTGCAGACAATATTTTGTTGTTACTGAGGTTTGAAAAAAAGTAATTTTGGAAGATGCATATGTGTTACTGAGCACTGTCAGACACATATTACTAAGAAAGTGCAAAGATGTCTTTTAAAATGCTAAAGTAATAGAAGTAAATAATATTTTAATGCACATAATCTGTCTTCCAACATATAAATGGATGGGTGTAAAACATTGTTGATTAAAAGGGTTAATTCTGCACTATGAGAGCAGTCAATTCACCTGTCAGACTACTGAGATTTATTATTTTCCTATTCCTTTTAAAACAAACCCTCACCTTACTTTTACTACATACATTACATAATTCAATAAAACATATACTGGTATTTGAAATAGTTAAATAGAAAAGTAATCTCTGAACTACATATTTTATATTTTAGTCTACTACTAGATTGCAGCTAGACTATATTTTTTATTGAATCATGTAATGTATGTAGTAAAAGTAAGGTGAGGGTTTGTTGTAAAAGGAATAGGAGAAGAATAAATCTCAGTAGTCTGACAGGTGATTTGACTGCTCTCATAGTGCAGAATTTACCCTTTTAAGCAATAATGTTTTACACCCATCCATTTATATGTTGGAAGAAAGATTATGTGCATTAAAATATTATTTACTTCTATTACTTTAGCATTTTAAAAGACATCTCTGCACTTTCTTAGTAATATGTGTCACTGTCTGCCAGTGCTCAGTAACACATATGCATCTTCCAAAATTTATTTTTTCAAACCTCAGTAACAACAAAATATTGTGTGCAGTTAAAAATAATAATACTAATAATACAAAATACTGCAATCTCTTATTTCTTATAGAGAGGGTTGGGTTTTGCCTAAGTACAGCATTAGTGACTGTGAGTCAAGTAAATTAGGGGATTTTTTGAAACAAAAATGTGCAATGCTGCAGCCCCACAATGGGAACAGTAAAAATATCCTTATAAAATAATTCACATGAACTACCCACAATCAGATGCCGCCTGCCAGTAGTCACTCTGAACTTGACGACCGGACCGGAGGGCCAAGGGGGAAGCAGGTGGAGTCTCATCAGTGCACTGCTGTAAAGCAATCATGGCTGCTGCGTGCAGTCATGAATGTGCTGGTCAGCCTGCAACGGTTACGGCATTGATAATTGTCAAGCCGCTTCACTAGCCCTTAGCCCACTGCCCAGTGCCCACCACACCCACAGTCTCACTCACTCACTCACTATGCGGCGCGGCGCGCCGTGCGCCTCTCTCTTCTTGTCTACTGTCTCTGACTCTCTTCCCGGCCGCCGGACGTCCAAACCACGTCACTGCACTCACAACTTCAACCGCTGATTGGCTGGCGGCACTTGGCTGTGCTCCCGAGGCGTTTAGACAGCAGCCTCTAGGGAGTGATATGGGCCCTGCACTAAGAGACTTAACCACTGGGTGGCAGTCTCTGCGCGTCCCATAAGAAAAAAATCCTCAGACATCCTTCCTTGCGCAATATGGATGAGTATTGACTTGAGTAATAAAAAAAAAGAAGAATACTTGGTGGTTGCGGGCAATGCGGGGGGTGGGGGGGTAGGGTATATAAAAAAAATTAAAAAAGATAAAAAAAAAAATATATATTTTTTTTATTACAAATTATAACAAAAAAAGGTGTAATTACACACATAGGACAGGTGAGGCGCTGCCTCACCTGCCTCCTATGACTGCACGTCACTGCTTAGCACTTTAATCCCTGTAACTCCCCCTATCGGGGGAGGTCTATATGGCCTGCATGATTACCCTGACAAAGTATAACATCAAAACATGTGGTCCGGGACCCATGGTAACTAGGTTGTGTTAAGTAGTACTGTTCTTAGCACTTTAATCCCTGTAACTCCCCCTATCGGGGTAGGTCTATATGGCCTGCATGATTACCCTGACAAAGTATAACAACAAAACATGCGATCTGGGACCCATGGTAACTAGGTTGTGTTAAGTAGTACTGTTCTTAGCACTTTAATCCCTGTAACTCCCCCTATCGGGGTAGGTCTATATGGCCTGCATGATTACTCTGACAAAGTATAACAACAAAACATGTGGTCTGGAACCCATGGTAACTAGGTTGTGTTAAGTAGTACTGTTCTTAGCAGTTTAATACCTGTTACTCCCCATATCGGGGGAGGTCTATATGGCCTGCATGATTACCCTGACAAAGTATAACAACAAGACATCAGGTCTGGGACCCATGGTAACTAGGTTGTGTTAAGTAGTACTATTCTTAGCACTTTAATCCCTGTAACTCCCCCTATCGGGGGAGGTCTATATGGCCTGCATGATTACCCTGACAAAGTATAACAACAAAACATGTGGTCTGGGACCCATGGTAACTAGGTTGTGTTAAGTAGTACTGTTCTTAGCACTTTAATCCCTGTAACTCCCCCTATCGGGGTAGGTCTATATGGCCTGCATGATTACCCTGACAAAGTATAACATCAAAACATGTGGTCCGGGACCCATGGTAACTAGGTTGTGTTAAGTAGTACTGTTCTTAGCACTTTAATCCCTGTAACTCCCCCTATCGGGGTAGGTCTATATGGCCTGCATGATTACCCTGACAAAGTATAACAACAAAACATGCGATCTGGGACCCATGGTAACTAGGTTGTGTTAAGTAGTACTGTTCTTAGCACTTTAATCCCTGTAACTCCCCCTATCGGGGTAGGTCTATATGGCCTGCATGATTACTCTGACAAAGTATAACAACAAAACATGTGGTCTGGAACCCATGGTAACTAGGTTGTGTTAAGTAGTACTGTTCTTAGCAGTTTAATACCTGTTACTCCCCATATCGGGGGAGGTCTATATGGCCTGCATGATTACCCTGACAAAGTATAACAACAAGACATCAGGTCTGGGACCCATGGTAACTAGGTTGTGTTAAGTAGTACTATTCTTAGCACTTTAATCCCTGTAACTCCCCCTATCGGGGGAGGTCTATATGGCCTGCATGATTACCCTGACAAAGTATAACAACAAAACATGTGGTCTGGGACCCATGGTAACTAGGTTGTGTTAAGTAGTACTGTTCTTAGCACTTTAATCCCTGTAACTCCCCCTATAGGGGGAGGTCTATATGGCCTGCATGATTATCCTGACAAAGTATAACAACAAAACATGTGGACTGGGACCCATGGTAATTAGGTTGTGTTTAGTAGTACTATTCTTAGCACTTTAATCCCTTTTACTCCCCCTATCGGGGGAGGTCTATATGGCCTGCATGATTACCCTGACAAAATATAACAACAAGACATGCGGTCTGGTATCCATGGTAACTAGGTTGTGTTAAGTAGTACTATTCTTAGCACTTTAATACTTGTTTTTTTTTTTTAATTTTACACTAATGTTACACCAGATATCAGTGGTGGCACAGAGCAATTAATCACAGTATATGATGTGGGCCTGACACACAGGCCTGATAGAAAATGAAATTATATTACACTAGCAAAATGATGTAAAAGTTTTTTTTTTTTTAAATTTACACTAATGTTAAGCAGATATCAGTGGTGGCACAGAGCAATTAACCACAGTATATGCTGTGAGCCTGACACACAGCCTGATAGAAAATGAAATTAGATTACACTAGCAAAATGATGTAAAAGGTTTTTTTTTTTAATTTTACACTAATGTTACACCAGATATCAGTGGTGGCACAGAGCAATTAATCACAGTATATGATGTGGGCCTGACACACAGGCCTGATAGAAAATGAAATTATATTACACTAGCAAAATGATGTAAAAGTTTTTTTTTTAAATTTACACTAATGATTGTTAAGCAGATATCAGTGGTGGCACAGAGCAATTAACCACAGTATATGCTGTGAGCCTGACACACAGGCCTGATAGAAAATGAAATTTGATTACACTAGCAAAATGATGTAAAAGTTTTTTATTTTTTTTTATTTTACACTAATGTTACACCAGATATCAGTGGTGGCACAGAGCAATTATTCACAGTATATGATGTGGGCCTGACACACAGGCCTGATAGAAAATTAAATTAGATTACACTAGCAAAATGATGTAAAAGTTTTTTTATTTTAAATTTACACTAATGTTAAGCAGATATCAGTGGTGGCACTAATCACAGTATATGCTGTGAGCCTCACACACAGGCTGACAGCCAGGAAAATGCAAATAAAATTACAAATTAAAAATAAAAAAAAACGACTGAAGTTCTAGCCCTAAAAAGGGCTTTTTGGGCTGAAGTTCTAGCCCTAAAAGGGGCTTTTTGGGGTGCTGTCCTTACAGCAGAGATTAGATGAGTCCTTCAGGACTGTAGTGGACACTAAATACACTAGCCTAGCTATCTATTTCCCTATAAAATCACGAGCAGCAGCACTAACCCTCCTCTCACTAAGAAAGCAGGATCGTAATGAATCTAAAATGGCTGCTGCCCAGGAGCTGGGAGGGTCTGTGAGGGAGTGTCTGCTGCTGATTGGCTCAAATGTGTCTGCAGGCTGTGAGATACAGGGTCAAAGTTTCCTCAATGATGACGAATAGGGGGCCGATCGAACATCGCATATGTTCACCCGCCGCGGCGAACGCGAACAAGCTAAGATCGCCGGGAACTGTTCTCCGGCGAACAGTTCGCGACATCACTAGTCAAAACCCCAAAATTTTAAAAATCTAAATAAAATATTTTGAACAAACTAGTTCATTATAAAGTCTTTTTCATAAATATAATTTTGTTTTCTTAAAATTGGTATAATATGATAAACCCGCCGTTCTAGTATTTAACTTTAAGATGAATAAATAAATGTCATTTGACATAATTTTCTTTATTAAAATTCTTGCCCTTAGGTTTAGGATAAAATCCTTTTTGGGTAAATAAATAGTACACTAGAGCTAAAAGGAGCAGATTTTATAACCATATCATTGGTATTTTTCATTTGCTTTTTGTTTAGCACAAAGAAATAAGTATCAAAGTAATGAATGATTATTACATGTGTACGAATAAGTTACCATTTTGCCCCAAGAAAGTATGTAAATTCAAAGACTTCAAAGATGGGAGGAGTTTTCCTCCATTACTTTTCTTTAAAGGGAATCCTAAAACACCTGCAATCATCTGATTACAATTTGGAGCCGGAAGAAGCCCCAGAGCCTTAGGGGTGAAACGCGCGTAGCTGGCAGCAGTGTTGTTTGGAGACCCAGGAGCTGAGCATTGCAAGTACAGAGACCTATGATTACAGTTGCCTGGAGGCTGGAGACGCACCCGCAAACAGCTGGCTTACGAGGTATCACTGGATAACAGAGAGGAGTGGGACTCTCTAGTAACTGTAAGTATTCAGTCCGCTACTGCGGAACACGCTGTTATACACAGTATTCATTGTTGCAGAAAATCAAGATTACCGTAGCCATACTAAGGGATTGCTAGAAATGCCCATTTGTTATTAATCAAAGGGTATACTAATGAGCTATCCTTTCAATACCCAGGCTCACTCCAACTATTTACTTCACCTAAGTGTATGGAACATTTCTGTATTGGATATTTCTCCTCCATCATAGAACTGGAAATTGATCTGTGTCCTGTGAAATAACAGGCGTTTATTTATTTATTTAGGGTATTTGTTGTATATTTTGCAATTTTTTGGTTTATTTGCATGTATTATTTTAGAGGGGATTGCATGATCATAGTGCACTATGATAGGAGTTTTGAGTTATTCCAATAATATTGTCAACTTATGGCATTCCGTGAACTCCAATAATCACTGTATTTTTTGCTTAAGCTTTTTGCTCCTTTTCGTGTAGTGTTTGGATGCTATTTAGCATCGGTTTATTATTATTATCTAGCTATAGGGGGACTTGTCACTGCTCAGGGAGTATATCCATTAATTTACAGGGATTAGTTAGTGCTGGATAGGAATTGTTTATGAATCTTTTTACCTTCAAATTAATTTATATCTTTTCCCCTTGCACCAGTGATCTGATATCTACTTTTAATCCAGATCACCGCTACCAGCCCTTTTACAGGTAATACTGGAAGTGTTGACAACACTCCACTAACATATATACAGGGAGTGCAGAATTATTAGGCAAATGAGTATTTTGACCATATCATCCTCTTTATGCATGTTGTCTTACTCCAAGCTGTATAGGCTCGAAAGCCTACTACCAATTAAGCATATTAGGTGATGTGCATCTCTGTAATGAGAAGGGGTGTGGTCTAATGACATCAACACCCTATATCAGGTGTGCATAATTATTAGGCAACTTCCTTTCCTTTGGCAATATGGGTCAAAAGAAGGACTTGACAGGCTCAGAAAAGTAAAAAATAGTGAGATATCTTGCAGAGGGATGCAGCACTCTTAAAATTGCAAAGCTTCTGAAGTGTGATCATCGAACAATCAAGCGTTTCATTCAAAATAGTCAACAGGGTCGCAAGAAGCGTGTGGAAAAACCAAGGCGCAAAATAACTGCCCATGAACTGAGAAAAGTCAAGCGTGCAGCTGCCAAGATGTCACTTGCCACCAGTTTGGCCATATTTCAGAGCTGCAACATCACTGGAGTGCCCAAAAGCACAAGGTGTGCAATACTCAGAGACATGGCCAAGGTAAGAAAGGCTGAAAGACGACCACCACTGAACAGGACACACAAGCTGAAACGTCAAGACTGGGCCAAGAAATATCTCAAGACTGATTTTTCTAAGGTTTTATGGACTGATGAAATGAGAGTGAGTCTTGATGGGCCAGATGGATGGGCCCGTGGCTGGATTGGTAAAGGGCAGAGAGCTCCAGTCCGACTCAGACGCCAGCAAGGTGGAGGTGGAGTACTGGTTTGGGCTGGTATCATCAAAGATGAGCTTGTGGGGCCTTTTCGGGTTGAGGATGGAGTCAAGCTCAACTCCCAGTCCTACTGCCAGTTTCTGGAAGACACCTTCTTCAAGCAGTGGTACAGGAAGAAGTCTGCATCCTTCAAGAAAAACATGATTTTCATACAGGACAATGCTCCATCACACGCGTCCAAGTACTCCACAGCGTGGCTGGCAAGAAAGGGTATAAAAGAAGAAAATCTAATGACATGGCCTCCTTGTTCACCTGATCTGAACCCCATTGAGAACCTGTGGTCCATCATCAAATGTGAGATTTACAAGGACGGAAAACAGTACACCTCTCTGAACAGTGTCTGGGAGGCTGTGGTTGCTGCTGCACGCAATGTTGATGGTGAACAGATCAAAACACTGACAGAATCCATGGATGGCAGGCTTTTGAGTGTCCTTGCAAAGAAAGGTGGCTATATTGGTCACTGATTTGTTTTTGTTATGTTTTTGAATGTCAGAAATGTATATTTGTGAATGTTGAGATGTTATATTGGTTTCACTGGTAAAAATAAATAATTGAAATGGGTATATATTTGTTTTTTGTTAAGTTGCCTAATAATTATGCACAGTAATAGTCACCTGCACACACAGATATCCCCCTAAAATAGCTATAACTAAAAACAAACTAAAAACTACTTCCAAAACTATTCAGCTTTGATATTAATGAGTTTTTTGGGTTCATTGAGAACATGGTTGTTGTTCAATAATAAAATTAATCCTCAAAAATACAACTTGCCTAATAATTCTGCACTCCCTGTATATATATATATATATATATATATATATATATATATATATATATATATATATATATATATATATATATATATATATAATATATAAATATTATTACACACACATTATATATATATATATATATATATATATATATATATATATATATACACATAATGTGTGTGTAATATTTATATGTTTGTATATATAAATATATAACACACAAACCTATAGAAATATAATTACACACACATTATGTATATACATATATATATATAATGTTAAAAGAAAGCCAGTAACTCTTAATCCAGCACAATGGGATAGATACAAATTAAGTAACCAGGGTTAGTACTTCCTTAGAGAAACACAGACAGATAACAGATATGGTTATTTAAACTATTTATCTGCAATCCTGCAATCAAATTATAACAATAAACAGTTACAATTATATGTTCTATGTGGCAACAATATATTTACTAAATATCTGAAAGTCCGATATTTCAAGATGAGCCGTATTCCTAACCCTATATAGAGGCCTCTATTTCAGGGTAAAAGATTGAAAGCTTATTCCTGGTTTGTAAGTCAAAATCACCAAGTTCCATTACTAAGTTTCCAAGCAAAGTTTGCATCCTGCAATATATAAAAGTCTTTCATTGACTCTTTAAAGAAGACAGGTAAACTAAGCAGTTCCGCTGGTAGTTACAATTTTCACCACAGCAAGTATAGCGGTATTGGCGGTTTCCCTAAGATTGACTTAGGACAAAATAATTCAAAGTAGGGAGGATCTAGAGCGCAAAAAGAAAAGGGAACTGCAATAGTGTGAGATCCAACAACACCATTTATTGACACGTAAATGAAAACTACTCACAAGATTCCAAATTTATCAAGCACATAAATTCAAAGATAGAGGAGTATTCCGGTGTTTAACTCGCGGCTGTTTCCTTTGCCAGACTCGGCGTGTGACGTCACCACACGATCTTACCGCGAGATCTCGATAACACCTTTCTCCTCTGTCAGCTGTCAAAACAGTTTACATCCAAGCATTCAGCGCCTCAACGCGTTTCCCCGCCTCCTCTGGCGGCTTTTCTCAATGTCAGTATGGAAAAGACAGGTACATTGAATAGTTCCGCTGTTTAATCACATTTTTTTCTCCCAGCAGTTAGTATAGCGGTCTTGGCGGTTACCCTAAGATCGACTTAGGACCAAGTATAATAATGTCAATCTTTATCCGCTTCTTATAATAAGAGATAATTTTACCTGTTCTTCCGTCTCCAAGATTTGACAAGGTATGAAAGGCACTTAGTGGTAAGTTCCACGCCTTACTTGTTTGCAGGTCGCTTTGCTCTTTTACTCCTTACGACTTCATAACCTGATCAGGGCTTCAGCGTATGCTCGGCAGAGATCAGCTGTTTCTCCACCGGCATTCCAAAACAGCTACGCGGGTTTCACCCACAAAGCATTGGGCTTCTTCCGGCTGAGTTTGTAATTACTTGCAGACCTGTGTTGCCTTAAAATTCTAAGGGCAAGAATTAAAATTCTTGCCCTTAGGTTTAGGATAAAATCCTTTTTGGGTAAATAAATAGTACACTAGAGCTAAAAGGTGCAGATTTTATAACCATATCATTGGTATTTTTCATTTGCTTTTTGTTTAGCACAAAGAAATAAGTATCAAAGTAATTAATGAATATTACATGTGTACGAATAAGTTACCATTTTGCCCCAAGAAAGTATGTAAATTCAAAGACTTCAAAGATGGGAGGAGTTTTCCTCCATTACTTTTCTTTAAAGGGAATAGTAAAACACCTGCAATCATCTGATTACAATTTGGAGCCGGAAGAAGCCCCAGAGCCTTAGGGGTGAAATGTGCGTAGCTGGCAGCAGTGTTGTTTGGAGACACAGGAGCTGAGCATTGCAAGTACGGAGACCTATGATTACAGTTGCCTGGAGGCTGGAGACGCACCAGCAAACAGTTGGCTTACGAGGTATCACTGGATAACAGAGAGGAGTGGGACTCTCTAGTAACTGCAAGTATTCAGTCCGCTACGGCGGAACACGCTGTTATTCACAGTATTCATTGTTGCAGAAAATCAAGATTACCGTAGCCATACTAAGGGATTGCTAGAAACGCCCAGTTGTTATTAATCAAAGGGTTTACTAATGAGCTATCCTTTCAATACCCAGGCTCACTCCAACTATTTACTTCACCTAAGTATATGGAACATTTCTGTATTGGATATTTCTCCTCCATCATAGAACTGGAAATTGATCTGTGTCCTGTGAAATAACAGGCGTTTATTTATTTATTTAGGGTATTTGTTGTATATTTTGCAATTTTTTGGTTTATTTGCATGTATTATTTTAGAGGGGATTGCATGATCATAGTGCACTATGATAGGAGTTTTGAGTTATTCCAATAATATTGTCAACTTATGGCATTCCGTGAACTCCAATAAACACTGTATTTTTTGCTTAAGCTTTTTGCTCCTTTTCGTGTAGTGTTTGGATGCTATTTAGCATTGGTTTATTATTATTATCTAGCTATAGGGGGACTTGTCACTGCTCAGGGAGTATATCCATTAATTTACAGGGATTAGTTAGTGCTGGATAGGAATTGCTTAATAATCTTTTTACCTTCAAATTCATTTATATCTTTTCCCCTTGCACCAGTGATCTGATATCTACTTTTAATCCAGATCACCGCTACCAGCCCTTTTACAGGTAATACTGGAAGTGTTGACAACACTCCACTAATTTCATATATTAGTATATTACACACACATTATATATATATATATATATATATACACACATAATATGTGTGTAATATTTATATGTTTGTATATATAAATATATAACACACAAACCTATAGAAATATAATTACACACACATTATGTATATACATATATATATAATGTTAAAAGAAAGCTAGTAACTCTTAATCCAGCACAATGGGATAGATACAAATTAATTAACCAGGGTTAGTACTTCCTTAGAGAAACACAGACAGATAACAGATGCGGTTGTTTAAACTATTTATCTGCAATCCTGCAATCAAATTATAACAATAAACAGTTACAATTATATGTTCTATGTGGCAACAATATATTTACTAAATATCTGAAAGTCCCATATTTCAAGATGAGCCGTATTCCTAACCCTATATAGAGGCCTCTATTTTAGGGTAAAAGATTGAAAGCTTAATCCTGGTTTGTAAGTCAAAATCACCAAGTTCCATTACTAAGTTTCCAAGCAAAGTTTGCGTCCTGCAATATATAAAAGTCTTTCATTGACTCTTTAAAGAAGACAGGTAAACTAAGCAGTTCCGCTGGTAGTTACAATTTTCACCACAGCAAGTATAGCGGTTTTGGCGGTTTCCCTAAGATTGACTTAGGACAAAATAAACCAATGTCAGTATGGAAAAGACAGGTACATTGAATTGTTCCGCTGTTTAATCACATTTTTTTCTCCCAGCAGTAAGTATAGTGGTCTTGGCGGTTACCCTAAGATCGACTTAGGACCAAGTATAACAATGTCAATCTTTATCCGCTTCTTATAATAAGAGATAATTTTACCTGTTCTTCCGTCTCCAAGATTTGACAAGGTATGAAAGGCACTTAGTGGTAAGTTCCACGCCTTACTTGTTTGCAGGTCGCTTTTCTCTTTTACTCCTTACGACTTCATAAGCTGATCAGGGCTTCAGCGTATGCTCGGCAGAGATCAGCTGTTTCTCCACCGGCATTCCAAAACAGCTACGCGCGTTTCACCCACAAAGCATTGGGCTTCTTCCGGCTGAGTTTGTAATTACTTGCAGACCTGTGTTGCCTTAAGTCTGCCTGGAAACTCCTCCTTTTTCGTACTTTAATTGCCAGGTGTAAAAAATATGTTAACGTTAAAGTACTATGTTACCACAAATGTTGCCAAGCTGCTATATTTTCTACAAGAAACATAATATCTTTCCAAAACATTGTTATACTTCACAGAAAAATACCTCCTATATACATACAAGATTAATATATTTATCCAAATAATATATACAGAAATTTTAATAGAATTTGCTAGTATTGCTTGTCTGCATATAATAGTTCTATCTCATCCTTTTGTCCCAATTTGTTATGGGATTCAACAGAGCCCTAAATTTATTACAATTCACAATCTTATTGTAATAATACAGATTGCCTATATTTCCATCATATTCCTACTTCCTATTCCTTTGTAATTCATAGAAATGGAGCATAATTAATTTCTTCATTTAGGCCTAGGGGTTTCAATGATTTTAAATTAAATATCCATTTACATTCTAGCTGTAAGAGTTTTTTTTATCTAAATCACCCCCTCTTCCTTTGAAGTCTACTGCTTCTAAGCCTCTAAATCTTAGTTGTTTTTTATCACTTTGATGGCATTCTAGGAAATGTCTTTCTACTGCACTTGTTTTTATATTAACATTTTTAATATCTCTTTTATGTTCCTTAATACGTTCCCGTAGTTCCCTGTAAGTTTTTCCTATATAATACATTGGACATTTGCAGAATAGAATATATACAATTCCCTCACTACCACAAGATATATGCCCTTTGATTTTTTGTATTTTACCATTTTTATCAGTAAATTTACTATCTGTTGCCATATTCTGGCAAACTGAACAGTGGCTACATTTGTAATTCCCATCTTTGTTTCTCCATTTTTCCAACCAAGATGATTTGGATTTATTGCTGAAATGGCTTCTTACTAGATTATCCTTTAAATTGTTTGCTTTCCTAGCTGTTAAAGATGGTTTGTCTGCTATAATGTCTGCTAAAGATGATTCTGCTTGTAAAATGTGCCAGTGTCTTTCTAAAATTCTTTTTACTGCTTGCCATTTGTTATGGTGATTTGTTATAAATCTTACAGGGCTTGAATGTAATGATTTATTCTCATTGCTCATATACAGTAGATCCTCTCTAGTTTTAAGTTTAGAACGATTATAGGCTAATTTTAAAGTTTTCTCAGGGTATCCTCTGTCTCTGAATCTATTTTTGAGATCTCTGGCTTCCAATCTAAATTTCTCATCTTCTGAACAATTTATTTTTAATCTTAAATATTGTCCATAAGGTATATTATTTATTAAGGCTTGTGGGTGGTGGCTATTATAGGCTAGCAGTGTATTTCCTGCTGTTGGTTTCCTATATGTAGATGTTTCTATCCTATTTTGAATTAATATCACATTTAATCAAGGAATGAAATGGCCGATTTATTTTGTGTAAATGTAAATTTCAAATTCCATTTATTGAGATTTAGCTTTTCCATAAATTGAATTAGATTTTCTTCTGTATTTTCCCAGATAACTAGGATATCATCTAAAAATCTTAGCCATAATCCTATGCTATTATTCTGGTTAAATTCATTATCAAGAACACAATCCTGTTCCCATTTGCCCAGATATAGGCAGGCATAGGTTGGGGCACAACATGTCCCCATCGCTGTTCCTAGTATCTGTTCATAATATTTACCATTAAATGTGAAAAAGTTATGTTCCAGGATGAATTTTAATAACTCTAATACAAACTCTGTATGTTTCTCATATATTGGTCCTCTTTGTTGTAGATAAAATTTGCATGCTTCTATTCCTAAATTGTGTGGAATTGAGGAATATAGCATTTCTACATCTATTGCTACCAAAATTGTGTCTTGTTTAACTGTGATATCATCTAATTTTTTGAGGACATCCAGAGTATCTTTTATGTATGATGGTAAATTTTGTAGGTGTGGGCGTAAGCAAAAATCAACATATTGTGAGATGTTTTCTGTGATTGATCCTTGGCCTGAAACTATTGGTCTCCCTGGTGGGGGGAACTTCGCTTTATGAAGTTTTGGGATGGTATAAAATGTCGGTACTGTGGGATGTTTCACATAAAGGTATTGAAATTCTTTTTTAGTAATTAAATTATCTTCTAAGGCCTTAGAAAGCATACATTTTAATTGGTCATTGTATCTTTGTGTTGGATCAGATTTTAAGAGTTTATATTGTTTCTTATCTTTTAGTTGTCTTTCACATTCATCAATGTAATCTTTAGTATTGAGCACCACTACATTTCCACCTTTGTCCGATGGCTTTATTGTAATGGATGTATCCTCATTTAACTCTCTCATTGCTTGCCTTTGCGCCTGGCTTATATTATCCACAAAGTCACTATCTACATCTAAAAGGTTTATGTCTTTTTCTACCATTTTCACAAAATTATGGACCAGTGGTACTGATGAAAGTGGTGGCATATATTCTGATTTTGGTTTTAGATTACTGAAACCTATATTAGTTGTTACCTCTTCTACCTCTTCCTGTGAACTCACTTGTAAATTTTCCTTTTCTAGGGCTTCTAAACTTCTTAAAGATTCGAATTCATGCATATTCAAAGCTTGTGTATTTTGCTTATGTTTATATTGTTTTTTTAAAATAATTTTTCTTGCAAATAGGTTAAGATCTTTAACCAAAGTGAATTTGTCACATTTTGCTGTCGATGAGAAGGTTAGGCCTTTACTAAGTAGTTCTATGTGTTCTGTTTTTAAAAGTTTTGTAGATAGATTAACAACATTTATTTGTTCTGTCTCTCCTTCTGTTGGAATCTTGTTTGGTACCGTCTCCTCCCTCTTTGGCTGTTTATGTTTCCTCACCCCCCCTTCTCCTTTTGTGTTTGTTTTGGGGTCTAAAAAACTCTTTTGTTTCTCTCTAAATGTTTTTGTATTCTGTTGATCATCCCCACTTGAATTCTCTGTTTCTGAACCACTTGTCATACTCCCTATATAGTCATACACTTTGTTCTAATTATAGTCTGCCCAATTCCAAATTTAATTGCATCCTGTACTTTCCTTATTTCAATTTTTACCATTCCTAGCTGTTTCTCATATTCCTCATTCTCTTTCCATATATTTAAATTATCTTTTATCTCTATTAATTCTGTTTCGATCTGTGTTAATCTTAATTTATTTTCTTCTATCATTAATTTCATCAATTTTTGTGAGCACTCACTTGCATATTCCTCCCATTTCTTTCTAAAATTTTCTAAGAGTGGGTCATTTAAATTGGTGCTAGGTTTCCTCCTAATTCTAAGTCCTCTCAGTATCATTTCTAATTCTATATATTTATTCAAACTAGAGATTTCCCATTTTCACCTCTGTTCCTTTAATAATTTCTTCTTATAATCTTTAAAAGTTTTGTATATACCACTATACTTACTGCTGGGAAAAAAAAATGTGATTAAACAGTGGAACTATTCAATGTACCTGTCTTTTCCATACTGACATTGGTTTATTTTGTCCTAAGTCAATCTTAGGGAAACCGCCAATACAGCTATACTTGCTGTGGTAAAAATTGTAACTACCAGCGGAACTGCTTAGTTTACCTGTCTTCTTTAAAGAGTCAATGAAAGACTTTTATATATTGCAGGACGCAAACTTTGCTTGTAAACTTAGTAATGGAACTTGGTGATTTTGACTTACAAACCATTAATAAGCTTTCAATCTTTTACCCTGAAATAGAGGCCTCTATATAGGGTTAGGAATACGGCTCATCTTGAAATATGGGTATTTCAGATATTTAGTAAATATATTGTTGCCACATAGAACATATAATTGTAACTGTTTATTGTTATAATATGATTGCAGGATTGCAGATAAATAGTTTAAACAACCACATCTGTTATCTGTCTGTGTTTCTCTAAGGAAGTACTAACCCTGGTTAATTTATTTGTATCTATGCCATTGTGCTGGATTAAGAGTTACTAGCTTTCTTTTAACATTATAATTAATTCCTTAACTCTCCGTGCACAGGTAAAGGGTATGAGATTGGGGGATGCCCCATTAATCCTTTTATTTTTGGGAGATAACATATATTAATGTAGTGCTGATATATAATAATTTTATACACTTCCACTTATCGCAAACCCTTGGCACGCAACACTGTATTGCGCGCAGACTCATGTCATATTTCCCACCTTAAAAGAGGAATACCGAAAGCACAATACCTACGCTTACGTAGGAATTGTTCAGATGTTACTAAATACAATCTGACTACTAGACTAGTTTAAAGGGGCTATCATAGAGCTACCCTCAATAAACTGGAACTACAGGTTGCCCTAGTGGATAGACAGGAGTTATTTACAGATAGGAAGAAGAATTTAACACTGTCCAATAAGGATTGTATTGATCCTCAAAATCAGTATATCCTGTTCATAACACAGTTTAGTAGTAGTGATGTCGCGAATAGTTCGCCGGCAAATAGTTCCCGGCGAACATAGCATGTTCACGTTCGCCACGGCGGGCGAACATATGCGATGTTCGATCCGCCCCCTATTCTTCATCATTGAGTAAACTTTGACCCTTTACCTCACAGTCAGCAGACACATTACAGCCAATCAGCGGCAGACACTCCCTCCCAGACCCTCCCACCTCCTGGACAGCATCCATTTTAGATTCATTTGGAAGCTGCATTCTTAGTGAGAGGAGGGACAGTGTAGCTGCTGCTGATTTAATAGGGAAATTGATAGCTAGACTAGTGTATTCAATGTCCACTACAGTCCTGAAGGACTCATCTGATCTCTGCTGTAAGGACAGCACCCCAAAAAGCCCTTTTTAGGGCTAGAAAATCAGTCTGTTTTTTTATTTTTTCCTGTGTAATCTAATTGCAGTTGCCTGCCTGCAAAGCCACTTGCCCAGTGCCACCACTCATATCTGGTGTAACAGTAGTGTAAATTGTAAAAAAAATAACTTTTTTGACTGTGAAACATCAGTCTGCTAGTGTAATCTAATTGCAGTTGCCTGCCTGCCAGCGTGTGTGCCAGGCTCACAGCGTATACTGTGCCCACTTGCCCAGTGCCACCACTCATATCTGGTGTAACGTAGTATAAATTTAAAAACAAAAACTTTTTTGACTGTGAAACATCAGTCTGCTTGTGTAATCTAATTGCAGTTGCCTGCCTGCCAGCGTGTGTGCCAGGCCCACTTGCCCAGTGCCACCACTCATATCTGGTGTAACAGTAGTGTAAATTTAAAAAAAAAAAAACTTTTTTGACTGTGAAACATCAGTCTGCTTGTGTAATCTAATTGCAGTTGCCTGCTAGCGTGTGTGCAAGGCCCACTTGCCCAGTGCCACCACTCATATCTGGTGTAACAGTAGTGTAAATTGTAAAAAAAATAACTTTTTTGACTGTGAAACATCATTCTGCTAGTGTAATCTAATTGCAGTTGCCTGCCTGCCAGCGTGTGTGCCAGGCCCACTTGCCCAGTGCCACCACTCATATCTGGTGTAACAGTAGTGTAAATTTAAAAAAAAAAACTTTTTTGACTGTGAAACATCAGTCTGCTTGTGTAATCTAATTGCAGTTGCCTGCCTGCCAGCGTGTGTGCCAGGCCCACTTGCCCAGTGCCACCACTCATATCTGGTGTAACAGTAGTGTAAATTTAAAAAAAAAAAAACTTTTTTGACTGTAAAACATCAGTCTGCTTGTGTAATCTAATTGCAGTTGCCTGCTAGCGTGTGTGCAAGGCCCACTTGCCCAGTGCCACCACTCATATCTGGTGTAACAGTAGTGTAAATTGTAAAAAAAATAACTTTTTTGACTGTGAAACATCATTCTGCTAGTGTAATCTAATTGCAGTTGCCTGCCAGCGTGTGTGCCAGGCTCACAGCGTATACTGTGCCCACTTGCCCAGTGCCACCACTCATATCTGGTGTAACAGTAGTGTAAAAATTTTTTTAAAAAAACTTTTTTTTACTGTGAAACATCAGTCTGCTTGTGTAATCTAATTGCAGTTGCCTGCCTGTCAGCATGTGTGCCAGGCTCACAGCGTATACTGTGCCCACTTGCCAGTGCCACCACTCATATCTTGTTTAATAGTAGTGTAAGTGTACATTTAAAAAAAAAACTTTTTAGACTGTGAAACATCAGTCTGCTTTTTTGTGTCAGGCTCACAGCGTATACTGTGCCCACTTGCCCAGTGCCACCACTCATATCTTGTTTAATAGTAGTGTAAGTGTACATTTAAAAAAATAAAAACTTTTTGGACTGTGAAACATCAGTCTGCTTTTTTGTGTCAGGCTCACAGCGTATACTGTGCCCACTTGCCCAGTGGCACCACTCATATCTTGTTTAATAGTAGTGTAAGTGTACATTTTAAAAAAATGAGAGGCAGAGGCAGGCCACCCCGCAGGTGCCGTCGTGGTCATGGTGCTGTGATTCCCTTTGGCCCTAGAATAATGCCCAATGGTCAGAGGCCAAGTACCATGAACTCAAAAAGTTCTGAAGACATAGTTGACTTTTTAACACAAGACACCCAATCTTCTATAGCTTCCATTCCGAACCTTGATGCACCATCCTCCTCCAGCTTAGCTTCGGGCAGCACCTATCAAGTTACCACTCGCCCGCCTGCCGCCACCACCAACACTAGCACCACAGCCGCTTCACTTGATCTGTCAGAGGAGTTATTTACACATCAGTTGGAAGAAATGAGTTATGCGCAACCATTATTGTCAGAGGATGTAGATAACAGGGATATGTCTTAGTCAGGCAGCATTACACACATGGACGTACGGTGTGATGATGATGATGTTGTACCCGCTGTGGGAGTTTGGTCTGTCACTGTGAAGCGGGCGTAACCCTTACACTACCTGATCGATACAACATCATACCTTGTTTTAAAGCACGTTATTCCAAACAATTAAGAATGTTAGGTGATTTATGCCCTTTATGGATTAAAACCAGACTCTGCATCAACTATGTAATTTTCCATGGGAGTTTTGCCATGGATCCCCCTCCGGCACACCACAGCCCAGGTGTTAGTCCCCTTGAAACAACTTTCCCATCACTATTGTGGCCAGAAAGAGTCAATGTGGGTTTTAAAATTCGGCCGGCCATTTAAAGTCAATGGGGGTTCGCCCTGTTCACAAACTTTTGTGGGAGTTCGCGTTCGCAGTTCGCGAACCCAAATTTTTAGGTTTGCGACATCACTATTTAGTAGGCAATATTAACAGATCTGCAATATTGTCAAGAAAAATTTGACCATCTTGAAGGGTGATGACTCCCTAATAGAAGTATTTTCAAAGGGAGTAAAATGTATAGCTAGGAAGGCACCTACATTAGCAGATATAACTAGAAAACACCTAGCTGCAAAACCCAAAACCAATGCTGCTAATACTAATTTTCTTGGTCTTAAAGTAGGATGTTTCAAATGTGGCCATGTTCCATGTAAGGCATGTACTTGCATTGTCGTCACAGATACCTTTACTTCTAGTGTCACGAAACAAACATTTCATATTAGGGATAGAATTGATTGCACTTCCCAATTTGTCATCTATTTGGTAAATTGCCTTTATTGTTCCCAGCAATATGTTGGGATTACAACCCGCCCCTTGAAAGACAGAATTCGTGAACATTTACGGTCTCTTGATGAAAAAGAACCAAAAACACCAGTAACTAAACATTTTAGACAACATGGCCTATGTATGGGGATTGACAAAATAAAAATGCATCCTAGAGGGGGTGATACAGAAAAGAACCTCAGAAGAAAGGAAATATTTTGGATTGTCAAATTACACACTAGGACCCCTGAAGGTATCAATAAGAGAATGGATGTAGACCTATTTACAGAATAGCAGTGTTTATATTTCACTGCTGTTGGTTTTATAGCATCCATTCTCTTTTTGCTATTTTGTTTCAGATTGGAAATTGTCACGTATTTTTAAATGTTTATTATTTTCAAATGTTTACTATTCCTTATTTTCCTTCTCAATTTTTTATGAAAATTTTTCTTTTTATCATATTTATTATTTTTTTTTATCATTTTTGATATGCTAGCATGTATTTTTTTTGAATGTATACATTTTCTTTGTTTTTTTATTAAGTTAAGGAGTTTCTTTCTTTATTATGCATGTATAAGAAATATATATGATACACTTTCTTGTACACATACCCTCCATTTTTGCTCCACCTGTTCTCATAATTCTGAGACCATGATTTCATTGTCAATCTGATTACATTGTGTATAAGCTGATTGGCTGAGGGTCTGTATATAAGGTATTGTAGTACTTGTAATTTTCAGCCTCTGATGAAGTGCATGTGCGCATGCTCAAAACGTGTCAGGTGATCTTTGGGTTACTCACCCTGTACCTGGCAACTCTGCTGAATAAACCTTTACCAAGCCTTGAGCCTCTTGTCTCCAACTTCTCCTTTTGGAATACTGTGCAATATATATATATATATATATATATATATATATATATATATATATATATATATATATATATATATATATATATATATATATATATATATATATATACATACAGTATACAGTGGGGCAAAAAAGTATTTAGTCAGCCACCAATTGTGCAAGTTCTCCCACTTAAGAAGATGAGAGAGGCCTGTAATTTTTATCATAGGTATACCTCAACTATGAGAGACTAAATGTGGAAACAAATCCAGGCAAATCACATTGTCTGATTTGGAAAGAATTTATTTGCATATTATGGTGGAAAAAAAGTATTTGGTCAATCTCAAAAGTTCATCTCAATACTTTGTTATATATCCTTTGTTGGCAATGACAGAGGTCAAACAATTTCTGTAAGTCTTCACAAGCTTGTCACACACTGTTGCTGTTATGTTGGCCCATTCCTGCATGCAGATCTCCTCTAGAGCAGTGATGTTTTGCTACATGCAGATCTCCTCTAGAGCAGTGATGTTTTGGGGCTGTCACTGGGCAACACGGACTTTCAACTCCCTCCAAAGGTTTTCTATGGGGTTGAGATCTGGAGACTGGCTAGGCCACTCCAGGACCTTGAAATGCTTCTTACGAAGCCAATCCTTCATTGCCAGGCGTTGTGTTTGGGATCATTGTCATGCTGAAATATCCAGCCACATTTCATCTTCAATATCCTTGCTGATGGAAGGAGGTTTGCACTCAAAATCTCACGATACATGGCCCCATTCATTCTTTCGTGTGCATGGATCAGTCGTCCTGTTCTTTTTGCAGAGAAACAGCCCCAAAGCATGATGTTGCCACCCCCATGCTTCACAGTAGGTATGGTGTTCTTTGGTTGCAACTTGGTGATTTTGACTTACAAACCATTAATAAGCTTTCAATCTTTTACCATGAAATAGAGGCCTCTATATAGGGTTAGGAATACGGCTCATCTTGAAATATGGGAATTTCAGATATTTAGTAAATATATTGTTGCCACATAGAACATATAATTGTAACTGTTTATTGTTATAATATGATTGCAGGATTGCAGATAAATAGTTTAAACAACCACATCTGTTATCTGTCTGTGTTTCTCTAAGGAAGTACTAACCCTGGTTAATTTATTTGTATCTATCCCATTGTGCTGGATTAAGAGTTACTAGCTTTCTTTTAACATTATAATTAATTCCTTAACTCTCCGTGCACAGGTAAAGGGTATGAGATTGGGGGGTGCCCCATTAATCCTTTTATTTTTGGGAGATAACATATATTAATGTAGTGCTGATATATAATAATTATATATATATATATATATATATATATATATATATATATATATATATATATATATATATATAAAACACGGAAGGGGACTGCACTCCAAGACCGGAACTAATTGAAGCCAGGCAGGACAAAATCTTGACTTCCACTTATCGCAAACCCTTAGCACGCAACACTGTATTACGCGCAGACTCATGTCATATTTCCCACCTTAAAAGAGGAATACCGAAAGCACAATACCTACGCTTACGTAGGAATTGTTCAGATGTTACAATCTGACTACTAGAATAATTGAAAGGGGCTATCATAGAGCTACCCTCAATAAACTGGAACTACAGGTTGCCCTAGTGGATAGACAGGAGTTATTTACAGATAGGAAGAAGAATTTAACACTGTCCAATAAGGATTGTATTGATCCTCAAAATCAGTATACCCTGTTCATAACACAGTTTAGTAGTAGTGATGTCGCGAATAGTTCGCCGGCAAATAGTTCCCAGCGAACATAGCATGTTCACGTTCGCCACAGCGGGCGAACATATGCGATGTTCGATCCACCCCCTATTCTTCATCATTGAGTAAACTTTGACCCTTTACCTCACAGTCAGCAGACACATTACAGCCAATCAGCGGCAGACACTCCCTCCCAGACCCTCCCACCTCCTGGACAGCATCCATTTTAGATTCATTTGGAAGCTGCATTCTTAGTGAGAGGAGGGACAGTGTAGCTGCTGCTGATTTAATAGGGAAATTGATAGCTAGGCTAGTGTATTCAGTGTCCACTACAGTCCTGAAGGACTCATCTGATCTCTGCTGTAAGGACAGCGCCCCAAAAAGCCCTTTTTAGGGCTAGAACATCAGTCTGTTTTTTTGTTTTTTTCCTGTGTAATCTAATTGCAGTTGCCTGCCTGCAAAGCCACTTGCCCAGTGCCACCACTCATATCTGGTGTAACAGTAGTGTAAATTGTAAAAAAAATAACTTTTTTGACTGTGAAACATCAGTCTGCTAGTGTAATCTAATTGCAGTTGCCTGCCTGCCAGCGTGTGTGCCAGGCTCACAGCGTATACTGTGCCCACTTGCCCAGTGCCACCACTCATATCTGGTGTAACGTAGTGTAAATTTAAAAAAAAAAAAACTTTTTTGACTGTGAAACATCAGCCTGCTTGTGTAATCTAATTGCAGTTGCCAGGCCCACTTGCCCAGTGCCACCACTCATATCTGGTGTAACAGTAGTGTAAATTTAAAAAAACAAAAACTTTTTTGACTGTGAAACATCAGTCTGCTTGTGTAATCTAATTGCAGTTGCCTGCTAGCGTGTGTGCAAGGCCCACTTGCCCAGTGCCACCACTCATATCTGGTGTAACAGTAGTGTAAATTGTAAAAAAAATAACTTTTTTGACTGTGAAACACCATTCTGCTAGTGTAATCTAATTGCAGTTGCCTGCCTGCCTGCCAGCATGTGTGCCAGGCTCACAGCGTATACTGTGCCCACTTGCCCAGTGCCACCACTCATATCTTGTTTAATAGTAGTGTAAGTGTACATTTAAAAAAAAAAAAACTTTTTGGACTGTGAAACATCAGTCTGCTTTTTTGTGTCAGGCTCACAGTCTGGTGTAACAGTAGTGTAAATTTTTTTTAAAAAAACTTTTTTTTACTGTGAAACATCAGTCTGCTTGTGTAATCTAATTGCAGTTGCCTGCCTGCCAGCGTGTGTGCCAGGCCCACTTGCCCAGTGCCACCACTCATATCTGGTGTAACAGTAGTGTACATTTAAAAAAAAAAACTTTTTTGACTGTGAAACATCAGTCTGCTTGTGTAATCTAATTGCAGTTGCCTGCCTGCCAGCATGTGTGCCAGGCCCACTTGCCCAGTGCCACCACTCATATCTGGTGTAACAGTAGTGTAAATTTAAAAAAAAAAAACTTTTTTGACTGTGAAACATCAGTCTGCTTGTGTTATCTAATTGCAGTTGCCTGCTAGCGTGTGTGCAAGGCTCACTTGCCCAGTGCCACCACTCATATCTAGTGTAACAGTAGTGTAAATTTAAAAAAAAAAAATTTTTTGACTGTGAAACATCAGTCTGCTAGTGTAATCTAATTGCAGTTGCCTGCCTGCCAGCGTGTGTGCCAGGGTCACAGCGTATACTGTGCCCACTTGCCCAGTGCCACCACTCATATCTTGTTTAATAGTAGTGTAAGTGTACATTTAAAAAAAAAAAAACTTTTTGGACTGTGAAACATCAGTCTGCTTTTTTGTGTCAGGCTCACAGCGTATACTGTGCCCACTTGCCCAGTGCCACCACTCATATCTTGTTTAATAGTAGTGTAAGTGTACATTTAAAAAAATAAAAACTTTTTGGACTGTGAAACATCAGTCTGCTTTTTTGTGTCAGGCTCACAGCCTATACTGTGCCCACTTGCCCAGTGGCACCACTCATATCTTGTTTAATAGTAGTGTAAGTGTACATTTAAAAAAAATGACAGGCAGAGGCAGGCCACCCCGCAGGTGCCGTCGTGGTCGTGGTGCTGTGATTCCCTTTGGCCCTAGAATAATGCCCAATGGTCAGAGGCCAAGTACCATGAACTCAAAAAGTTCTTAAGACATAGTTGACTTTTTAACACAAGACACCCAATCTTCTATAGCTTCCACTCCGAACCTTGATGCACCATCCTCCTCCAGCTTAGCTTCGGGCAGCACCTCTCAAGTTACCACTCACCCGCCTGCCGCCACCACCAACACTATCACCACAGCCGCTTCACTTGATCTGTCAGAGGAGTTATTTACACATCAGTTGGAAGAAATGAGTTATGCGCAACCATTATTGTCAGAGGATGTAGATAACAGGGATATGTCTTAGTCAGGCAGCATTACACACATGGACGTACGGTGTGATGATGATGATGTTGTACCCGCTGTGGGAGTTTGGTCTGTCACTGTGAAGCGGGCGTAACCCTTACACTACCTGATCGATACAACATCATACCTGATGTTTTAAAGCACGTTATTCCAAACAATTAAGAATGTTAGGTGATTTATGCCCTTTATGGATTAAAACCAGACTCTGCATCAACTATGTAATTTTCCATGGGAGTTTTGCCATGGATCCCCCTCCAGCATGCCACAGCCCAGGTGTTAGTCCCCTTGAAACAACTTTCCCATCACTATTGTGGCCAGAAAGAGTCCCTGTGGGTTTTAAAATTCGCCTGCCCATTGAAGTCAATGGGGGTTCGCCCGGTTCACAAACTTTTGTGGGAGTTCGCGTTCGCAGTTCGCGAACCCAAATTTTTAGGTTCGCGACATCACTATTTAGTAGGCAATATTAACAGATCTGCAATATTGTCAAGAAAAATTTGACCATCTTGAAGGGTGATGACTCCCTAATAGAAGTATTTTCAAAGGGAGTAAAATGTATAGCTAGGAAGGCACCTACATTAGCAGATATAACTAGAAAACACCTAGCTGCAAAACCCAAAACCAATGCTGCTAATACTAATTTTCTTGGTCTTAAAGTAGGATGTTTCAAATGTGGTCATGTTCCATGTAAGGCATTTACTTGCATTATCGTCACAGATACCTTTACTTCTAGTGTCACGAAACAAACATTTCATATTAGGGATAGAATTGATTGCACTTCCCAATTTGTCATCTATTTGGTAAATTGCCTTTATTGTTCCCAGCAATATGTTGGGATTACAACCCGCCCCTTGAAAGACAGAATTCGTGAACATTTACGGTCTCTTGATGAAAAAGAACCAAAAACACCAGTAACTAAACATTTTAGACAACATGGCCTATGTATGGGGATTGACAAAATAAAAATGCATCCTAGAGGGGGTGATAAAGAAAAGAACCTCAGAAGAAAGGAAATATTTTGGATTGTCAAATTACACACTAGGACCCCTAAAGGTATCAATAAGAGAATGGATGTAGACCTATTTACAGAATAGCAGTGTTTATATTTCACTGCTGTTGGTTTTATAGCATCCATTCTCTTTTTGCTATTTTGTTTCAGATTGGAAATTGTCACATATTTTTAAATGTTTATTATTTTCAAATGTTTACTATTTCTTATTTTCCTTCTCAATTTTTTATGAAAATTTTTCTTTTTATCATATTTATTAATTTTTTTTTATCATTTTTGATATGCTAGCATGTATTTTTTTGAATGTATACATTTTCTTTGTTTTTTTATTAAGTTAAGGAGTTTTTTTTCTTTATTATGCATGTATAAGAAATATATATGATACACTTTCTTGTACACATACCCTCCATGTTTGCTCCATCTGTTCTCATAATTCTGAGACCATGATTTCATTGTCAATCTGATTACATTGTGTATAAGCTGATTGGCTGAGGGTCTGTATATAAGGTATTGTAGTACTTGTAATTTTCAGCCTCTGATGAAGTGCATGTGCGCATGCTCAAAACGCGTCAGGTGATCTTTGGGTTACTCACCCTGTACCTGGCAACTCTGCTGAATAAACCTTTACCAAGCCTTGAGCCTCTTGTCTCCAACTTCTCCTTTTGGAATACTGTGCAATATATATATATATATATATATATACATATATACACAGCATACAGTGGGGCAAAAAAGTATTTAGTCAGCCACCAATTGTGCAAGTTCTCCCACTTAAGAAGATGAGAGAGGCCTGTAATTTTTATCATAGGTATACCTCAACTATGAGAGACTAAATGTGGAAACAAATCCAGGCAAATCACATTGTCTGATTTGGAAAGAATTTATTTGCATATTATGGTGGAAAAAAAGTATTTGGTCAATATCAAAAGTTCATCTCAATACTTTGTTATATATCCTTTGTTGGCAATGACAGAGGTCAAACAATTTCTGTAAGTCTTCACAAGCTTGTCACACACTGTTGCTGGTATGTTGGCCCATTCCTGCATGCAGATCTCCTCTAGAGCAGTGATGTTTTGCTGCATGCAGATCTCCTCTAGAGCAGTGATGTTTTGGGGCTGTCACTGGGCAACACGGACTTTCAACTCCCTCCAAAGGTTTTCTATGGGGTTGAGATCTGGAGACTGGCTAGGCCACTCCAGGACCTTGAAATGCTTCTTACGAAGCCAATCCTTCATTGCCGGGCGTTGTGTTTGGGATCATTGTCACGCTGAAATATCCAGCCACATTTCATCTTCAATGTCCTTGCTGATGGAAGGAGGTTTGCACTCAAAATCTCACGATACATGGCCCCATTCATTCTTTCGTGTACATGGATCAGTCGTCCTGTTCTTTTTGCAGAGAAACAGCCCCAAAGCATGATGTTTCCACCCCCATGCTTCACAGTAGGTATGGTGTTCTTTGTTTGCAACTCAGCATTCTCTCTCCTCCAAACACGACGAATTGTGTTTCTACAAACAGTTCTACTTTGGTTTCATCTGGCCATATGACATTCTCCCAATCCGCTTCTGGATCATCCAAATGCTCTCTAGCATACTTCAGACAGGCCCGGACATGTACTGGCTTAAGCAGGGGGACACGTCTGGCACTGCAGGATCTGAGTCCCTGGCGGCGTATTGTGTCTTCCATTTTCTAATTATTGCTCCCACAGTTGATTTCTTCACACCAAGCTCCTTGCCTATTGCAGATTCAGTCTTCCCAGCCTGGTGCAGGTCTACAATTTTGTTTCTGGTGTCCTTCGACAGCTCTTTGGTCTTCACCATAGTAGAGTTTGGAGTGTGACTGTTTGAGGTTGTGGACAGGTGTCTTTTATACTGATAACAAGTTCAAACAGGTGCCATTAATACAGGTAATTAGTCGAGGACAGAGGAGCCTCTTAAAGAAGAATATACAGGTCTGTGAGAGCCAGAAATCTTGCTTGTTTGTAGGTGACCAAATACTTATTTTCCACCATAATATGCAAATAAATTCTTTCCAAATCAGACAATGTGATTGTCTGGATTTGTTTCCACATTTTGTCTCTCATAGTTGAGGTATACCTATGATGAAAATTACAGGCCTCTCTTATCTTCTTAAGTGGGAGAACTTGCACAATTGGTGGCTGACTAAATACTTTTTTGCCCCACTGTATGTGTGTGTGTATGTAATATTTATAGATGTTTGTGAATAAATAAACAAATATATAAAATATATACTGTATAAATATTATTACACACACAATAAATATATATATATATATACACAGTATATAAATAAATACATGTGTGTGTAATTATAAAAATATATATATATATATATATATATATATATATATATATATATATATATATATATATATATGGGGTGTAGTGGGTTTTGAGAAGAGCGCCTCTATAGAAATCTATTCCCACATTCCCTGTATATATTAGTATACAAATATGTGTATCCTTTGTTGAAAAATCATCAACAGAGTAATATAGGATATGTTGAATTGATAATAGGATAAGGTATAATACTGGTTACCAATTGTTATAGGTACACTCAATTGTGTGTGTTCATATATGTTCCATACATGTATTACTGCGTATAGTTAAAAACACAATAAAAGAAAAAAGTCCAGCCACAAATTAAATGTGAAAAGGAAATATTGCAAGTGAAAAAATGCTTATCACGCTTAATCCAGTAGGTATTGCACTTACTAGAACAAACCTCAATCGTATGAGGTAAGTTGCCGCCTCTTGTAAGTGAGAAACTTCCGGAAAAGGTGTAGGTAGATGCCAGGCCGTCTGTCTTTTATCTTCTCCTCTCAGAGTATGGATTCTGTATCTTTTCTTCTCCTCTCAGAGTATGGATTCTGTGTTCTGTGTCTTGCCTTCTCCTCTCAGAGTATGGATTCTGTATGCTGATGATGGAGGGTCTCCAAATTCCCTGCAGTATTATGCAGAAATAAAGGCAGAAGAGAGAAACATAGCGTAAAATCATTTTATTAAAATAAAAGCAATTGTATAAAAAAGACAAATGGCCACTCACATGTTCAAGCCTCAAACATATGAGGTATGTAACAGACACTCAATGGTAACTTGTGGTATTCCACTTCGTGGATCTGAGATGTGGATGTTATTTTCTTTAAAAAGCAGGATCTTACAAAGCAACAGATCTGGTAATGTCCATTTGTTACAAAACCAGGTAGCAAATAGTTTTCATACAAACAAAAGTATGTACGAATAGCAAATAGTACCAATATTGTCAAGGTAAAAATCCTTGACTAATGCAATAGTATAAAGTAAATCCCTTACGCATTTCAAAGCTTAATTTGTTGCTCCTTCCTCAGAGGGTGTTCGTTCTAAATGTGTCTCCTGTCTCTGTCTCTAAGAGCCGGGCGGCGGCACGCCCCTTAGAAAATAATATGGTGCTTGATTGGTTATAGTGTCTATCCGTCAGCATGCACTTCCTGTATAGAACATGCCCGGTGATATTATTGGTTTCTTAAGAGAGTGTACGTCACTAGCGTTAGCGTGTGTCATGCTGCATTGATTAAAAAGCATACGTGCCTATGTTTATGCGGTTGCTATAGATACGGACCTGAAGGATTCTGTCTGTAATAGCATAATGGAGTCTGGTAATACCCGATGTTTAACAGTATATTGCGGTTTTATCGTGAGCTTACTAAAAAAGGAAATTTTTCTAGTTAATAGGCTTTATATGTGTAAGAAACCTTTTATGTGTATAATGTTATCTGGATTTAGATGAAACCAGAATCTATTCATGAAATAGAATCTCAGCCTGGGGCATATACAGCCAGCTTGCATTAACTGAAATCCCATATTTACACATGAAATAAAAATACATATTTTTGATACGGAATATATGTTAAACTTAAAAATACCTCTGGTATACATATAATAAAACTTGAATTTAACCATGTTGTAATTACATGTTTTTTTTTTTTTTTGTTTTTTTTTTTTTTTTTTAAAACTGAGTGTATGTACAACATATCACAATTGTGTGTGACCACCATGTACAAATTTTATACGTTATTTTTGTATACATATCATGTTTTTTTAAAAACATAGTCATTAAATGCTATATATTGTCCTATATTCTTTGTTCTGTTCTAAAGTTTCTTTTATGCATATATGTAAAATACTTCATTTAACAGTGTATGTGTTATTATTTTAATAGTTTGAGTTAGTGTCAGAAGCTCTCTATAGTGATTCTTCTATTCCAGGAATGCTGCAAGGTCAATGTCCTTGTTCAGACCCCCTGGACTCATGGTTCCAAATTGGTGGATCCAGAAAGTCTCTCTTTTCCTTAAAAAGAGCTCTCTATTTGTTCCTTCTGGAGCTTTCTTAATATGTTCTAAAACAGTGCCTTTTAGGCTGGTAGGATCCTTATCATGAAAATTTTTAAAATTAAGTGGTACACTGTGGTTCTTTCCCCCCCCCCCCCTCGATGTTCCTGATGTGTTCTAGCAGTCTTATTTTGTACGGTCGTGTCGTTCTTCCTATGTATTGTAGATTACAACTACATTCTAATAGGTAGACTACATAGTCAGTCCTACAATTGGTTAGTGTAGTCAAGTTATGTGTTTTTTTTGTTGGAGGTTGACACTTTGTTTAGTCGGTTTGTTGCCATTATAATGATGTGAGCATGCTGCACAGTTTAATCTGTTGCATTTAAAAAAATCAATTCTCTTTGTTCCTAACTAGTTCTTAGTTCTTTCTTTTTCTTTTGTTTTTAGCTTACTTGGGGCTGAAATGGATTTGATATTCTTATTTTTCCTAAATATGATACGTGGATTTTTTTCCCCAATTTCTTTTAGTAAAGGATCTTTTGTTAATACATGCCAATGTTTTTTTAAGATCTTTCTCTGGCCCCTGTATTGAACGTAGTTATAAATGTAACTCCTGGGTTAAATCTCTTATTTGTGTTTTTGTTATTACTTAATAGTTTTTTTCTATCCATCTTTTCTACCTTGGTATAGGCTGTTCTTAGATCTTTCTCCTTGTAGCCTTTATGTAGTAGTTTTGCTGTCAAAATATTGGATTCTTCTTTAAAGTCACTGGTTTTTCTCTTTAATCTCTGTCACACTGGTTTAGGAAATCTAAAATAAAGACACAGTATTTTGAACAGGTCAGGTGAATCACAACTGCTGAGATGGAAGGTGGCAACAATAGAGAGTGTATGTAGCAAGAAGATACTAAAAACCACTATAGTCACAGGATGTGTGAAGGCGGCTTTCCTGTATCAGCAGGCTGTAATTAATGTAAAGGAGGAGATTCGCTATGTTAACCCTATTGCAGGCTGAAAAGAGTGGCTACACTCTAGTCTGCAGTGAAAACATGAAACACAGTTCCTCCGCTAAGATGTTAAATCAGAATACCCAAATTTATAAGACATAAATGGTCAGAATGAACGATGAGTAATGATATGAAGTTTCAGCAGGCTTTTGTAAGTAAAACATGGAGAATAACATATGAGAGTAGATATATGCGAAGGTTGGAACTATGTTAATAAACAAAAGAACACTGACAAGAAGACATATGCATTTTGAGGATATTATAATGGTAAGCGTTATAGTGCTGGAAGATATCAAGGCTGAGAGTCAGAAGTAGTAACACTTACAGCGTAGTCGGAAGAGCAGGCTAGAGCTGAGTAGCGAGAGAGAGAGCAGCTGGCGTGTGACGTCACCGCGGTAGTTGCGGAGCTCCGTGGAAGTGCTGAGACAGGAGACAGGAGCGTCCAAGGTAATTGTAAGAAAACAATTCAAGTGGAGGTTAGTAAATCACAGGAGTTTCAGAGGAAACTGAAGGTTGCAAGTAAAAAGCAACAGCAGCAAAGTTCGTGACAAAACTTGAATCCAAAGAAAAAGTTGCTGGTAGCAAATTTGAGAGAGCAGAGTTCAGACAAAACTGGCTAGGCAATTGAAGTGTATATCAATACTAAGCAAAGAATGAGTGAAACAGGTGTGCCTTAAATAGGGTGGAGACAGGTATGAGAAGCAGTGATCCTTAAAGGGACAGTACAACCAAGGATAGTGTATATGGCAGAGATGTATATCCTGACAGGATCCCCCCTTCTAAGAGCGACTCCGGAGCTCAGGGTCCAGGAGAGTCGGGATGCCGTTGATGAAAATGAGACACCAACCTGGGTGCGGAGATGTTAACAGAGGGTTCCCAGGAATCCTCATCAGGTGGGTAACCCTTCCAGCTTACGAGGTACTGTAAAACCCCATTCATCATGCGGGAATCTTTGATGGATTGAACTTCATATTCGATATCAGGGTCGACAGAAACCAGAGGAAGAGAAGAAGATGAGGCGGAACCCCTCACTGCCCGGTAAGGTTTCAGAAGGGAGACATGAAATGTCGGGTGGATTTTCATAGTAGGAGGTAGGGTGAGACGAACAGCATTGGCATTGACGATATGAGCTATGGGATAAGGACCAACAAAGAGTGGAGATAACTTCCTGCATGGAGTGTTCATACGTAAATGTTTTGTAGAAAGCCATACCAAGTCACCTACTTCATATTTTGGAGGAGCTGTCCTGCGTCTGTCGTAGTACCGTTTATAGAGCCTTTTTGCGTTTTCAATGGAGGATTCAATACGAGTGAAATTCGAGGAAATGCTTTGGGAAAGCTCAGCGATTGAAGGAGAAGAAGAATCTTGAGTAGGATACAATTGGAATGTTGGATGAAATCCGTAATTCGAGTAGAATGGAGTTTGATTAGTGGTGGCATGTAAGGTGTTGTTATAGCAAAATTCAGCGTATGGTAGTAAGCCCGCCCAAAGATGTTGTTCAGAGGAACAAAAAGACCTTAGGAATTGTTCCAGCCATTGGTTACAGCGTTCGGTCTGTCCATTTGACTGGGGATGGTATGCGGTTGTAAGCCGCCTGTCAATATGGAAGAGTTTGCAGAACTCTGACCAGAGTTTACTGGAGAATTGAGTGCCTCTGTCACTTAAAACGGTCTTTGGGAGGCCATGCAGCTTGATGACATTAGAAATAAGAAGCTGAACAGTTTCTATTGAGGTAGGTAGTTTATGGTACGGGATAAAATGACACATTTTTGTGAAAAGATCCACTACAACCATGATGGTGTTGTTCCTTGAGGAAAGAGGTAGGTCGACTATAAAATCGAGAGCAATTTCGGACCACGGTGTCTTAGGAGTAGGTAAAGGCAGTAAAAGTCCATACGGTGGTTGTTTATTCCTTTTTGATATGGTACAAATGCTGCAGGAGTGGACATGTTGGAATACATCGGCAGTCATTTTTGGCCACCAATAACTCCTTTTCGCTAATTCCAGGGTCTTTTTTATACCAGGGTGACCAGCGAGTGGAGAGTCATGTAATGATTCCAGCAGAGGTAGACGGAGTATGGGAGGAATGTATAAACGGGAGCCATGATAATAACATCCATCGGACTTCAACTGCAGTTCCTGTAGTGGTTTTAAAGAATCCTTCTGTTGTTCGGTATGAATAATAGGCCTGGTGTCGTATGTGAAACAGAGGAAATTTTCCGAAGGAATTATACTTTGTTGAGATGGTTGTGAGATGGACTCAGGTGGTATGCGAGAAAGTGCATCAGCTTTCTGATTTTTTGTTGAAGGTCGATAGGTAATAAGGAAATTAAAACGTGAGAAAAACAAATTCCATCTAACTTGACGGGAGGTGAGTGTTCGGGAGGTTTTTAAATATTGAAGGTTACGGTGATCAGTATAGATGAGAGTAGGGTAGGTAGTACCCTCTAAAAGATGTCGCCAATGTTCCAGGGATAGTTTAATTGCAAGTAGTTCTTTATCCCCGATAGGATAGTTTTGTTCAGAGATATTTAAGGTCCTGGAATAAAAACCGACAGGATGGAGAGGTTTATCTAGATTCTCCCGTTGTGATAGTACTGCTCCAATTGCGAAGTTGGATGCATCAACCTCTAAAATGAACTGAAGTTTTGGGTCAGGAAAACGTAGAATGGGTGCACTGGTGAATTTCTGTTTGAGTGTATCAAAAGCTGATTGACAGTCTTGAGTCCACTTGAATGGAATCTTGACTTTTGTGAGTGTGGTTAGAGGAGTTGCCAGTTTAGAAAAATCTTTGATAAACTTACGGTAGAAGTTTGCAAATCCCATAAAGGATTGAACCTGGCGTCTGGTCTTTGGGGTAGGCCAGTTCAGTACTGCTTCAATTTTTTTATTCTCCATAAAAATTCCTGAAGGGGATATTTCATATCCAAGGAAAGATATGGTCTGGGAATTGAAAACACATAAAAGGCTCTATAAACGGTACTACGACAGACGCAGGACAGCTCCTCCAAAATATGAAGTAGGTGACTTGGTATGGCTTTCTACAAAACATTTACGTATGAACACTCCATGCAGGAAGTTATCTCCACTCTTTGTTGGTCCTTATCCCATAGCTCATATCGTCAATGCCAATGCTGTTCGTCTCACCCTACCTCCTACTATGAAAATCCACCCGACATTTCATGTCTCCCTTCTGAAACCTTACCGGGCAGTGAGGGGTTCCGCCTCATCTTCTTCTCTTCCTCTGGTTTCTGTCGACCCTGATATCGAATATGAGGTTCAATCCATCAAAGATTCCCGCATGATGAATGGGGTTTTACAGTACCTCGTAAGCTGGAAGGGTTACCCACCTGATGAGGATTCCTGGGAACCCTCTGTTAACATCTCCGCACCCAGGTTGGTGTCTCATTTTCATCAACGGCATCCCGACTCTCCTGGACCCTGAGCTCCGGAGTCGCTCTTAGAAGGGGGGATCCTGTCAGGATATACATCTCTGCCATATACACTATCCTTGGTTGTACTGTCCCTTTAAGGATCACTGCTTCTCATACCTGTCTCCACCCTATTTAAGGCTTAGTATTCTGTCACACTGGTTTAGGAAATCTAAAATAAAGACACAGTATTTTGAACAGGTCAGGTGAATCACAACTGCTGAGATGGAAGGTGGCAACAATAGAGAGTGTATGTAGCAAGAAGATACTAAAAACCACTATAGTCACAGGATGTGTGAAGGCGGCTTTCCTGTATCAGCAGGCTGTAATTAATGTAAAGGAGGAGATTCGCTATGTTAACCCTATTGCAGGCTGAAAAGAGTGGCTACACTCTAGTCTGCAGTGAAAACATGAAACACAGTTCCTCCGCTAAGATGTTAAATCAGAATACCCAAATTTATAAGACATAAATGGTCAGAATGAACGATGAGTAATGATATGAAGTTTCAGCAGGCTTTTGTAAGTAAAACATGGAGAATAACATATGAGAGTAGATATATGCGAAGGTTGGAACTATGTTAATAAACAAAAGAACACTGACAAGAAGACATATGCATTTTGAGGATATTATAATGGTAAGCGTTATAGTGCTGGAAGATATCAAGGCTGAGAGTCAGAAGTAGTAACACTTACAGCGTAGTCGGAAGAGCAGGCTAGAGCTGAGTAGCGAGAGAGAGAGCAGCTGGCGTGTGACGTCACCGCGGTAGTTGCGGAGCTCCGTGGAAGTGCTGAGACAGGAGACAGGAGCGTCCAAGGTAATTGTAAGAAAACAATTCAAATGGAGGTTAGTAAATCACAGGAGTTTCAGAGGAAACTGAAGGTTGCAAGTAAAAAGCAACAGCAGCAAAGTTCGTGACAAAACTTGAATCCAAAGAAAAAGTTGCTGGTAGCAAATTTGAGAGAGCAGAGTTCAGACAAAACTGGCTAGGCAATTGAAGTGTATATCAATACTAAGCAAAGAATGAGTGAAACAGGTGTGCCTTAAATAGGGTGGAGACAGGTATGAGAAGCAGTGATCCTTAAAGGGACAGTACAACCAAGGATAGTGTATATGGCAGAGATGTATATCCTGACAATCTCTGATACTGTCCAAATGGTATATTGTTAATCCATTTGGGATGATGACCACTTTTGGCATTCAGATAGCCATTGCTATCGGTTGGTTTCTTGTATAATTTACTTAAAACTACATTGTTTTCAGAAAATAGGACTAGATCAAGGAATTCGATCTCCTCTCTGTTGCTCTTATCTGTGAATGTGAGATTGAAATCATTATGATTGATGTATGTCACAAATCCTTTTAATTCCATGTCATCCCCACTCCATATGACAATGATGTCATCTATGAAGCGGTCCCATGTCACTATTTTGGATAAATAAGTGTTGTTCTTCCAAATAAACGTCTCCTCCCAGAGGCCCATGTACAGATTGGCGTAGCTTGGGGCAAATTTAAAATATTTTTTTTCCAGAATGAATAAAATTGATTCTGTAATGAATGCTTTCTTGTTTTCATCTAGATCTGTTATATTGTTTAGCCAGTATTTTATCGCCTCTATCCCTTTATGGTGGGGTATGTTGGTGTATAGGGCGCTTACATCTAATGTAAGCCATTTGTAGTTATTTTTCCATTCTATTTTACTTAGTTGTTCTATAATGTGTGGTGTATCCCTGATATATGCCCTTAAAGTCGGTACTAAAGGTTGTAGATATGAGTCTACATATTCAGAGAGTTTTGTTGTTAAGGACCCTATTCCTGGGATTATTGGTCTGCCAGGTGGATTTAGCTGATCTTTGTGAATCTTAGGCAGGTGATAGAAAGTAGCTACCTTTGGCGTTTCTTGAGTTAAAAATGTAATCTCTTGGTCATTTAGTACACCTTCAGATTTTGCTGTATCTAGATGACTGTTATAAATTCTCAGAAAGATTTGTGTTGGGTCATTTGGTATCTTTTTGTATGTTTTATCATCTTTAAGTAGTCGCTCTGCTTCTTTGATATAGGTTTCTCTGTCCTGTAAAACAATGCTACCTCCTTTATCTGCTTCCCTAATTGTAATTTCAGTGTTATTTTTAAGTTGATTCAGTGTATTCCTTTCTTTTTTGGTTAGATTGTCGTGTTTAATCTTATGTTGATTACACATTCTGTTTAGGTCATCCTGTACTAACTGGGAAAAGACCGGGATGTGGTAACCTTTAGATTGGGTTGGGAAGAACGTAGAGGAAAGTTTAAAACTAGTGTGGAGACCGAATTTAACTATATTTGTTTCTTTCACAATACATTCATGTGTGATACTTTCACTTTCTCCTTCTAAGAAGAGTTCTTCCAGATTAATTAAGGTTTCTAGATCCTGATCGTCTAGGTTTTTTACATTAGTATTTTCCATGTTTTTTATTCGGTCTCTTTTTATTTTTTCGAAATGTCTATGTAGGGTTAATTTCCTCATAAACTTATGTGTATCGATAAATAGTTCAAAAGCATTTGGACCTTTTTTGGGAGCAAAGCTAAGACCTTTTAGAAGTACATCATTTTCAGTCTTTGTCAGTATTTTGGAAGAAAGATTAAATATTTTTATGCAATTTTGTTCCTCTACTACATCTTTGTTGTTCTTAACCCTTTTTGTTTTTTTGAGTTGGACCATTCGTCCTGCTCTGCATCCCCTCCTTCTTCTCCCCTTCCTCTTTTTTGTGGATTTGTTTTTTGCCTCCAGAAAGGGGTTGGTGGGGTTTCTATTTGTATCTGAGTGTCTTTCTGTAGTTGTATATTGTGGTTTTGATTTGGGTTCTGTTATTGGTAGTACTGGTTCTTGTTCTGTTGTAATCTGGGGTTGTGATGGTATGGGTAATGGTGTTGTGGTCTGGGTGATATTTGCTTGCGGTGGTCTAAAAAATGTGACTGATGAAATGTGTTGTTGTTTGTATGGTGATGGTTGGGATTCTAATTATCCTTATGTATGTAATTACGTCTGTAATTGCTGTTTCTGTTGTGGTAATTTCTAGGAGGTAGATATAAAGGTTCCTTATTAGCCATGTACATGGTTAAATTCAAGTTTTATTATATATATACCAGAGGTATTTTTAAGTTTAACATATATTTCGTATCAAAAATATGTATTTTTATTTCATGTGTAAATATGGGATTTCAGTTAATGCAAGCTGGCTGTATATGCCCCAGGCTGAGATTCTATTTCATGAATAGATTCTGGTTTCATCTAAATCCAGATTACATTATACACATAAAAGGTTTCTTACACATATAAAGCCTATTAACAAGAAAAATTTCCTTTTTTAGTAAGCTCACGATAAAACCGCAATATACTGTTAAACATCGGGTATTACCAGACTCCATTATGCTATTACAGACAGAATCCTTCAGGTCCGTATCTATAGCAACTGCATAAACATAGGCACGTATGCTTTTTAATCAATGCAGCGTGACACACGCTAACGCTAGTGACGTACGCTCTCTTAAGAAACCAATAATAGAGCACGTCAATCACCGGGCATGTTCTATACAGGAAGTGCATGCTGACGGATAGACACTATAACCAATCAAGCACCACATTATTTTCTAAGGGGAGTGCCGCCGCACGGCTCTTAGAGACAGAGACAGGAGAAACATTTAGAACGAACACCCTCTGAGGAAGGAGCAACAAATTAAGCTTTGAAACGCGTAAGGGATTTACTTTATACTATTGCATTAGTCAAGGATTTTTACCTTGACAATATTGGTACTATTTGCTATTCGTACATACTTCTACATACTTTTGTTTGTATGAAAACTATTTGCTACCTGGTTTTGTAACAAACGGACATTACCGGATCTGTTGCTTTGTAAGATCCTGCTTTTTAAAGAAAATAACATCCACAGCTCAGATCCATGAAGTGGAATACCACAAGTTACCATTGAGTGTCTGTTACATACCTCATATGTTTGAGGATTGAACATGTGAGTGGCCATTTGTCTTTTTTATACAATTGCTTTTATTTTAATAAAACGATTTTACGCTATGTTTCTCTCTTCTGCCTTTATTTCTGCATAATACTGCGGGGAATTTGGAGACTCTCCATCATCAGCATACAGAATCCATACTCTGAGAGGAGAAGGCAAGACACAGAACACAGAATCCATACTCTGAGAGGAGAAGAAAAGATACAGAATACAGAATCCATACTCTGAGAGGAGAAGATAAAAGACAGACGGCCTGGCATCTACCTACACCTTTTCCGGAAGTTTCTCACTTACAAGAGGCGGCAACTTACCTCATACGATTGAGGTTTGTTCTAGTAAGTGCAATACCTACTGGATTAAGCGTGATAAGCATTTTTTCACTTGCAATATTTCCTTTTCACATTTAATTTGTGGCTGGACTTTTTTCTTTTATTGTGTTTTTAACTATACGCAGTAATACATGTATGGAACATATATGAACACACACAATTGAGTGTACCTATCACAATTGGTAACCAGTATTATACCTTATCCTATTATCAATTCAACATATCCTATATTACTCTGTTGATGATTTTTCAACAAAGGATACACATATTTGTATACTAATATATACAGGGAATGTGGGAATAGATTTCTATAGAGGCGCTCTTCTCAAAACCCACTACACCCCATTTTCTACTGGAGGGATATCCTAGGACATCCTCCCTTTACCTGAGATTAACGGCTGCCACTACTGAATCCCCATTCCACCTTATTATTTAGTCCACTTCTTGCGCGAACCAGGTTCTGTAGGGCTCAGTCCCTAACAGAACACTCCCCCCATCTCCATATATATATATATATATATATATATAACATATATAAATATTATTACACACATTAGGTATATACATAGCACCCAGGGCTGAGCATGTTGCTGGGTCATGGGATGTGTACCCGGTCCGGTCTTGGAGTGCAGTCCCCTTCCGTGTTTTATATATATATATATATATATATATATATACACATAATGTGTGTGTAATATTTATATATGTTTGTATATAGAAATATATAACACACAAACATATAGAAATATAATTACACACACATTAGGTATATATATATATATAAAAACACGGAAGGGGACTGCACTCCAAGACCGGACCGGGTACACATCCCATGACCCAGCAACATGCTCAGCCCTGGGTGCTCAGTGGCACTCACAAAAAGCTGTGCTGTCACCAGAATCACAGGCAGTTAACCCCAGACAGGAGTGGGTGCAAGAACCATAGGGGAATTACAAAACAAATTAATACAACACATAGAGAAAACCCTGCACTCACCAGCAAGCTCACCTTCAGATTCCCGCCCCCTTCAGATTCACGGCCAACCGGCGACTAGCAGGGGGTGTCAATCAACCCGATCGAATACGATTAAATTTCTGTCCACGTTTCTGACAAGTTATAGAGCAGCGCCGGAAACAAGGGGCCTCAAGTTCTATACGGAGCTTGATAAATATGCCCCATATTGTATGTAATTGTAGGTAATTTATTTAATTAATTTATTGATAGTGTAGTGTTAGGTTTAATTGTAACTTAGGTTAGGATTTATTTTACAGGTAATTTTGCAATTATTTTAACTAGGTAGCTATTAAATAGTAAATAACTATTTAATAGCTATTGTACCTGGTTAAAATAAATACAAAGTTGCCTGTAAAATAAAAATAAATCCTAAAATAGCTACAATGTAATTATTATTTAAATTATAGCTATATTAGGGTTTATTTTATAGGTAAGTATTTAGCTTTAAATAGGAATACATTAGTTAATAATATTTAATTTATTTTGTTAGATTAAAATTATATTTAACTTAGGGGGTGTTAGGGCTAGGGTTAGACTTAGCTTTAGGGGTTAATACATTTATTAGAGTAGCAGCGAGGTCCGGTCGGCAGATTAGGGGTTAATAAGTGTAGGTAGGTAACGGCGATGTTGGGGGGGGCAGATTAGGGGTTAATAAATATTATGTAGGTGTCGGCGATGTTAGGGGCAGCAGATTAGGGGTACATAGGTATAATGTAGGTTGCGGCGGTGTCCAGAGCGGCAGATTAGGGGTTAATTGTGTAATGCAGGTGTCAGTGATAGCGAGGGTGGCAGATTAGGGGTTAATAAGTGTAAGGTTAGGGGTGTTTAGACTCGGGGTTCATGTTAGTCTGTTCATGTCTAAGTGCAGACTTAGAGAGTGTTTCCCCATAGGAAACAATGGGGTTGTGTTAGGAGCTTAACGCTGCTTTTTTGCAGGTGTTAGGTTTTTTTTCAGCCCAAACTGCCCCATTGTTTCCTATGGGGGAATCATGCACGAGCACGTTTTTCCAGCTAGCCGCTACCGTAAGCAACGCTGGTATTGAGAGTTGAAGTGGCGGTAAATATGCCTTTACGTTCCCTTTTTGGAGCCTAATGCAGCCCTTCAGAGAACTCTCAATACCAGCGTTGCTTAGAAGCAGCGCTAGAAAAAAAAGACGCGTAGCTAACACACCCCTTTGGCCGCAAAACTCTAAATCTAGGTGAATGTGTTAGTGCAAAAAGGATATGTCCAACAAAGTCAATTGGAGACCAAGGCATCTATTTATCAAGCTGTCAACTTACCTGCATTCGATGGCACCAATACGCTTGCCTAAGATCGCCTAACATCGCTGCCGCGGACCTGAATACGTTCTCCAAAATTATCAAAAAAGCTGTAAAGATGAGTAGCGGACTGTTGTTAACTAACAGTAATCAATCTCACTGCTCTTCTGCTTTTTTACAGCTTTCTTGGTACCCTGTCACTAAACACCCACACTATACAATATTGTTTACCCCCTAAACCGCCGCTCACAGACCCCGCCGCAACTAAATAAATTGTTTAATCCCTAAACCGCCGCTCCCGGAGCCCACCGCAACTCTAATAAATGTATTAACCCCTAAACCGCCGCTCACGGACCCCGCCTCAGCTGAATAAAGTGTTTAACCCCTAAACCACCGCTCCCGGAGCCCACCGCCACCTACATTATACTTATTAACCCCTAATCTTCCCCCCCTACAGCGCCGCCACCTACATTATACTTATTAACCCCTAATCTGCCCCCCTACACCGCCACCACTATATTAAATTTATTAACCCCTAAACCTAAGTCTAACACTAACCCTAACACCCCCTAACTTAAATATAATTTAAATAAATCTAAATAAATATTCCTAGCATTAAATAAATTATTCCTATTTAAAACTAAATACTTACCTATAAAATAAACCCTAAGATAACTACAATATAACTAATAGTTACATTGTAGCTATCTTAGGGTTTATTTTTATTTTACAGGCAACTTTGTATTTATTTTAACTAGGTACAATAGTTATTAAATAGTTATTAACTATTTAATAACTACCTAGCTAAAATAAATACAAATATACCTGTAAAATAAAACCTAACCTAAGTTACAATTACACCTAACACTACACTATAATTAAATTAATTCCCTTAAATTAACTATAATTAAATTAAATAAAATTATCTAAAGTACAAAAAACACACTAAATTATAGAAAATAATAAAATTACAAGATTTTTAAACTAATTACACCTAATCTAATCCCCCTAACAAAATAAAAAGCCCCCCCCCCCAAAATAGAAAAGCCCTACCCTACACTAAATTACAAATAGCCCTTAAAAGGGCTTTTTGCGGGGCATTGCCCCAAAGTAATCAGCTCTTTTACCTGAAAAAAAAGTACAATACCCCCCCAACATTAAAACCCACCACCCACACAACCAACCCTACTTTAAAACCCACCTAATCCCCCCTTAAAAAAACTAACACTAACCCCTTGAAGATCACCTTACCTTGAGAAGTCTTCACCCAACTGGGCCGAAGTCCTCAGCGAAGCCGGGCGAAGTGGTCCTGCAGACGGGCAGAAGTCTTCATCCAAGCCGGGCAGAAGAGGTCCTCCAGACTGGCAGAAGTCTTCATCCAGACGGCATCTTCTATCTTCATCCATCTGGCGCGGAGCGGCTCCATCTTCAAGACATCCGATGCGGAGCATCCTTCCTGGCCGACGACTACCCGACGAATGAGGGTTCCTTTAAGTGATGTCATCCAAGATGGCGTCCCTTGAATTCCGATTGGCTGATAGAATTCTATCAGCCAATCGGAATTAAGGTAGGAAAAATCCTATTGGTTGATGCAATCAGCCAATAGGATTGAACTCGCATTCTATTGGCTGTTCCAATCAGCCAATAGATTGCGAGCTCAATCCTATTGGCTGATTGGATCAACCAATAGGATTTTTCCTACCTTAATTCCAATTGGCTGATAGAATTCTATCAGCCAATCGGAATTGAAGGGACACCATCTTGGATGACATCACTTAAAGGAACCTTCATTCGTCGGGTAGTCGTCGGCCAGGAAGGATGCTCCGCATCGGATGTCTTGAAGATGGAGCTGCTCCGCGCCGGATGGATGAAGATAGAAGATGCCGTCTGGATGAAGACTTCTGCCCGTCTGGAGGACCTCTTCTGCCCGGCTTGGATGAAGACTTCTGCCCGTCTGGAGGACCACTTCGCCAGGCTTCGTTGAGGACTTTGGTCCGGTTGGGTGAAGACTTCTGCCGGTAAGGCGATCTTCAAGGGGTTAGTGTTAGTTTTTTTTAAGAGTAGGGTTGGGTTTGTGGGTGGTGGGTTTTAATATTGGGGGGTATTGTACTTTTTTTCAGGTAAAAGAGCTGATTACTTTGGGGCAATGCCCCACAAAAAGCCCTTTTAAGGGCTATTTGTAATTTAGTGTAGGGTAGGGCTTTTTTTATTTTGGGGGGCTTTTTTATTTTGTTAGGGGGATTAGATTAGGTGTAATTAGTTTAAAAATCTTGTAATTATTTTACTATTTTCTGTAATTTAGTGGGATTTTTTTTGTACTTTAGATAATTTTATTTAATTGTAGTTAATTGTAGTTAATGTAGGTACTTAATTTAATTATAGTGTAATTGTAACTTAGGTTAGGTTTTATTTTACAGGTATTTATTGTATTTATTTTAACTAGGTAGTTATTAAATAGTTAATAACTATGTAATAACTATTCTACCTAGTTAAAATAAATACAAAGTTGCCTATAAAATAAAAATAAACCCTAAGCTAGCTACAATGTAACTATTAGTTATATTGTAGCTATCTTAGGGTTTATTTTATAGGTAAGTATTTAGTTTTAAATAGGAATAATTTATTTAAATTATATTTAAGTTAGGGGGTGTTAGGGTTAGACTTAGGTTTAGGGGTTAATACATTTAATATAGTGGCGGCGGTGTAGGGGGTGCAGATTAGGGGTTAATAAATATAATGTATGTGGCGGTGGGCTCCGGGAGCGGGGGTTTAGGGGTTAAACACTTTATTTAGTTGCGGCGGGTCCGTGAGCGGCGGTTTAGGGATTAATAAGTTTATTAGATTTGCAGTGGGCTCTGGGAGTGGCGGTTTAGGGGTTAGTAAGTATAATGTAGGTGGCGGCGGTGTAGAGGGGGGGCAGATTAGGGGTGTTTAGACTCGGGGTACATGTTAGGGTGTTAGGTGTAGACATTACCATAGGAATCAATGGGATATCGGGCAGCAGCGAACATAAGCTTTCTCTGCTTTCAGACTCCCATTGATCCCTATGGCATCCGCCGCCTCCAGGGCGGCGGATTGAAAACCAGGTACGCTGGGCCGGAAAAGTGCAGAGCGTACCTGCTAGTTATTTAATAACTAGCAAAAGCAGTCAGATAGTGCCGAACTTGCATTTGGAACATCTGGAGTGACGTAAGCATCGATCTGTGTCGGACTGAGTCCGGCGGATCGTATGTTACGTCTCTATATTCTACTTTTGCCGGTCTGTAGGGTTTGATAACTAAGGCGAATCAGGCTTGCCACAAATACGCCGCGGCATTCCAGCGTATTTGCGGTTGACAGCTTGATAAATAGATGTCCAAATCCAAACTCCAAATATGCATAAGTGATCCCAGGGATTACTTCTCAGTGGAAATGAATGCTGCAGTCAAACTGCAAGGGTTAACCTAAAATAAAACAGATCAATGCTGCCAATGGTGAAGTCCTGTGAGACTACAGGGTTAATTCACATGTAAGTTGTATACTCACATACTGCAGAGCTTCACACCAGTCTCTAGATATAAAAGCAATGGGAGAATCCAGCAGGAGCAGATAGAAGTGAACTCAGATGAATGTTAAAACAATTTATTAAAATGTGTTAAAATCACAGGGGTTTACAGAGAACAACTACAGCTAGAACATCCGTATATTAAACAGACTGCATATTTAAACAATGTCTACGATTACGGTTTGCAGTTCAGAAGGTTGGTCTCCGCCCACAACGTGACATCACGTGCTTGAGATATATATATATATATATATATATATATATATATATATATATATATATATATATATATATATATATATATATATATACACACAGGTATATAAATATATATATATATATATATATATATATATATATATATATATATATACAGTATATAAATAAATACATGTGTGTGTAATTATATATATTATATATAACATATATAATTATTATTATACACACATTATATATATATATATATATATATATATATATATATATATATATATATATATATATATATATATATATATATAAAAGAAAGATAGAATATACCACCACTAGGTGGAGGTATAAGCTCTGGACCTAATGAAGCGCACAGCTGAGAGTGAGTAGGCTGAGCGGCTGAAAAATATATGTATAAGATAATTTTACAATATAGTAAAGGAAATGATAAAAATTAATAAAAACTCTAATATCTATTAAACATTAGAAAGTAAACAATGCCAACTAATACCAACTAATACATAGTAGATAGTTAAGAGTTAATAATAGTGATGAGTGTACCTCTTAATAAGAGCTGCTATAAACACAGTCCCCCAAAAAAGGCGAAATATCTTTCCAAATATTTCAATATTAAGAGTTAAGGGAAGAAATGGGAGAAGTATTTAAAGCGCTAATACATAGAGGGCCAAACATAAATAACATAAAAATCATACAATTTTATCGAAAAGCATACTAAAGAACAATAAATATTAAAAATTATATTAATAATGATAATAATAATAATAAGGCTCTTCAGAAAACTGCTAATATAGAGTAGACATAAAAAATGTATGAAAAATATATATATATATGAGAGTAGATTAGTATCAAGTATTGATAAAAAGCCAATAAATATATATACACAACACTTAAGAGGATTCTAAAAAATGGAAGTACTAAACAAGTACAAACACTGGTATAAATACAATGAAAAGAACAGAAAAGCCGTCTTTAAAAAAGGCAAATGTCCACATATAGAAGTATCAAAATATCCCAATTGACCCATTCCTCTGTTTGCAATTTTAAGCAGAATAGGTATGATAGGTTTTGTGATACGTACTCATTCAGAGATATTTCTTAGGGTGAGTGTAATTACAAATTAGTTTAAATATAAGGTCTGTAAATTTATAACAGCTCATTTTGGTTAATAGGACAGAAGAGTGGATCTAGAAAATAGTCGCTAGTTATTTGATTATACTCATGATGATAAGTTCAGTCTATGGCGAGTATTGGAAGCGCTTAGACAAGCTGAATATTTATCTCTTTACGAGAAGCTGTCATTCTAGCCTGCACAGTCTGTGTAATCATAGAGTGCCATCTAAAACCCTATACACACGATCCCCTATCAGAGGATGTAGTTCTAGTTCCGGTCCGGATACACACCCCTAGTTAGGGGTGTGTAACAGGAACCAATGAGTGTAATAGCTAGTTAGGGGGCGGGACATTGATCCGTTCCGACACAGTTTAAATATTAGCGGTAAGGTGCCTTGCTCACTATAATACTTTAGCCTCTGATGAAGAAGGGAGAACAGATGTTCTACAAACACCTTCGAAACGCGTAAGGATGTAGAGAGTATTATTTGGAGACCGGCACACCGCAGACCACCGTAACGATTCTTCTTTTTTCAATTGTGTACAAGTCTATCTTTTATCCATTTTAAGTTACCTCATATCATTGAGGTTTTTACATGCCCTGCAAGAGCCTTGCTGAACACCTATGCGAGACAAGCAACTTTGACCGGACGCAGACTGAGGGCTATATCGCAGTTTAACTACTTGAACCTTACCTCATAACGATTGAGGGTTTGTCCTGTGAGTATATTCCCTAAGGGGGCCTTTTGAAGTCACTATCACCGTTTGAGGGGCACTGAAAGGGATTGTATTACTCTACCGCTGCCTCATCACTACCTCCTGACACACATTGGGATATTTTGATACTTCTATATGTGGACATTTGCCTTTTTTAAAGACGGCTTTTCTGTTCTTTTCATTGTATTTATACCAGTGTTTGTACTTGTTTAGTACTTCCATTGTTTAGAGTCCTCTTAAGTGTTGTGTATATATATTTATTGGCTTTTTATCAATACTTGATACTAATCTACTCTCATATATATATATATATTTTTCATACATTTTTATGTCTACTTTATATTAGCAGTTTTCTGAAGAGCCTTATTATTATTATTATCATTATTAATATAATTTTTAATATTTATTGTTCTTTAGTATGCTTTTCGATAAAATTTTATGATTTTTATGTTATTTATGTTTGGCCCTCTATGTATTAGCGCTTTAAATACTTCTCCCATTTCTTCCCTTAACTCTCTATATATATATATATATATATATATATATATATATATATAGTACATAATGTGTGTGTAATATTTATATATGTTTGTATATATAAATATATAACACACAAACATATAGAAATATTATATATATATATATATATATATATATATATATATATATATATATATATATATATATATAATTATGTTTTTCTCTCTGCACCAGATGTGATGATCAGTGATAAAAGTAGATGAAGCGAGCGCCAAAAAGGCTGAGGTGAATGTATAAAGGTCACAATTTAATGGTACACAGTATAAAACACAAATTAAGTTAAAATTCATGGATCCATGATTCACAGAATAAAAATGTTAAATAAACAATGTTAATAAAAAGCAATTTACACATAAAGTTGGAAATAAATAGCTACTGCATATATTGTTGAAAAAATTTCCTAGTAAAATTATTTGATGTGAATTCCAATAAAGTTATCCCAATAAAGTGTGTTACAAAAATGTCCAAAATGTTCAAATGTTCAAAAAAAGAAAAAAATCTTCCAAGGTAAAATCCAAATGATGAAAAACAGTGAAAAAATGAAGATAATGAAAAAAATTGTGAAAAAATATATTATAATTGTGAAAAAATGCAAAAATATAAAAAAGTCAAAAGTCAATAGTGAAGTTCTGATAGAAAAAGAGGAGAAAATTTTAAAAATACAAATTGCAGCAGTAAAAGTGTTGAGGGTAATTTGTGTAAATGTGAACTTCTTATGTCTTCTAAAGGGTGATATTCATCAGTAAATGAGAAAAAAACCTCCTAATTAATCCTGTGAAAAAAGAGAGAAAAAGAGAAGGGAGGGAGCTGGGAGCACTTTACCCAGGTCGGACATTCAGACAACAGTAGATATTAAAGAAGCAGCCCCCCTTTAATCCATCCTGTCGGTCTTACAATAAATAAGTGGCTTTCTGCCTGTGTAAGGTTATGCAGTGTTCTCCCTAAACGGAGAGGCTGTCAGTGCCGCGCTCGGGCAGAGAGGAGGAGGGGAGACCACACTTGACGAAGAGGTCAGGACGTGCATAGCGCAGCAACACAAATCAATCAGGCTCTTGTCTCACTGTCACAGCTTAAACAGTTTTAAAGAGAGCTGTTGTTCTTTTACACAGTGCGCAGGGGCTGTTCAGGGAGACCATTCGATCTATTCCATCTGGCAGCCCTGCGCTCTGTTTTATTCTGCTTCAGTGGATTCCCTCAAACTCAGCCACTATGCCACAAGTGAGTCTATTTGGCCCTATCTACTGTGGCGCACCGGGAAATGTCCCGGTAGCCCAATCCAGTCAGGGTAGAATCTGTATAGGTTGAACTCGATAGACTTCTGTCTTCTTTCAACCTCATCCACTATGTTACTATGTTATCTGTGAGTCAGGGGCGTATTATGGCCTAGGCCAACAAGGCCGGTGCCTAGGGCAACAGATTTGGGAGGGGCAGCACATCTGCCCTATTCTCTCTCTAAAAGCCAGCACACAGTACAGTGAGCAATAAAGTGCAGGCTTTTACAGAGAAGACAAGAGACGTGCGCTGATTTTTGGGTGAGAAACTTGCCCAGGGATATGCTTACAAGGTGAGGCTGGAGGAGAAGACCATGTGTCGATATGATGCCTCCCCTTGTCAGCTGTGGTGGGTCTGTGAGCGCAGTGCTTATTGTGGGTCTAAGTAACTAACTGACTGGATGCGTCTGTGCACTGCTTAGATCAGCTTGTGATGTCTAATCATAAACTCTCATCGCTAATGTATGTTAGCTAATAATAGTTAGCTTTCTCTGCATTCATGAACCCATGGAGTAAATAGTAAACGGAGACTTAAAAAGTTTCATTACTTGAATGATGGTAATTACTGTATGCTGTTGCATGTGAAGGGCAGTGATTGTTTCAAAGTGTTTTCTTCTTTCCCTCCCTTTCTCTCTCCCTTCTTTCCCTTTCTCCCTCCCTTCTTCAACTCCCTTCCTCCCTCAACTCACTCCCTCAACTCCCTCCCTTTATTCTCTCAACTCCCTCCCTTGCTCCCTTCTTTCATTCCTTTCTTTCCCTCCCCCCTTCTCTCCTCTCCCTCCCCACTTTTATCTTCTCTCTCTCCCTTCTTTCCTTTCCCTCCCTTTTCTCCCCTTCTTTTCTCTCCCTTCTCTCAGGGAGAAAATGGTATGAGATGCATGCAGTTCAACCCACCTGTATGCAAGTGTTTTACTAGCCCATTTTCTTTTGAATTGTTATGAGAAAAAAAACAACTGACCCCCAAACAAATATTAAGGGGAAAACAGGCCTAAAACCTTTGTGGGGCAGCAGAATTTTGAGTGCCTAGGGCAGCACAAAACTTAAATACGCCACTGCTGTGAGTGGCAATATGTCTACTCCTACAAAGTAATGGAGCTTATTGAAAAGAAAAGGGGAACTTTGCTGGGGAGAATTAAATTAGCAGGGAGCAGGGGGCACAGTTTAAAATGTAATTCTACAGCCAATACAATTCAGATTACTCTGCTTTCACGTGTTCTTCTTGAAGGGTGATTAGTGCTTTGGGTATTTTGACACAATATTTGAAAATAGTTACAGAATAAGCAAGACTTGGCAGAGAAACTTCAGCTACACCCATGGAATTCCCTTATTCGACCCATTAGCAGAGGCAGGGAAACTCATTTAAGAATAAAGAAAATAAGTTTGAATTTTGTATTATGATTACAAATTTCACAGTGTTTTTTGATTGTGCAGGGTAGTTTTATTATTATTTCTACTCTGAACCTTAAATAGTTTCTTTCCTGCGGAATTTCAATAGGAATTTACATTTTTCTATAAAATCATTTTTTTGCAGTTTTGTAATGATTTTTAATGCGATTAAACAATACAATGTTTTGTTAGTCCTATTGTAATGTATGTATCACCTTCACATACAAGGCCCACCCTCTTGCGAGATATACTATTGTCAAGGGGACATGGGCTTTATAGTACTGGTGAGATAAAAGCTCAGAGTGATTTATAGAGGCCGAATTATTAAAGGTCTTGCGGACCTGATCCGATAGTGCGGATCAGGTCCGCAAGACCTCGCTGAATGCGGAAAGCAATACGCTCTCCGTATTCAGCATTGCATCAGCAGCTCACAAGAGCTGCTGGTGCAACGCCGCCCCCTGCAGAGGTGTTAATCAACCCGATCGTACTCAGAGCAGGCGGACAGGGTTATGGGGAAGCGGTCTTTAGACAAAGGCCCATAAGCTCCATCCGGATCTTGATAAATGGGCCTCATAGAATGGGGCCTGATTTTCTAAAGCTCTTTAGTCTGGTGAGATTCTGTAAGATGCCTTGTAAGTATTTTGAGACCTCTCAGGGATTTCTAAAGATAAATTTTACCTTGGCACTGTGTATCTCCAGCCTAACGGGGTCAGTTCAGCCGCAAAATACCAGACAATTCTCCTCTGGACAAGGGAAATGGCAACCACAGACACAAGTTTCAGCCTCCTTTATGCAAAAGAGACACTTTCTTTACAATATAATGCTTAGTAAAATAAGCTGATGATTTTTTTCCATGCCAATGAGTTTTTGAGAATTGATTCTAAGGAGAGAGGTCATCAGCTTATTTTAAGGAGTACTATATTTTAATGTAAGTGTCTCTCCTCTTGTATCTAAATATTCTTCATTTTCTCTATTCTTTGAAAACTTTAGTCCCTTTAAAATTTGTATTTTATTTTTATTCTTTTTAAATAATGTATTCATTTATTTGTAATTTTAGTAGCTAAAATGTATCATTTACACTTCTGTGTCCCTTTAAACCACTTGTCAAAAGACCATTATGTTCCCCAGCTGCAGCATATAAAATGTATAAGAAATTGCTGATTTATGCTTCTTTTTGCAAAAGAATAGCTGAATTTGCTCTTTTAAACTGCAGCTCATTAAAATAGGCTTGGATTAATGACAGATCAGATACAGGGATAGGCACAGACAAAGGCTGTGGCAGACATTTTCCAAAGTACAGACCTTAGTGAAATTAAAAACATTATTTTATAGTGCCTTGTGTTATTATACTTATGCAGATACCACTGATCCTATAACCAGCCGTCCTCTGGCTATATCCATGAGCCAGTGTCACTACTGTGTCTTTGTATAGTGCTTGGTGTTATTATACTGATGCAGATACCACTGACCCTATAACCAGCCCTCATTTGGCTATACCCACGAGCCAGTGTAACTATTGTGTCATTATATAGTGCTTGGTGTTATTATACTGATGCAGATACCACACTGACCCTTTAACCAGCCCTTGTCTGGCTATACGCATGTGCCAGTGTAACTACTGTGTCATTATATAGTGCTTGGTGTTATTATACTGATGCAGATACCACTGATCCTATAACCAGTCCCCCTCTGGCTATACCCATGTGCCAGTGTAACTACTGTGTCATTATATAGTGCTTGGTGTTATTATACTGATGCAGATACCACTGATCCTATAACCAGTCCTCCTCTGGCTATACCCATGTGCCAGTGTCACTACTTTGTCATTATATAGTGCTGGGTGTTATTATACTGATGCAGATACCACTAGTTCTATAACCAGCCCTCCTCTGGCTATACCCATGTGCCAGTTTCACTACTGTGTCATTATATAGCGCTGGGTGTTATTATACTGATGCACATACCATTGACCCTATAACCATCGTTTGTCTGGCTATACCCATGTGCCAGTGTCACTACAGTTTCATTATATAGTGCTGGGTGTTATTATACTGATGCAGATACCACTGACCCTATAACCAGCCCTTGTCTGGCTATACGCATGTGCCAGTGTAACTACTGTGTCATTATATAGTGCTTGGTGTTATTATACTGATGCAGATACCACTGATCCTATAACCAGTCCTCCTCTGGCTATACCCATGTGCCAGTGTCACTACTGTGTCATTATATAGTGCTGGGTGTTATTATACTGATGCAGATACCACTGGTTCTATAACCAGCCCTCCTCTGGCTATACCCATATGCCAGTGTCACTACTGTGTCATTATATAGCGCTGGGTGTTATTATACTGATGCACATACCATTGACCCTATAACCAGCCTTTGTCTGGCTATACCCATGTGCCAGTGTCACTACTGTTTCATTATAGAGTGCTGGGTGTTATTATACTGATGCAGATACCACTGGTTCTATTACCAGCCCTCCTCTGGCTATACCCATGTGCCAGTGTCACTACTGTGTCATTATATAGCGCTGGGTGTTATTATACTGATGCACATACCATTGACCCTATAACCAGCCTTTGTCTGGCTATACCCATGTGCCAGTGTCACTACTGTTTCATTATAGAGTGCTGGGTGTTATTATACTGATGCAGATACCACTGGTTGTATTACCAGCCCTCCTCTGGCTATACCCATGTGCCAGTGTCACTACTGTGTCATCATATAGCGCTGGGTGTTATTATACTGATGCACATACCATTGACCATATAACCAGCCTTTGTCTGGCTATACCCATGTGCCAGTGTCACTACTGTTTCATTATATAGTGCTGGGTGTTATTATACTGATGCAGGTACCACTGACCCTATAACCAGCGCTCTTCTGGCTATACCCATGTGCCAGTGTCACTACTGTGTCATTATATAGTGCTGGGTGTTATTATACTGATGCAGGTACCACTGACCCTATAACCAGCCCTCTTCTGGCTATACGCATGTGCCAGTGTCACTACTGCGTCTGTATAGAGCTGGGTGTTATTATACTGATGCAGATACTACTGATCCTATAACCAGCCCTCCTCTGGCTATACCCATGTTCCAGTGTCACTAGTACTACTGTGTCTGTATAGAGCTGGGTGTTATTATACTGATGCAGATACTACTGATCCTATAACCAGCCCTTGTCTGGCTATACGCATGGGCCAGTGTCACTACTGTGTCTGTATAGAGCTGGGTGTTATTATACTGATGCAGATACTACTGATCCTATAACCAGCCCTTGTCTGGCTATAAGCATGTGCCAGTGTCACTACTGTGTCTGTATAGAGCTGGGTGTTATTATACTGATGCAGATACTACTGATCCTATAACCAGCCCTTGTCTGGCTATACGCATGTGCCAGTGTCACTACTGCGTCTGTATAGAGCTGGGTGTTATTATACAGATGCAGATACCACTGATCCTATTACCAGCCCTCCTCTGGCTATACCCATGTGCCAGTGTCACTACTGTGTCATTATATAGCGCTGGGTGTTATTATACTGATGCAGATACCACTGATCCTATAACCAGCCGTCCTCTGGCTATATCCATGAGCCAGTGTCACTACTGTGTCTTTGTATAGTGCTTGGTGTTATTATACTGATGCAGATACCACTGACCCTATAACCAGCCCTCATTTGGCTATACCCACGAGCCAGTGTAACTATTGTGTCATTATATAGTGCTTGGTGTTATTATACTGATGCAGATACCACACTGACCCTATAACCAGCCCTTGTCTGGCTATACGCATGTGCCAGTGTAACTACTGTGTCATTATATAGTGCTTGGTGTTATTATACTGATGCAGATACCACTGATCCTATAACCAGTCCCCCTCTGGCTATACCCATGTGCCAGTGTAACTACTGTGTCATTATATAGTGCTTGGTGTTATTATACTGATGCAGATACCACTGATCCTATAACCAGTCCTCCTCTGGCTATACCCATGTGCCAGTGTCACTACTTTGTCATTATATAGTGCTGGGTGTTATTATACTGATGCAGATACCACTAGTTCTATAACCAGCCCTCCTCTGGCTATACCCATGTGCCAGTGTCACTACTGTGTCATTATATAGCGCTGGGTGTTATTATACTGATGCACATACCATTGACCCTATAACCATCCTTTGTCTGGCTATACCCATGTGCCAGTGTCACTACAGTTTCATTATATAGTGCTTGGTGTTATTATACTGATGCAGATACCACTGACCCTATAACCAGCCCTTGTCTGGCTATACGCATGTGCCAGTGTAACTACTGTGTCATTATATAGTGCTTGGTGTTATTATACTGATGCAGATACCACTGATCCTATAACCAGTCCTCCTCTGGCTATACCCATGTGCCAGTGTCACTACTGTGTCATTATATAGTGCTGGGTGTTATTATACTGATGCAGATACCACTGGTTCTATAACCAGCCCTCCTCTGGCTATACCCATATGCCAGTGTCACTACTGTGTCATTATATAGCGCTGGGTGTTATTATACTGATGCACATACCATTGACCCTATAACCAGCCTTTGTCTGGCTATACCCATGTGCCAGTGTCACTACTGTTTCATTATAGAGTGCTGGGTGTTATTATACTGATGCAGATACCACTGGTTCTATTACCAGCCCTCCTCTGGCTATACCCATGTGCCAGTGTCACTACTGTGTCATTATATAGCGCTGGGTGTTATTATACTGATGCACATACCATTGACCATATAACCAGCCTTTGTCTGGCTATACCCATGTGCCAGTGTCACTACTGTTTCATTATATAGTGCTGGGTGTTATTATACTGATGCAGGTACCACTGACCCTATAACCAGCGCTCTTCTGGCTATACCCATGTGCCAGTGTCACTACTGTGTCATTATATAGTGCTGGGTGTTATTATACTGATGCAGGTACCACTGACCCTATAACCAGCCCTCTTCTGGCTATACGCATGTGCCAGTGTCACTACTGCGTCTGTATAGAGCTGGGTGTTATTATACAGATGCAGATACCACTGATCCTATTACCAGCCCTCCTCTGGCTATACCCATGTTCCAGTGTCACTACTGTGTCTGTATAGAGCTGGGTGTTATTATACTGATGCAGATACTACTGATCCTATAACCAGCCCTTGTCTGGCTATACGCATGGGCCAGTGTCACTACTGTGTCTGTATAGAGCTGGGTGTTATTATACTGATGCAGATACTACTGATCCTATAACCAGCCCTTGTCTGGCTATACGCATTTGCCAGTGTCACTACTGTGTCTGTATAGAGCTGGGTGTTATTATACTGATGCAGATACCACTGATCCTATAACCAGCCCTCCTCTGGCTATACCCATGTGCCAGTGTCACTACTGTGTCTGTATAGAGCTGGGTGTTATTATACTGATGCAGATACTACTGATCCTATAACCAGCCCTTGTCTGGCTATACGCATGTGCCAGTGTCACTACTGTGTCTGTATAGAGCTGGGTGTTATTATACCGATGCAGATACTACTGATCCTATAACCAGCCCTTGTCTGGCTATACGCATGTGCCAGTGTCACTACTGTGTCTGTATAGAGCTGGGTGTTATTATACTGATGCAGATACCACTGACCCTATAACCAGCCCTTGTCTGGCTATACACATGTGCCAGTGTAACTACTGTGTCATTATATAGTGCTTGGTGTTATTATACTGATGCAGATACTACTGATCCTATAACCGGCCCTTGTCTGGCTATACGCATGTGCCAGTGTCACTACTGTGTCTGTATAGAGCTGGGTGTTATTATACTGATGCAGATACTACTGATCCTATAACCAGCCCTTGTCTGGCTATACGCATGTGCCAGTGTCACTACTGTGTCTGTATAGAGCTGGGTGTTATTATACTGATGCAGATACCACTGATCCTATAACCAGCCCTCCTCTGGCTATACCCATGTGCCAGTGTCACTACTGTGTCTGTATAGAGCTGGGTGTTATTATACTGATGCAGATATTACTGATCCTATAACCAGCCCTTGTCTGGCTATACGCATGTGCCAGTGTCACTACTGTGTCTGTATAGAGCTGGGTGTTATTATACTGATGCAGATACTACTGATCCTATAACCAGCCCTTGTCTGGCTATACGCATTTGCCAGTGTCACTACTGTGTCTGTATAGAGCTGGGTGTTATTATACTGATGCAGATACCACTGATCCTATAACCAGCCCTCCTCTGGCTATACCCATGTGCCAGTGTCACTACTGTGTCTGTATAGAGCTGGGTGTTATTATACTGATGCAGATACTACTGATCCTATAACCAGCCCTTGTCTGGCTATACGCATGTGCCAGTGTCACTACTGTGTCTGTATAGAGCTGGGTGTTATTATACTGATGCAGATACTACTGATCCTATAACCAGCCCTTGTCTGGCTATACGCATGTGCCAGTGTCACTACTGTGTCTGTATAGAGCTGGGTGTTATTATACTGATGCAGATACCACTGACCCTATAACCAGCCCTTGTCTGGCTATACACATGTGCCAGTGTAACTACTGTGTCATTATATAGTGCTTGGTGTTATTATACTGATGCAGATACTACTGATCCTATAACCGGCCCTTGTCTGGCTATACGCATGTGCCAGTGTCACTACTGTGTCTGTATAGAGCTGGGTGTTATTATACTGATGCAGATACTACTGATCCTATAACCAGCCCTTGTCTGGCTATACGCATGTGCCAGTGTCACTACTGTGTCTGTATAGAGCTGGGTGTTATTATACTGATGCAGATACTACTGATCCTATAACCAGCCCTTGTCTGGCTATACGCATGTGCCAGTGTCACTACTGTGTCATTATATAGTGCTGGGTGTTATTATACAGATGCAGATACCACTGACCCTATAACCAGCCCTCCTCTGGCTATACCCATGAGCCAGTGTCACTAATGTGTCTTTGTATAGAGCTGGGTGTTATTATACTGATGCAGATACCACTGATTCTATAACCAGCCCTCCTCTGGCTATACCCATGTGCCAGTGTCACTACTGTGTCATTATATAGTGCTTGGTGTTATTATACTGATGCAGATACCACTGATCCTATAACCAGCCCTCCTCTGGCTATACCCATGAGCCAGTGTCACTACTGTGTCTTTGTATAGAGCTGGGTGTTATTATACTGATGCAGATACCACTGATTCTATAACCAGCCCTCCTCTGGCTATACGCATGTGCCAGTGTCACTACTGTGTCTGTATAGAGCTGGGTGTTATTATACTGATGCAGATACCACTGACCCTATAACCAGCCCTCCTCTGGCTATACCCATGAGCCAGTGTCACTACTGTGTCTTTGTATAGAGCTGGGTGTTATTATACTGATGCAGATACTTCTGATTCTATAACCAGCCCTCCTCTGGCTATACGCATGTGCCAGTGTCACTACTGTGTCTGTATAGAGCTGGGTCTTATTATACAGATTCAGATACACATCCAGTATTTTACTCAGGCTTTATTTATTCCATAATTTATCACCCAATATTGCTAGCAGTCTCTTGACAAGCCACTAACTTTATTTACACTACATTCTTTTTTTATTCCTATTATTTAATCAGAAAGAAAAGATACCCTAAGGTTGTGGCGGACATTGCAAGGGCTAGTCACGGATACCTTGCCTATCCCTGATCAGATATCGTTATCTTTTCATTCAAATGCTTCCCTTTCTTATCTCTGTCTCTGTACAATTTTAGAGCTTTATCTCTTCCACCTCCCACTGTGAGTGTAATTTTTTCTGTTGTCTATATTTACATAGTTGCTCAATAGCCTATACCTAAGTATAGAGACTTTCAGTATAGGTAGGGATACTATACGCTAAATCAGCTATTTGAAAATGTCAATATAAATGTTAAGGAGCTATTTGTAAACAATTGAATGCATTCCAGCAGATAAAATGGATCATTGGGAACAAATTAAAGGAGATATGTTTTTGGGTAAACTGTCCCTTTAAGACTTATTTCATGATATAGTAAGAACATGCAATTTTAAACAACTTTCTAATTTACTTCTATTATCTAATGTGCTTCATTCTCTTAATATATTTTGCTGAAAAGCATATCTAGATAGGCTCAGTAGCTGCTGATTGGTGGTTACACATAGATGCCTCATGATTGGCTCACCCATGTGCATTGCTATTTCTTTAACACAGGATATATAAAGAATGAAGCAAATTAGATAATAGAGGTAAATTGGAATGTTGTTTAAAATTGTTATTTCTCAATCATGAAAGAAAAAAAATTGGGTTTAATGTCACTTTAAAGAGCAGAGCCTGAGAGCTATGTATTTAGTTAATTATTTATTTCATTTTGTTAAATTAGCAGAAAACTGAAAAAAGAAAAAGCATAACCATATATATTTTTAAATCCAGTATGACAGAAAGGACTGCAACTAGGGTTGCTAGTCCTCCTTTACAAAAATTCTGTAGAACCTGTAGGTGGCTGTACACAAGCGGTAGGTGAGTTCACTCAGTGGCTCCCCCAAAAACTATACCCTTGATTCCACAATGTATAGTTTTTTTTAACAAATGGGCAGTCATTTTATCCCCTTGCCTTCCAGTAAGATACATACCAATAATGTTACCTCTTTAGACATGTTACACCATCTGTAACTTACAAAAAGAATGGGCAAGGGGGGACGGAGCCAACTGCCGAAGAGGCCTGACGTCTCTGAGCAGAGCGCCTGGCTTATGGACCAAAACATAGAAAATATCTCAATATTATAAGCCTCAATTTCCCTATTATACCACCCAAGAGTTTATAGGCACTCGCATAAGAATACAAGGCAGACAGAAGCTTTATGCAAAGGATGCACACAAAGTTTTAGTCCTTCAACTTCGCCATTTTACCTGCCGGGCCCTCTCACATTGGAGATCGATATTGATCGAGGAACCAGTGGATTACAGTATGCTCCCTCCCTGGGTGTCTGGGTCAACATAGCCACTATTATTCTGCATCTCTAAAGTGTCAGGGTGCCAGGAATCAGACTGAGACAAGAAGTGCAAAAATAATCACACCTTTATTAATAGCAAAAAATAATAAAAAGTCCACAAGTCAAATAACAAACCAGGAGTCAAAACCAGAGCTGGTAGTCAGATGAGCTGAGTCAGGAGCCAAAGCGAATAGTCAGACGAGCCGAGTCAGGAGCCAAAGCCAGGGATCAGGAACCAGGAGGGATGTCAGACAGCCAGGTAATACACAGGAACAGGAGCTCTCAAAAACAGGTCTGAGACAACGCAAGGGCAAAGCATACTGAACAGAGGCCCTTTAAAAAAAAAGTGATGACATCACAATTCTGAGACTGCATCCTGTCTCACATGGATGATGTACACCAGTCTGGCCATAAAAGGGCATGCAGGAAATGAGCAGCATCACACACTATGCACCAGAGTCAGCAAGAGAGGTGAGTAAAAGGCTGCCAGCAGCACATGTCAAACAAAGCAGGGAAAAAACCCTAACAGTACCCTCCCATCAACGACCCCTCCCCGGCGGGAGGACAAAAGACTTATTGGGGAAACGGGCATGGAAGGCACTGAGGGGGGCGGGAGCATGAACATCAGAGGAGGGAACCCATGAACGCTCCTCCGGACCGTAACCCCTCCAGTGAACCAAATACTGCACACTGCCCCTGGACATACAAGAGTTAATAATGCGGCTGACCTCATATTCTTCATGGTTGTCAACAAAGATAGGACGGGGACGAGGCAACACAGTGGTAAACCGATTACAAACCAATGGTTTCAAGAAGGAGACATGAAAAACATTGGAGATGCGCATTGCAGGAGGAAGGTCAAGAGCGTAGGCCACAGGATTGAACCGTCGGAGTATTCGAAAAGGACCAACATAATGGGGAGCCAGTTTATTGGAAGGTACATGAAGGTTCAAGTTGCGGGAGGACAGCCAAACCCTATCACCAACCTGGTAGGAAGGCGCGGGCAGACACCTACGGTCAGCCTGGAACTTTTGGCGCTGTATAGAACGATGAAGGCAATCCTGAATCTGCACCCACGTGGAACAGAGTTGCCGGAGATGCTCCTACAAAGCCAGAATACCCTGAGACATGAATTAATCGGGCAACAAGGATGGTTGAAACCCATAATTTGCCATGAACGGGGATAACTTGGAGGAAGCATTAATAGCACAATAACGAGCAAACTCTGCCCAAGGTAACAGTTCAGGCCAATTATTTTGGTGATCTGAGACATAGCAATGAAGGAACTGTTCCAGAGTTAGATTAGACCATTCCACAGCCCCATTGGATTGAGGGTGATATGCCGTGGAGAAGGAAAGCTGGATCCCCATTTGAGCACAAAAGGAACGCCAAAATCTGGAGACAAACTGGCTAACCCGGTCCGACACTATCTCTTTGGGTAACCCATGTAAACGGAAGACCTCCCGGGCAAAAATTGAAGCAAACTCCTGAGCGGTAGGCAGCTTCTTCAAGGGAATGCAATGTGACATTTTAGAAAAACGGTCAACCACCATAAGGATAACAGTATTGCCATTTGAAACAGGGAGCTCGACAATGAAGTCCATGGAAAGATGTGTCCAAGGACGCTCACCATTAGCAATAGGTTGAAGAAGACCCACAGGAAGACGTTGAGGAGTCTTATTCTGTGCACAAACTGAGCAGGAGGCAACATACACAGCAACATCAGAACGAAGACCTGGCCACCAGAATTGTCGAGTGACAGACCAAATCATTTGGTTCTTGCCTGGGTGACCTGCGGTTTTAGGATAGTGGTAAGTTTGCAAAAGTTTAGTTTGAAGATTCTCAGGAACAAAACACTTACCACTAGGTTTCTCAGGAGGTGCATTGGTTTTTGCAGCCAGGATCTCCTCCCTCAAGGGAGAAGTCAAATTATTACGTATGGTAGCCAAAATATGGTCAGGAGTTATAATAGGAGTAGGTACAGATTCCTCCTTGGACAGAGGCGAAATTGTCGGGAGAGGGCATCAGCCCTAACATTCTTACTACCAGGCAGGTAGGAGACCACATAATTAAACAGAGACAAAAATAGCACCCATCTGGCCTGTCGGGCGACAAACATTTTGCTTCGGATAGATAAGTTAAATTCTTGTGGTCAGTAAGAATGAGCACTGGTACGCTAGTACCCTTGAGATGATGCCTCCATTCCTTGAGTGCCAAAATTATGGCCAGTAATTCCCTGTCACCAATTTCATAATTGCACTTCCCTGGAGACAATTTCTTAGAGAAGAAACTGCACGGATGCAAGGAACCATCAGGCGTAGGACGTTGAGACAAGAGGGCACCTACTCCAGTCTCAGATGCATCGACCTCAAGAACGAAAGGCAGGACAGGGTTAGGATGAGCCAGAACTGGAGTGGCAGCAAAGGCAGTCTTAAGACTATCAAAGGCCTTAATGGCAGTAGGTGACCAATGGAGTGGATCATTCTCTTTACGGGTCATGTCTGTGATAGGTTTGACTAAGGAAGAAAAGTTTTTAATAAACTTTCTATAGTAATTGGGGAACCCCAAAAAACGCTGAATAGACCGAAGACCAACTGGGCGAGGCCAGGACAGAACTGCAGACATCTTGTCAGGATCCATGGAGAACCCTGCAATGGAGATAACATAACCTAGGAAGGTTACTTGAGTCTGATGGAACTCACATTTCTCGAGTTTACAAAACAGGCCGTTCTCACGTAGTCTCTGAAGAACCCGTGTAACATCAGAACGATGAACCTCAAGTGTGGGTGAGTGAATAAGGATGTCGTCTAAATACACCACAACACACTGTTGCAACATATCTCGTAGGACATCATTAATAAATTCCTGGAAAATAGCAGGAGCATTACATAGGCCAAAGGGCATTACAAGATACTCATAATGTCCGCTCCTGGTGTTAAATGCTGTTTTCCATTCGTGGCCCTCCTTGATCCTAACGAGATTGTACGCTCCTCTCAAATCATTGACGATTAAGACCCCTATAATCGATGCATGGTCTTAACTCGCCACCCTTTTTCTTCACAAAGAAGAAGCCAGCCCCTGCAGGAGAGCAGGATTTGTGGATTATCCCCCACGACAGAACATCGGCAACATACTCCACCATAGCACAATTCTCCCTAACAGACAGAGGATAAACCTGGCCCCGAGGAGGAACGGCTCCGGGTTGTAGGTCTATGGCACAATCGTAAGACCGGTGAGGAGGCAACGTACCGGCACGCACCTTGTCAAAAACGTCTAGGAACTCTCGGTACTCCTCTGGCAATTGAGATACCGAAGATGTACACAAGACTTTAACTGGTTTCGGAAGACAAGTGGAAATACATTGCGGAGACCACAACAAAATTTTGGACCTGCACCAGTCGAGACTGGGATGGTGCTTTTGGAGCCAAGGATAACCCAGAACAGCTGGAAAATGCTGAGAATTTATCACCTGGAACTGGAGGGTTTCGAAATGGAGAGCCCCAACAGCCATGGATAACGGAGCGGTCTCGTGAGTAATGAGTGCGGGCTGAAGGGGCCTGCCATCAATGGCCTCAATAGCAAGCGGAACGGACCGATGCAAAACAGGAATGGAGTGCTTTGATGCAAAAGCACTGTCAATGAAATAGCATGCAGCACCGGAGTCAACAAGAGCCTTGGTGACTATAGAGGAGTCCACCCAGGAAAGGACAACTGTGATCAAAGGTTTCTCCTTTAGCGGTTCCAGGGACGAGGATAAACCATCCAAGGTCTGCCCCCGACAGGACCTTAGGTTTGATCGTTTTTCCAGCCATGTAGGACAAGACTTCAAAAGGTGGCCCTGTAACTCACAATAGAGGCAGAGCCCCTCCCTCCTCCTAAAGGCCCTCTCCGCCGCGAAGAGACGCGTGAATCCCAACAGCATTGGCTCAGCAGTACCTGGTGACTCAGGACCAGGAGGCATGGGAGGAGAGGGAGGCATGGGTGGGAACGAACACGTAGGAGACAACGGAACAGGAGGCTTTCGCAAGCGCTCCTTGAAAGAGGGCCTCTCTCTGAGTCTGATGTCAATTAGGATCAAAAAGACACCAAAGTCTCGAGATCCTCTGGTAAATCTCTGGCAGCAACTTCATCTTTAATCGCATCAGAGAGCCAATGAAAGAAGGCGGCAACAAGGGCTTAATTGTTTAAACCTACCTCTGCGGCAAGCGTACGGAACTCAATGGCATACTGAGCAACAGATCTTGTACCTTGCTGAATGGACATGAGTCGTTTAGCAGCAGAGGAGGAGCGAGCCGGAACATCAAATACCCTTCAAAATGAGGCCACAAATTCAGGGTAATTTGAAATTACAGGTTTATTAGTCTACCACAAGGGATTAGCCCAGGCAAGAGCTGTGTCAGAGAGTAACGAGAAGAGAAATCCCACCTTAGCTCTGTCAGAGGGAAACGCCTGAGGTAACATTTTAAAGTAAATGCCCACCTGGTTCAAAAACCCTCTGCACTGAATAGGATCACCTCCATATCTCTGAGGTAGAGATGCAGAACCAGACATGCTCCTGGTAGGACTAGGTGCAGCAGCGGAAACAGGAGCAGCCATAACTTGCGGAACACTTTGTCCAAATGTGCAGTGCGAGTCAGCAGGGTTTGCAGGGCTAGTGCAAGTTGATTCAAGCGGTGATCCTGTTCATCCATCCTGGAAATGATGGTAGGTAAAGGTGGATTATTAGCACCATCAGGATTCATAGCCCTTGCATAATGTCAGGGTGCCAGGAATCAGACTGAGACAAGAAGTGCAAAAATAACCACACCTTTATTAATAACAAAAAATAATAAAAACTCCACAAGTCAAATAACAAGCCAGGAGTCAAAACCAGAGCTGGTAGTCAGACGAGCCGAGTCAGGAGCCAAAGCGAATAGTCAGACGAGCCGAGTCAGGAGCCAAAGCGAGTAGTCAGACGAGCAGGAATCAGGAACAAGGAGAACAGCAGAGTCAGGAACAAGCCAGGGATCAGGAACCAGGAGGGACGTCAGACAGCCAGGTAATACACAGGAACAGGAACTCTCACAAACAGGTCTGAGACAACGCAAGGGCAAAGCATACTGAACAGAGGCCCTTTAAAAAATAAGTGATGACATCACAATTCTGAGACTGCAACCTGTCTCATATTGATGATGTACACCAGTCTGGCCATAAAAGGGCATGCAGGAAATGAGCAGCATCACAAACTATGCACCAGAGTCAGCAAGAGAGGTGAGTAAAATGGCTGCCAGCAGCACATGGCAAACAAAACAGGGAAAAACCCTGACATAAAAGCAGTGGTGGACCTACCTGCAAGTAACTTACTTATTGTACTTGCGGTGCAGCACTAATATGGAGGCCTGGGAACAATATATGCAATGGCTCATCGATGAGCACTTTCAGAACCTTGAGATGCACCTTACCTCATTGGTATCAGCCCTGAAACTGCGGATACTGCAGACTACAGATACCTTATACTTCCAGCAGAATGATGGTGACGGCGTCACATCTGCATGCTCACCTCAGGGGGAACGAGAGACTATCCCAGACGGTCCGTCTCTGGACTCCCTGTGTTCCGGTCCGGAGAAGATGATAGTTGCGGGGTGTCCTCTTATCAGGGGTCCAGTGGTGGCTTAGAATGTAGATAAACTGTTGTTCTCTGTGGGGGCCTATGTTACAGGGCGCTTCAGCATCTGGCGGGCTCACTGGAATTCAACATGGTTCTTCACACAGAACTAGATGGTTGAAGACTCCTGCAAGAGTTGTATTTGTGACATCCCACAAGACAGCCTGAATTGTTGCTTTCAAAGAGAAATCACTGCCCTGTCCGGAACAGGAGTGTGCCCTTTCCAAACACAGACCTCTGTATACTTTGGGGACGTTCCTCTATGATGGAAAAGACCTGATCTTTATCGGAGCCCAGTTACTCCAGGGTGCGGGACCATCGTTGGGATACACATTGTCTATGACTTATTTTGAAGCAGGTTAATTATTAATCCTATTCAATACTAAATCAGGCATTGGCTAAATTTTTTTAAGAACTGGGTTTATGCGTAACCACTCATTTAGCCACCTGTGGACTTTCTTCCAAAGTTATGCTGTTTAAGTTTCTTCAAAGTATTGTCTCAATGTTAGATTTAGGCTCTAACTGGTATGTTACCTTTTTTGTTTTTCTCCATTAAAGTTTGATATTTGTTTTTGCTTAGGTTATATTACCCCACCTAATAATCATTATTCATTGTGATAAGCAGACTGTTGTAAAATGGAGAGGTGAATAAGGGAGATTGTGTTCTGTATATATTAACCCTTTATGTATTTTTATTATTACCTGTAACATACATAGGATATTGCGGAGGGTTACAGTTGGGATCCATACTGAATAACCTTGTAGTGTATATACCCCTGAGGCAAGGAATATGTTTGTTTTTGGGATATATTTTGACTCCCTTTTAGATCCTATTACAATCTTTTGCTAACTGTCGCACTTTTAACTCAGCTTGAGCCATCTTTGTTTTATGATGTTAGCCTCCAACTTTTGCAAGATATAATGTATGCAATAGTAACTGGATAAAGACATAATTGCCACCCAATAATCGCTATTCATTGTGATAAGCAGACTGTTGTAAAATGGAGAGGTGAATAAGAGAGATTGTGTCTTGAATATATTAACTCTTTATGTATTTTTACTATTACCTGTAACGTACATAGGATATTGTGGGGGGTTACAGTTGGGAGCCATACTTAATAACCTTGAAGTGTATATACTAGGGATGGGCGAATGTTTCTAAAAATTCGAAATTTAAAACGAATTTTGATACATTTGTTCGTTCGAATCGAATTTCGAATGTTTATATAACATTCTAACATTCTATTTTTGAATTTTCGTTTTCGAATTTTTCAATAAAATTCGAAAATATTCATTCGAATAATAGAACGTTTAGCTATGTATTCATTCAATTTTGAAATGTAATATTCAAATTTGAATGTGACATTCAAATTCGAATGTGACATTCAAATTTGAAATAGTATTTCTAGTCTACAACTGTGTTTAATAAATGTAATATTTGAATTCGAATGCTACATTCGAATTCGAATGTCACATTCGAATTTGAAATAGTATTTCTAGGGGGGCGGAGCCAACGCCAAAACGGAGCAGTCGCATGCTAGCATAGCTCTAGCTACTTACTACCTTTAAGTATGCAATAGATCGATCAAACCAGCCTAACTGCTACAACATTATGTAGCCAGAGAATCAGAGATCCTAAATGTGAAATCTGGGAACTAAAAAGCATTTACAAATAGCGGATTTCCGCTCCTCAAGTGTGGCCATTCTGTGGATGTTAAGTGGAGCAGCCATCTTTAAGATCCTGTAAAGAAAGTAACGGAACACAAACGCAATGGCACTCTTCAGCTATACTTTTCTCGATACGCTACAATGCCTACTAAACAACCATTTTTTGCGCCTAGAGGGGTGCTTGGAGGTAATGAAGGGAAGAACTGTAAATGCTGACACACAATGCACTGCCCAGGCACCTCTGGGTGTCGTCTCAGTATTGAAGCTTGAAGTCAGACAGAAGGTTTGGGAGGTGACTAAATCAGCTCATCCTGAGCCGGAGCAGACAGCAAATGCCACATGGAATATCGCCAGTAACTCATATCAGCAGAGACAGATGACGACGGCAGACTGGAAGCAAGGTAACGATGGGGAAGCTGTGAAGGTCATCACGAGCTATAATAGCCTTGATTTACCTAGCAGATAAGGGTCACACCATGGATCTTTCAGTACAGGCACCTGTAACAATGAGCGCAGCAATGGCGGATCTCCCGGCTCGACATGCGATGCACCATTCGGGGTCAGTGAAGCAGAGCGTGAGGGCTGTTTGTTTTGCCTGGTATCAGCGAGCTATTTACTTGTATATCTCTATTAACGCTATTGAGCTACTACCACTTATAACAACTATTACAGATATCCACCTAACGATCCCTAGGGGCATTGGCTAAAGGGACAGTCCTGTAATTTACCAAGTCCACTACATTTTCTACGGACTTCTAAGTGACATTGGCCAGAGTGGTGGTATGTCTGTCTATACCTGGACTACTTGGTATAAGTTGGTTGGAGATCTTTGTTTGCCTAAAGTTTTTTTTTGCTATGTATCAGAACTCTATGTTTTTACTTTACAATTGATTATTGTTCACAACGAAGCACCTTTTGAAGTTTTCTCCTATTTTACTGTATTTTATGGAGATCCTACACTGTGTTGCTAGGTTAAATTATATTTTGTAAGCTCAATAGATGCATATTGGGGAGTATTGTATTTTATAACGGTCCTGAACCGAGTTGCTTAGTGGGAACATATTTACAAGCTCATTAGATACGTATGGGAGTGTGCTGTTTTTTTTTAAAATATATATATATATAAAGGACCTGAATTGAGCTGCTTAGCTAGTAATATACTTGCAAGTTCAATGAATGTACATTGAGGAGACCTCTCAGAGTCTACTCTGCATATAACTATTGATACCTTAACTGATAAATATGGGTTTGTAATATCATGCTAGATGACAAGCTAATATATAAGTTAAGGGAGGATAGTATTACAGCTGTTGGCCGTTGTGATATCCTGAAGGATTGTGAAATTGCTCTGTGCATATTTAATAATTGACTTAAAAAAACATCAGCCATGTCAGATGCTAATCTTACTGTTTGAATCTATATTTTTTGCTGCAGGGTATAGGGCCCATGTTCATGTAGCAACCTTACAATGGCTTCAATATACGCACAAAAATGCATTGTACTACAGATAACTTGTCCGAATCCTACTAGAATAGATTTAATCAGAATCACCTAGAGATCATCTTATGGATCTAACTGGACTCAGGGTAGTCCCACATGGGTATCTATACCTTAATAGGATCTCCCAGATAACCTACACTACTCTTTATACTAATTGTCACTTATATTAGCATCTTGGGCCAGCCCATTCTAGCTCATACAGTATCGTACTGTCCTCCTCTCTCCCTAGTTATTGATTACTTGCAAATCACAGAAAACTGTATTTCTAGAAAACCCTGTCTGGTGAGGTAATTAGTCTCCTGAGTGTCCATGAGGCCCCTGTTTTGTGGCAGATTTATTTTCTATTTTCCCACCTGTGTTACTCTGCAGTAAACCTCCAGACTTCTTACGTTTATAAAAAGATTGGTTATGTTTAATAGTTCTTTACATAAGAGTCCTAGACTTGATCACCTCGGTGCCCCCACATACTGATAGATTAGGTACTATTACTGACCGAAAGCAGGCTGGACCTGTACTGGTGCCTTAACGTATGGTCCCTCTGTCCATGCCGTCATAATTGAGGAGCACAATCCCTGTTATATTTTTCACCCTAGAGTATTAGGCTTCACTATATTGGACATAGTCCTAACTCGTGCTTTGTTTTATTGCAGCTTGTTAGTCTTGAATCAAAATGCTGTGGCTTATTCTGTATTCTTGGAAGTGCACGACTCTCTGACACACCTTGTTTATTGCATTCAATTTACCACCCTCTCCCCCCCCCCCCTTAATGTGCCTCCTTGATAAGGAGGATTAACTATGCGGCTTTTCTTGCCTATGCCGCATCTTTTTATAGCAACAGTTACTTTTAGCTTTAATGCCCAAAACTTAAGTGGTTAAATTTCCTTTAACCTAACAATTTTTCTTTTTTACTATCATATATTGTAAGCCACATACTGCGATTTTTCCAGCTGTATCATTATGGGCTTTAGCGCATTATTACCTATACTCATTATAGTTTTACTTAACTATATTATAAAATCCTATAAAATCGAGGTTTATTAATGAGATCCAAAAGTGGTCTCCTTTTGATTACAATTACCTTCTTTCTCCTTAATATTTCCTATTACTTATGATGGTCCAAGAGTGGCCCATGGTGGCATGTAGAAGGTGGCATATAGAAGGTTTCTAAATGGTTGGCATCCTATATATACAATGTCTGCATGGTATGTAAATTGATGTCTTTATGTTTATTTTACCACTCCTGTAACATTGAAGCCTTACTGTATGTGACATGTGGTGCACAAATTTATTTTTTTATGATTGATGTATGCCTTTAAATATACCTCAATAAAAAAAAAGAAAAAAAGAAATAGTTTTTCTAGTCTAATACTCGCCTAGATTACGAGTCTTGCGTTAGGGTTTAAAAGCAGCGTTGAGAGGTCCCAACACTGGTTTTTAACACCCGCTGGTATTACGAGTCTTGCAGGTACAGGTGTACCGCTCACTTTTTTGGCGCGACTCGAAAATACCGCAAATCCACTTACATCAATTGCGTATCCTATTTTTTCAGTGGGATTTTCCTAACGCCGGTATTATGAGTCGTCCTAAAAGTGAGGGGTACAGCCTCTCCTGTCAAGACTGGTACCGCATTTGAAAGTCAGTAGTTAAAGGGACACTGAACCCAAATTTTTTCTTTCGTGATTTAGATAGAGCATGCAATTTTAAGCAACTTTCTAATTTACTCCTATTATCAATTTTTCTTCGTTCTCTTGCTATCTTTATTTGAAAAAGAAGGCATCTAAGCTTTTTTTTTTTGGTTCAGTACTCTGGACAGCTCTTTTTTGTTGATGGATGGATTTATCCACCAATCAGCAAGGACAATCCAGGTTTTTCACCAAAAATGGGCCGGCATCTAAACTTACATTCTTGCATTTCAAATAAAGATACCAAGAGAATGAAGAAAATTTGATAATAGAAGTAAATTAGAAAGTTGCTTAAAATTTCATGCTCTATCTGAATCACAAAAGAAAAAAATTGAGTTCAGTGTCCCTTTAAGAATTTCATGGGCTAACGCCGTAGCAAAAAACTCTTAACTAAAGTGCTAAAAAGTACACTAACACCCATAAACTATCTATTAATCCCTAATCCGAGGCCCCCCCCACATCACAAACACTAAAAATAATTTTTTTAACCCCTAATCTGCCGAACCGGATATCGCCGCCACTATAATAAATATATTAACCCCTAAAACGCAGCACTCCCGCCTCGCAAACACTAGTTAAATTTTATTAACCCCTAATCTGCCCTCCCTAACATTGTCGCCACCTACCTACATTTATTAACCCCTAATCTGCCGCCCCCAACGTCGCCGCAACTATATTAAATGTATTAACCCCTAAACCTAAGTCTAACCCTAACTTAAATATAATTTAAATAAATCTAAATAAAATTACTACAATTAACTAAATTATTCCTATTTAAAACTAAATACTTACCTATAAAATAAACCCTAAGATAGCTACCATATAACTAATAGTTACATTGTATCTAGCTTAGGGTTTATTTTTATTTTACAGGCTACTTTGTATTTATTTTAACTAGGTAGAATAGTTATTAAATAGTTATTAACTATTTAATAGCTACCTAGTTAAAATAAAGACAAATTTACCTGTAAAATAAAACCTAACATAAGTTACTACTACACCTAACACTACACTATAATTAAATTAATTACCTACATTAACTACAATTAAATACAATTAAATAAAATTATCTAAAGTACGAAAAACAAAAAACACTAAATTACAGAAAATAATAAAATAATTAGGATTTGTTTCTACCTTAATTTCTACCTTAATTCCGATTGGGATCAGCCAATCGGAATTGAAGGGACGCCATCTTGGATGACGTCACTTAAAGGTACCGTCATTTAGTCGTCGGATGAAGACAGAAGAGGATGCTCCACATCGGTTGTCTTGAAGATGGACCCGCTCCGGATGGATGAAGATAGAAGATGCCGTCTGGATGAAGACTTCTGCCCGTCTGGAGGACCTCTTCTTCCCGGCTTGGATGAAGACTTCTGCCCGTCTGGAGGACCACTTCGCCCGGCTTCATTGAAGACTTTGGCCCGGTTGGGTGAAGACTTCTCAAGGTAGGGTGATCTTCAAGGGGTTAGTGTTAGGTTTTATTAAGGGGGGATTGGGTGGGTTTTAGAGTAGGGTTGGGTGTGTGGGTGGTGGGTTTTAATGTTGGGGGGGTATTGTATTTTTTTTTACAGGTAAAAGAGCTGATTACTTTGGGGCAATGCCCCGCAAAAAGCCCTTTTAAGGGCTATTTGTAATTTAGTGTAGGGTAGGGCTTTTTTATTTTGGGGGGCTTTTTTATTTTATTAGGGGGATTAGATTAGGTGTAATTAGTTTAAAAAACTTGTAATTATTTTATTATTTTCTGTAATTTAGTGGGGTTTTTTCAGAATTTAGATAATTGTTTTTAATTGTAATTAATTCTAGTTATTTTAGGGAATTAATTTAATTATAGTGTAGAGTTAGGTGTAATTGTAACTTATGTTAGGTTTTATTTTACAGGTACATTTCTCTTTATTTTAGCTAGGTAGTTATTAAATAGTTTATAACTATTTAATAACTATTGTACCTAGTTAAAATAAATACAAAGTTGCCTGTAAAATAAAAATAAACCCTAAGCTAGCTACAATGTAACTATTAGTTATATTGTAGCTAACTTAGGGTTTATTTTATAGGTCAGTATTTAGTTTAAATAGGAATAATTTAGTAAATGATAGTAATATTTATTTAGATTTATTTTAATTATATTTAAGTTAGGGGGGTGTTAGGGTTAGACTTAGGTTTAGGGGTTAATTCATTTAATATAGTGGCGGTGACGTTGTGGGCGGCAGATTAGGGGTTAATAAATGTATTTAGGTTTCGGCGACATTGGGGCGGCAGAGTAGGGGTTAATAAATAAAATTTAGGTGTCAGTGATGTTGGGGGCAGCAGATTAGGGGTTCATAACTATAATGTAGGTGGCGGCGGTGTCCGGAGCGGACGTTTAGGGGTTAATAATATAATGCAGGTGGCGGCGATGTCGGGGGCGGCAGATTAGGAGTTAATAAGTGTAAGATTAGGGGTGTTTAGACTCGGGGTTCATGTTAGGGTGTTAGGTGTAGACATAAAATGTATTTCCCCATAGGAATCAATGGGGCTGCGTTAGGAGCTGAACGCTGCTTTTTTGCAGGTGTTAGTTTTTTTTCAGCCAGCTCTGCCCCATTGATTCCTATGGGGAAATCGTGCGCGAACACGTTTTCCCAGCTCACCTCTACCGTAAGCAGCGCTGGTATTGAGGTGAGATGTGGAGCAAAATTTTGCTCTCCGCTCACTTTTCTGCGGATAACGGCGGGTTTAAAAAACACCTGTAATACCAGCGTTGTCTATAGGTGAGCGGTGAGCAGAAACTGCTCGTTAGCACCGCTCGTTAGCAGCGTTCAGCTCCTAACGCAGCCCCATTGATTCCTATGGGGAAATACATTTTATGTATTACCGACAAAACTGCTTACCCGACTGTGTTTTAAATGTGATATTTGATTCGAATGTGACATTCAAATTCGAAATAGTATTTCTAGTCTAATACTGTGTTTTATAAATGTAATATTCAAATTTGAATGTGACATTCGATTTGAATGTGATATTCAATTTGAATGTGACATTCAAAATAGTGTTTCTAGTCTACAATTGTGTTTTATAAATGTAATATTCGAATGTGATATTCAAATGTAACATTTGAATTCGAATGTGACATTCGAATGTGACATTCGAATTCGAATGTGACATTCAAAAACAGTAAATAACATTCGAAAATCGAATTTTTAAGAATATTCGTCCTTATAAAAATTCTATTATGTAAATTGAATTTCTACAATAACATTCGTTCTAACATTCGAATTCGGATATAAACACATTCGCCCATCCCTAGTATATACCCCTGAGACAAGGATTATGTTTGTTTTTGGGATATACTTTGACTCCATTGTAGATCCCATTACAATCTTTTGCTAACTGTTGCCCTTTTAACTCAGCTAGAGCCATCTTTGTTTAATAATAAGTAAGCCTCCAACTTTTGCAAGATATAATGTATGCAATAGTATACGGATAAAGACATATTAAGTGGGGTAGTGTTGCTCTTAATATTTTGTCTCTATATTAGCCAGGTTAAATATTTTACATAATATGAGGCTGAACATAAGGTTATATACAATTAATATGTTTTTGATTTTATGTAAGACCCATACCTCTTCCTTCATATAGTTAGTATATATACTGTATTATCCCCCCCCCCCCCCCATTTACAGTTCTCTGAGTGCATCTTTTAGCAACCAGAGACTAAAACGCGGTTTTCCATTAATCCTATTTCATGTCCTGTTGCAGCAATAATCGAAAGTATGTCATTATTTTGGTTGCATTGGGAAGCCTCTGTGTGAGTGCGGATTATCATAGTCTCCTGCCATATAACTAAAGTTAGGGGTTTAAAGTACTTGAATGAGTGAGCCTTTTATGTTTTTCTGGGGTTTGGTGTTGGCCCAAGGGGCCTGGGTGGCACCGGGTCCAGCGGAGTGTACATTAGGCTGTGTTTCTTATTTTCACATATACATACCCTATATATATATATATATATATATATATATATATATATATATATATATATATATATATATATATATATATATATATATGAGTGTACGTCTATGTGTGTATATATATATATATATATATATATATGAGTGTACGTCTATGTGTATATATATATATATATATATATGAGTGTACGTCTATGTGTATATATATATATATATATATATATATATATATATATATATATATATATATATGAGTGTACGTCTATGTGTATATATATATATATATATATATATATATATATATGAGTGTACGTCTATGTGTATATATATATATATATATGAGTGTACGTCTATGTGTATATATATATATATATATATATATATGAGTGTACGTCTATGTGTATATATATATATATATATATGAGTGCACGTCTATGTGTATATATATATATATATATGAGTGTACGTCTATGTGTATATATATATATATATATATATATATATGAGTGTACGTCTATGTGTATATATATATATATATATATATATATGAGTGTACGTCTATGTGTATATATATATATATATATATATATATGAGTGTACGTCTATGTGTATATATATATATATATGTGAGTGTACGTCTATGTGTATATATATATATATATATGTATGTATATATATATGTATATATGTACTTTTTTTTATAGTCTTGATTCCCTGCTGCCGGTTATAAGCAATTTACCATGTTTTTTCCTTTCCTTATTTTACATCACCTAATTTGTTGAAAGTGCTGCATCAGGTCCTTATTTTATTTTTTATTTTTATTTATTTTTTTAACACATATAAGTATAATGCAAGTATGGCAACATCACCATTAATTATGCTATGGCGTGATATGTTTTTGCATAAGGTAACTAAATGATATGCCTAGTTCATATAGATCCTAACGTCACCGTGATGCTACATATCCATGTATACACCAGGTATTATAGTCTTATTTCACTATTTCAATGTTAAGCATCATGTTTGTTTATATAATTTTGTACCCTGTACATCGACATGAAAATATGTACGACTTGCATCAATCACTGTTGCTAATGTTCATTATATTTGAAAAACTCAATAAAAAAATAAAATAGAAAACAAAACAAAAAACAATGGGCAAGATTACAAGTGGGGTGCTAATTTAACGCTTCCACTTGAGTGCTACTTGCGCTAGAAGAAAGCTTTTTGCGCTCTTTGGGTTGCACTAGTATTACAAGTTGAAAGCAAACTACTTTTATTCTAGTGCTAACCTGAAAAACGCAGAAAGACGATGTTAGAATATTGCGTGCACGTTCACATATTATATTGCATAAATATTTTTTTCATGTTTTCTTCTACTTGACTGTGATGGGCTCGAATGCACAACAGGACTGGTCTTTAGGCGTTTTTTATCTGATATTCAAAAAGTGCATGATATATTTTAACGCATTATGTTTTAATTAAATCTTCACTTGAATCTGGCTGTGCGCTCTGTTTTCTCTATCTCCTTATTTTTTTATATAGATTTTATTTGACAGATAGTTGAAATATTGCAGTGTACAGTTCTGTAAAATCACTAATGTTGCTGTATTCCTTGCAGTTGTTTGAAAATATAAAATAAGTGGCCTCAATAAACCAATGAACATGCAACACAAAAATTGAGTGAATTTGTTCATGTAGTTAAAACTAACTTTAAAGGGAGGAATAGTTTTTCTGCAGGAGGGAGACTTTTTTCTTGCAGCAGAAAAGCCTGTAAGATTTACAGTTTTCAAAACCAAACAAGTTTATTGGATAAATTAGCTAATCACTATCTGCTAGATTTAGAGTTTTGTCAGTAAAGACGCTGCTTTTTTTCCCAACGCACCCTTCAAACAACGCTGGTATTTAGAGTTGTCTGAGGGGCTGCGTTAGGCTCAAAAAAGGGTGCGTTGAGCCTAACTTAGCTCCACTTCAACCCTCAATACCAGCGTTGCTTACGGTAGCGGTAAGCAGCTAAAACGTGCTCGTGCACGATATCCCCATACGAAAAAATGGGGCAGTTTGGGCTGAAAAAAAACCTAATACCTGCAAAAAAGCAGCATTCAGCTGCTAACGCAGCCCCATTGTTTCCTATGGGGAAACACTCTCTAAGTCTGCACCTAACACCCTAACATGAACCCCGAGTCTAAACACCCCTAATCTTACACTTATTAACCCCTAATCTGCCACCCCCGCTATCGCTGACACCTGCATTTTATTATTAACCCCTAATCTGCCGATCTGGACACCGTCGCAACCTACATTATCCCTATGAACCCCTAATCTGCTGCCCCTAACACCGCTGACCCCTATATTATCTTTATTAACCCCTAATCTGACCCCCCCAACGTCGCTGCTACCTTACCTACACATATTAACCCTAATCTGCCAACCGGACCTTGCCGCCACTATAATAAATGTATTAACCCCTAAAGCACCGCACTCCCGCCTCGCAAACACTAGAATAAATAGTATTAACTCCTAATCTGCCCTCCCTAACATCGCTGCCACCTACCTACAATTATTAACCCCTAATCTCCCGCCCGCACCGTCACCGCTAATATAATAAAGTTATTAACTCCTAAACCTAACTCTAACCCTAACCCTAACACCCCCCTAACATAAGTATAATTTAAACTAAACGAAATAATATTACTAAAATTAACTAAATTAATCCTATTTAAAACTAAATACTTACCTATAAAATAAACCCTAATATAGCTACAATATAACTAATAATTACATTGTAGCTATTTTAGGATTTATATTTATTTTACAGGCAACTTTGTATTTATTTTAACTAGGTACAATAGCTATTTAATAGCTACCTAGTTAAAATAAGTACAAAATTACCTGTAAAATAAATCCTAACCTAAGTTACAATTAAACCTAACACTACACTATCATTAAATTAATTAAATAAATTACCTACAATTAGCTAAATTAAAATACAATAAAATAAACTAATCTATTATACAAAAACAAACAAACACTAAATTACAAAAAATAAAAAAGAATTACAAGAAGTTTAAACTAATTACACCTAATCTAAGCCCCCTAATAAAATAATAAAGCCCCCCAAAATAAAAAAAGGCCCTACCCTATTCTAAATTACCAAGTAACCATCTCTTTTACCAGCCCTTAAAAGGGCTTTTTGCGGGGCATTGCCCCAAAGTAATCAGCTCTTTTACCTGTAAAAAAAAATGCAAACCCCCCCAAAATTAAAACCCACCACCCACATACCCCTACTCTAACCCACCCAAACCCCCCTTAAATAAACCTAACATAACCCCCTGAAGATCTCCCTACCTTGAGTCATCTTCACTCAGCCGAGCTGAAGTCTTCATCCAATCCGGGTGATGTGGTCCTCCATCCGGTAGAAGTCTTGATCCAAGCGGCAAAGAAGAGGTCTTCCATACGGGCGATATCTTCTTCCAAGCGGCATCTTCTATCTTCTTTCTTCCGGATCCATCTTCATCCTGCCGACGCGGAACATCCTCCTTCCCCGATGGACTAACAACGAATGAAGGTTCATTTAAGGGACGTCATCCAAGATAGCGTCCCTCAAATTCCGATTGGCTGATAGGATTCTATCAGCCAATCGGAATTAAGGTAGAAAACATCTGATTGGCTGATGCAATCAGCCAATCAGATTGAAGTTCCATCCGATTGGCTGATCCAATCAGCCAATCGTATTGAACTCGCATTCTATTGGCTGTTCCGATCAGCCAATAGAATGCGAGTTCAATCCGATTTACTGATTGGATCAGCCAATCGGATTGAACTTTAATCTGATTGGCTGATTGCATCAGCCAATCAGATTTTTTCTACCTTAATTCCGATTCTTTTCTACCTTAATTCCGATTAGCTGATAGAATCCTATCAGCCAATCGGAATGCGAGGGATGCCATCTTGGATGACGTCCCTTAAAGGAACCTTCATTCGTTGTTAGTCCGTCAGGGAAGGAGGATGTTCCGCGTCGGTGGGATGAAGATGGATCCGGAAGTAAGAAGATAGAAGATGCCGCTTGGAAGAAGACATCGTCCAGATGGAAGACCTCTTCTTTGCCGCTTGGATCAAGACTTCTACCGGATGGAGGACCACATCGCCCGGATTGGATGAAGACTTCGTCTCGGCTGAGTGAAGACGACTCAAGGTAGGGAGATCTTCAGGGGGGTAGTGTTAGGTTTATTTAAGGGGGGTTTGGGTGGGAGGTTGTATTTTTTTTTACAGGTAAAAGAGCTGATTACTATGGGGCAATGCCCCGCAAAAAGCCCTTTTAAGGGCTGGTAAAAGAGCTGGTTACTTGGTAATTTAGAATAGGGTAGGGCCTTTTTTATTTTGGGGGGCTTTATTATTTTATTAGGGGGCTTAGATTAGGTGTAGATTAGTTTATTTTATTGTATTTTAATTTAGCTAATTGTAGGTAATTAATTTAATTAATTTAATGATAGTGTAGTGTTAGGTTTAATTGTAACTTAGGTTAGGATTTATTTTACAGGTAATTTTGTACTTTTTTTTTAACTAGGCAGCTATTAAATAGTTCTTAACTATTTAAAAGCTATTGTACCTAGTTAAAATAAATACAAAGTTGCCTGTAAAATAAATATAAATCCTAAAATAGCTACAATGTAATTATTAGTTATATTTTAGCTATATTAGGGTTTATTTTATAGGTAAGTATTTAGTTTTAAATAGGATTAATTTAGTTAATTTTAGGAATATTATTTCGTTTAATTTGAATTATATTTATGTTAGGGGGGTGTTAGGGTTAGGCTTAGAGTTAGGTTTAGGGGTTAATAACTTTATTATAGTAGAGGCGACGGTGCGGGTGGGAGATTAGGGGTTAATAATTGTAGGTAGGTGGCGGCGATGTTAGGGAGGGCAGATTAGGGCTTAATAACATTTATTCTAGTGTTTGCAAGGCGGGAGTGCGACGGTTTAGGGGTTAATACATTTATTATAGTGGCGGCGAGGTCCGGTCGGCAGATTAGGGGTTAATAAGTGTAGTTAGGTAGCGGCGACGTTGGGGGTTGGGGGGCGGTGTCCAGAGCGGACGTTTAGGGGTTAATAATATAATGCAGGTGGCGGCGATGTCGGGGGCGGCAGATTAGGAGTTAATAAGTGTAAGATTAGGGGTGTTTAGACTCGGGGTTCATGTTAGGGTGTTAGGTGTAGACATAAAATGTATTTCCCCATAGGAATCAATGGGGCTGCGTTAGGAGCTGAACGCTGCTTTTTTGCAGGTGTTAGTTTTTTTTTCAGCCAGCTCTGCCCCATTGATTCCTATGGGGAAATCGTGCACGAACACGTTTTCCCAGCTCACCTCTACCGTAAGCAGCGCTGGTATTGAGGTGAGATGTGGAGCAAAATTTTGCTCTCCGCTCACTTTTCTGCGGATAACGGCGGGTTTAAAAAACACCTGTAATACCAGCGTTGTCTATAGGTGAGCGGTGAGCAGAAACTGCTCATTAGCACCGCTCGTTAGCAGCGTTCAGCTCCTAACGCAGCCCCATTGATTCCTATGGGGAAATACATTTTATGTATTACCGACAAAACTGCTTACCCGACTGTGTTTTAAATGTGATATTTGATTCGAATGTGACATTCAAATTCGAAATAGTATTTCTAGTCTAATACTGTGTTTTATAAATGTAATATTCGAATTTGAATGTGACATTCGATTTGAATGTGATATTCAATTTGAATGTGACATTCAAAATAGTGTTTCTAGTCTACAATTGTGTTTTATAAATGTAATATTCGAATGTGATATTCAAATGTAACATTTGAATTCGAATGTGACATTCGAATGTGACATTCGAATTCGAATGTGACATTCAAAAACAGTAAATAACATTCGAAAATCGAATTTTTAAGAATATTCGTCCTTATAAAAATTCTATTATGTAAATTGAATTTCTACAATAACATTCGTTCTAACATTCGGATATAAACACATTCGCCCATCCCTAGTATATACCCCTGAGACAAGGAATATGTTTGTTTTTGGGATATACTTTGACTCCATTGTAGATCCTATTACAATCTTTTGCTAACTGTTGCCCTTTTAACTCAGCTAGAGCCATCTTTGTTTAATAATAAGTAAGCCTCCAACTTTTGCAAGATATAATGTATGCAATAGTATACGGATAAAGACATATTAAGTGGGGTAGTGTTGCTCTTAATATTTTGTCTCTATATTAGCCAGGTTAAATATTTTACATAATATGAGGCTGAACATAAGGCTATATACAATTAATATGTTTTTGATTTTATGTAAGACCCATACCTCTTCCTTCATATAGTTAGTATACATACTGTATTATCCCCCCCATTTACAGTTCTCTGAGTGCATCTTTTAGCAACCAGAGACTAAAACGCGGTTTTCCATTAATCCTATTTCATGTCCTGTTGCAGCAATAATCGAAAGTATGTCATTATTTTGGTTGCATTGGGAAGCCTCTGTGTGAGTGCGGATTATCATAGTCTCCTGCCATATAACTAAAGTTAGGGGTTTAAAGTACTTGAATGAGTGAGCCTTTTATGTTTTTCTGGGGTTTGGTGTTGGCCCAAGGGGCCTGGGTGGCACCGGGTCCAGCGGAGTGTACATTAGGCTGTGTTTCTTATTTTCACATATACATACCCTATATATATATATATATATATATGAGTGTACGTCTATGCGTATATATATATATATATATATATATATATATGAGTGTACGTCTATGTGTATATATATATATATATATATATATATATATATATGAGTGTACGTCTATGTGTATATATATATATATGAGTGTACGTCTATGTGTATATATATATATATATGAGTGTACGTCTATGTGTATATATATATATATATATATATATATATATATATATGAGTGTACGTTTATGTGTATATATATATATATATGAGTGTACGTCTATGTGTATATATATATATATATGAGTGTACGTCTATGTGTATATATATATATATATATATGAGTGTACGTCTATGTGTATATATATATATATATATATGAGTGTACGTCTATGTGTATATATATATATATATATATATATATATGTGAGTGTACGTCTATGTGTATATATATATATATATATATATATATATGTGAGTGTACGTCTATGTGTATATATATATATATATATATATATATATATATATATATATATATATATATATATGTGAGTGTACGTCTATGTGTATATATATATATATATATATATGTATGTATATATATGTATATATGTACTTTTTTTTATAGTCTTGATTCCCTGCTGCCGGTTATAAGCAATTTACCATGTTTTTTCCTTTCCTTATTTTACATCACCTAATTTGTTGAAAGTGCTGCATCAGGTCCTTATTTTATTTTTTATTTTTATTTATTTTTTTAACACATATAAGTATAATGCAAGTATGGCAACATCACCATTAATTATGCTATGGCGTGATATGTTTTTGCATAAGGTAACTAAATGATATGCCTAGTTCATATAGATCCTAACGTCACCCTGATGCTACATAGCCATGTATACACAGGTATTATAGTCTTATTTCACTATTTCAGTGTTGAGCATCATGTTTGTTTATATAATTTTGTACCCTGTACATCGACATGAAAATATGTACGACTTGCATCAATCACTGTTGCTAATGTTCATTATATTTGAAAAACTCAATAAAAAAAATAAAATAGAAAACAAAACAAAAAAACAATGGGCAAGATTACAAGTGGAGTGCTAATTTAACGCTTCCACTTGAGTGTTACTTGCGCTAGAAGAAAGTTTTTTGCGCTCTTTGGGTTGCACTAGTGTTACAAGTTGAAAGCAAACTACTTTTATTCTAGTGCTAACCTGAAAAACGCACAAAGCCGATGTTAGAATATTGCGTGCACGTTCACATATTATATTGCATAAATATTTTTTTCATGTTTTCTTCTACTTGACTGTGATGGGCTCGAATGCACAACAGGACTGGTCTTTAGGCGTTTTTTATCTGATATTCAAAAAGTGCATGATATATTTTTACGCATTATGTTTTAATTAAATCTTCACTTGAATCTGGCTGTGCGCTCTGTTTTCTCTATCTCCTTATTTTTTATATAGATTTTATTTGACAGATAGTTGAAATATTGCAGTGTACAGTTCTGTAAAATCACTAATGTTGCTGTATTCCTTGCAGTTGTTTGAAAATATAAAATAAGTGGCCTCAATAAACCAATGAACATGCAACACAAAAATTGAGTGAATTTGTTCATGTGGTTAAAACTAACTTTAAGGGGAGGAATAGTTTTTCTGCAGGAGGGAGACTTTTTTCTTGCAGCAGAAAAGCCTGTAAGATTTACAGTTTTCAAAACCAAACAAGTTTATTGGATAAATTAGCAAACCACTATCCGCTAGATTTAGAGTTTTGTCGGTAAAGTCCCGCGTAGCTAACGCTGCTTTTTTTCCCAACGCACCCTTCAAACAACGCTGGTATTTAGAGTTGTCTGAGGGGCTGCATTAGGCTCAAAAAAGGGTGCGTTGAGCCTAACTTAGCTCCACTTCAACCCTCAATATCAGCATTGCTTACGGTAGCGGTAAGCAGCTAAAACGTGCTCGTGCACGATATCCCCATACGAAAAAATGGGGCAGTTTGGGTTGAAAAAAAACCTAATACCTGCAAAAAAGCAGCATTCAGCTCCTAACGCAGCCCCATTGTTTCCTATGGGGAAACACTCTCTAAGTCTGCACCTAACACCCTAACATGAACCCCGAGTCTAAACACCCCTAATCTTACACTTATTAACCCCTAATCTGCCACCCCCGCTATCGCTGACACCTGCATTTTATTATTAACCCCTAATCTGCCGATCTGGACACCGTTGCAACATACATTATCCCTATGAACCCCTAATCTGCTGCCCCTAACACCGCTGACCCCTATATTATCTTTATTAACCCCTAATCTGACCCCGCCAACGTCGCCGCTACCTTACCTACACATATTAACCCTAATCTGCCAACCGGACCTTGCCGCCACTATAATAAATGTATTAACCCCTAAAGCACCGCACTCCCGCCTCGCAAACACTAGAATAAATAGTATTAACTCCTAATCTGCCCTCCCTAACATCGCTGCCACCTACCTACAATTATTAACCCCTAATCTCCCGCCCGCACCGTCGCCGCTAATATAATAAAGTTATTAACTCCTAAACCTAACTCTAACCCTAACCCTAACACCCCCCTAACATAAGTATAATTTAAACTAAACGAAATAATATTACTAAAATTAACTAAATTAATCCTATTTAAAACTAAATACTTACCTATAAAATAAACCCTAATATAGCTACAATATAACTAATAATTACATTGTAGCTATTTTAGGATTTATATTTATTTTACAGGCAACTTTGTATTTATTTTAACTAGGTACAATAGCTATTTAATAGCTACCTAGTTAAAATAAGTACAAAATTACCTGTAAAATAAATCCTAACCTAAGTTACAATTAAACCTAACACGACACTATCATTAAATTAATTAAATAAATTACCTACAATTAGCTAAATTAAAATACAATAAAATAAACTAATCTATTATACAAAAACAAACAAACACTAAATTACAAAAAATAAAAAAGAATTACAAGAAGTTTAAACTAATTACACCTAATCTAAGCCCCCTAATAAAATAATAAAGCCCCCCAAAATAAAAAAAGGCCCTACCCTATTCTAAATTACCAAGTAACCAGCTCTTTTACCAGCCCTTAAAAGGGCTTTTTGCGGGGCATTGCCCCAAAGTAATCAGCTCTTTTACCTGTAAAAAAAAATGCAAACCCCCCCAAAATTAAAACCCACCACCCACATACCCCTACTCTAACCCACCCAAACCCCCCTTAAATAAACCTAACATAACCCCCTGAAGATCTCCCTACCTTGAGTCATCTTCACTCAGCCGAGCTGAAGTCTTCATCCAATCCGGGTGATGTGGTCCTCCATCCGGTAGAAGTCTTGATCCAAGCGGCAAAGAAGAGGTCTTCCATACGGGCGATATCTTCTTCCAAGCGGCATCTTCTATCTTCTTTCTTCCGGATCCATCTTCATCCTGCCGACGCGGAACATCCTCCTTCCCCGATGGACTAACAACGAATGAAGGTTCATTTAAGGGACGTCATCCAAGATAGCGTCCCTCAAATTCCGATTGGCTGATAGGATTCTATCAGCCAATCGGAATTAAGGTAGAAAACATCTGATTGGCTGATGCAATCAGCCAATCAGATTGAAGTTCCATCCGATTGGCTGATCCAATCAGCCAATCGTATTGAACTCGCATTCTATTGGCTGTTCCGATCAGCCAATAGAATGCGAGTTCAATCCGATTTACTGATTGGATCAGCCAATCGGATTGAACTTTAATCTGATTGGCTGATTGCATCAGCCAATCAGATTTTTTCTACCTTAATTCCGATTCTTTTCTACCTTAATTCCGATTAGCTGATAGAATCCTATCAGCCAATCGGAATGCGAGGGATGCCATCTTGGATGACGTCCCTTAAAGGAACCTTCATTCGTTGTTAGTCCGTCAGGGAAGGAGGATGTTCCGCGTCGGTGGGATGAAGATGGATCCGGAAGTAAGAAGATAGAAGATGCCGCTTGGAAGAAGACATCGTCCAGATGGAAGACCTCTTCTTTGCCGCTTGGATCAAGACTTCTACCGGATGGAGGACCACATCGCCCGGATTGGATGAAGACTTCGGCTCGGCTGAGTGAAGACGACTCAAGGTAGGGAGATCTTCAGGGGGGGGTAGTGTTAGGTTTATTTAAGGGGGGTTTGGGTGGGAGGTTGTATTTTTTTTTACAGGTAAAAGAGCTGATTACTATGGGGCAATGCCCCGCAAAAAGCCCTTTTAAGGGCTGGTAAAAGAGCTGGTTACTTGGTAATTTAGAATAGGGTAGGGCCTTTTTTTTTTTGGGGGGGCTTTATTATTTTATTAGGGGGCTTAGATTAGGTGTAGATTAGTTTATTTTATTGTATTTTAATTTAGCTAATTGTAGGTAATTAATTTAATTAATTTAATGATAGTGTAGTGTTAGGTTTAATTGTAACTTAGGTTAGGATTTATTTTACAGGTAATTTTGTACTTTTTTTTTAACTAGGCAGCTATTAAATAGTTCTTAACTATTTAAAAGCTATTGTACCTAGTTAAAATAAATACAAAGTTGCCTGTAAAATAAATATAAATCCTAAAATAGCTACAATGTAATTATTAGTTATATTTTAGCTATATTAGGGTTTATTTTATAGGTAAGTATTTAGTTTTAAATAGGATTAATTTAGTTAATTTTAGGAATATTATTTCGTTTAATTTGAATTATATTTATGTTAGGGGGGTGTTAGGGTTAGGCTTAGAGTTAGGTTTAGGGGTTAATAACTTTATTATAGTAGAGGCGACGGTGCGGGTGGGAGATTAGGGGTTAATAATTGTAGGTAGGTGGCGGCGATGTTAGGGAGGGCAGATTAGGGCTTAATAACATTTATTCTAGTGTTTGCAAGGCGGGAGTGCGACGGTTTAGGGGTTAATACATTTATTATAGTGGCGGCGAGGTCCGGTCGGCAGATTAGGGGTTAATAAGTGTAGTTAGGTAGCGGCGACGTTGGGGGGGCAGATTAGGGGTTAATAAAAATAATATAGGAGTCGGCGGTGTTAGGGGCAGCAGATTAGGGGTTCATAGGGATAATGTAGGTGGCGGCGGTGTCCGGTCGGCATATTAGGGGCTAAAACATTTTTTTATAGTGGCAGCGATATGGGGGGGACTCGGTTTAGGGGTACATAGGTAGGTTATGGGTGTTAGTGTACTTTAGAGCACAGTAGTTAAGAGCTTTATATTCACGCATTAGCCCATAAAGCTCTTAACTACTGACTTTTTTTGTCAGTAGGAGTCTTGTCGGTAGAGGGTCTACCGCTCACTTCTCCCAAGACTCCAAATACCGGCGTTAGGCAGATCCCATTGAAAAGATAGGATACACAATTGGCGTAAGGGGATCTGCGGTAACCTGGAATCGCGGTAGGGAAGTGAGCGGTAGACCCTTTCCTGCCTGACCCTAAATACCAGCGGGCGGTAAAAAGCAGCGTTAGGACCCCTTAACGCTGCTTTTGACGGCTAACGCAGAACTCTAAATCTAGGTGTATATAAACTTTACTTTTGTTCATGACAAACTTGACCAAATATTTGTGCTTCTACTGACTTGTAGCAGTAGCCCTAGCTGATATTTTGGGGCTGATTTATTAATGTGCAGGTGGACATGATCCACTGTAGCGGATCATGTCTGCCCATATTGATATAAATACCGACAGCATGCGCTGTCTGCATTTATCATTGCACAAGCATTTCTAGTGAAATGCTTGTGCAATGCGACCCCTGCACATTCACGGCCAATCACCTGCCAGCAGGGGGTGTCAGTCATTCCGATCAGGATGATTGCTGTCCACCGCCTCAGTGAGGGCTGATGAGTTAAGGAGCAGTTTCCTTAAGATCCCCATAACTTTATTTAAGTTTAAGCTGCTGTCCAGCGGCTTCCTTGCTTCCTTAAGACCTCCCAGATAGAAAATAAGGGATTCATTAATTTCTATTAATAGACAAATAATATTGTCAAAACTCAGCTTAACCGAATGACCCCATGAAATAATCTGTGCATGTTTATTAGCTGGTAAACCTCGCCATCCTTGGGGAAAAAGTTCAGCTTTAAATTGCTGGAAAACAGCTGAATTTCTTAAGATATGTGAATCATGAGCACTTCCAGGATACACCACAAAGACATTCATATTCCCATATGATTATAAGTCAGATATTGGAGGAATATAAATGCTTTCTGTTTCTACAATTAGACTGTAGTTTTCCTGCAGGTCCCAGAACTATTGTCAGTAATCTAAAACCATGAAGAAGACAATACTGTATCCTAGTCGGATATCATTTCACCCAGACAGATCACTCCATCCAAAACCTCAAAATTAAAGTACTTTTTACGGACTCTCATGAATGGAAAATATTTGAGATGAAAATAAGACATTTCAACACCATAAAAGAAGAACTTAAAGGGATACTAAACCCATTTTTTTTTCTTTCATTATTTAGATAGAGCATGCAATTTTAATTAACTTTCTAATTTACCCTTATTATCAATTTTTCTTGGTTCTCTTACTATCTCTATTTGAAAAAGCAGGAATCTAAGCTAAGGACCCGACACATTTTTGGATCAGCACCATGGATAGCGCTTGCTGATTGGTGGCTACATTTAGCCACTAATCAGCAAGCACTACCCAGGTGCTGATCCAAAAATGTGCCGGCTCCTAAGCTTTAATTCTTGCTTTTCAAATTAAGATAGCAGGAGAACGAAGAAAAATTGATAATAGGAGTAAATTAGAACGTTGATTAAAATTGCATGCTCTATCTAAATTATGAAAGAAAAAAAATGTGGGTTTATTATCCCTTTAATATAGTTTTTTACACACTACCAAAACGTTATATAAACATACCTATTATCTATTCTAACGTACGTCTTTTTTCTGTCACTACTCCTACTATACTTTTATTTGAGCTAATTTATAAATACAGATATTATGCAGCTGTATATGATTTTTATATTTATCTCTGTTGTTTAATGTGTTTATTTTCTGCCTCAGGACTCTTTTCTGGCTTTTGAGGTCTGTTTTACAAGCAAACATACTACTTGTATACATAAGTTATCATTCATTTGCTACTTGTGAGATCAAATTTTATCCAATTTGGTTTGACTATTAAAGGCACTTATGCAAACAGACAGCTCGGGCTGTGCAATTCAATACAAGGATCAAAAGCACAAAATAATGTTAAGTAAGCAGCACATTATATTCGTGTGTGCTAGCTGAGACAATGTATCGCTTTGTCCAATTATGAAACAATTGTAGTAAACCTGTGTTGATTGTTGCAATTGATTACCAAGACCGTTAACCCCTTACATTCGCAAGACTCATCGTTATAAATGAAACATAAGCTAGACAGTTCTAGCAATAACAAACTCACTTGATTCTGAGAATGATATCCAATGTCAGATGAGATCCAGGAAAACGGAACTGTTATATCCACTATTAGTAGCGCAATTTGTAGCAACAGTCACAGATACTGCCTGTGTTCATAGCAGCATCACGGCTTGTTCCACAGGTGTTGAGAAGGGCTCCCCTGCTAAGCCCTCATTCGTAATAATAAGTAAACAGAAATTAGTTCAACACCTCTGAGTGAAACAAAAATGGAACCCAATAATCGAAAAAACAGTAAGGCTGATGAAATAAGTGTTAAAACTTCACCTTTTATTGAAATTCCGTGAGTAAAAAACAAAGGCACAGCACACAGACCTGACTACCGCTGACGCGTTTCCTGCCCTATTGGGCACTTCATCAGAGCTACCTAACAGGTGTGTAAGGACTCCTTAAAAACAGGATATAAGCCCTGCACACCTGCTGCATAATTAATTATAACAAAAAATGGAAATTTTGTGTGTATTGTGAAATAAACATCCAATCAAACGTGTAAAACAATAATAAACATTATGCATAATAAATAAACTTGAAAGTATCGATCATAAACAAAAAAATATATACATTATTATACACTAAGACTATGCTTTCATATAAAATTGTATCATTCAATAGGCACATTAAAAACGATAGTACAATTCAAAGTGTGGGGGATAACGATTCTTACTATAACTAAATACATGAATATTCGTCAATTAATGAGTTCTCAGTTTACTGAAGTTAATTTAAACATGTTGAAAACATATAATATGGAAATATAAAGAGGGATCTGATATTCTAATAAACCTTGGTAAATGAACGATGTATATGCATGTATTAGGTGTCATACAGAGAGCATAAGCAGTTAAGTGTACTAATGTGTATTACATCATATAAAAGTCAAATGCTATAAAGTATAAACACATTCAAAAGACATAAACTGCCTGCTCTCCGGGTGACCAAACATGGATAGTTTATCACTAAAAGTTTATATAATCTGGGCGATATCAGAATTTATATCTATTATAAGATCCAGATCCTAGGTCTATGTATTGTCAATAAACAATTTGATGTCACTTATTTTATTAATACCAAAAGGAGCACCAGTTTTTAAAGTGTGAATCCAGTAAACTTCTCGTTTACTCAGTGCTGCATATCTATTACCACCTCTGGGTCCTAGTTTAACTACCTCAATACCTTGGAATGTAAAACCAGCTGAACTATTTCCATGTAAAGCAAAGTGCTTGGCCACAGGGGTTTTGGGAATTTTTACTTTTACTAACAGTATATGTGATACATTATATGTAGAACACCCTAGAATCCCAATTTTCAAGTTCTTGCCTAAAGTACATAAAAGCTTAACCAATCCCCCAGGGAGACCTATTATATCTGCTATTGGGTCTCTGGGGGAGAGGTTGGGGGAATGGTTGGATGCACAATTACAGCCGGTTGTCCAATCTTTACCAGGTTTCTTACGTGACACCAAACACCTGATCAGGTCTCTGCATGAATGCAAATGTGATACAGATTGTAACTTTGTAACGATAGACGCTGTATCTTTGTATTCATGTATACCACATGATCAAGGTTTATTGGCTATGTCTTTTGAATGTGTTTATACTTTATAGCATTTGACTTTTATATGATGTAATACACATTAGTACACTTAACTGCTTATGCTCTCTGTATGTCACCTAATACATGCATATACATCGTTCATTTACCAAGGTTTATTAGAATATCAGATCCCTCTTTATATTTCCATATTATATGTTTTCAACATGTTTAAATTAACTTCAGTAAACTGAGAACTCATTAATTGACGAATATTCATGTATTTAGTTATAGTAAGAATCGTTATCCCCCACACTTTGAATTGTACTATCGTTTTTAATGTGCCTATTGAATGATACAATTTTATATGAAAGCATAGTCTTAGTGTATAATAATGTATATATTTTTGTGTTTATGATCGATACTTTCAAGTTTATTTATTATGCATAATGTTTATTATTGTTTTACACGTTTGATTGGATGTTTATTTCACAATACACACAAAATTTCCATTTTTTGTTATAATTAATTATGCAGCAGGTGTGCAGGGCTTATATCCTGTTTTTAAGGAGTCCTTACACACCTGTTAGGTAGCTCTGATGAAGTGCCCAATAGGGCAGGAAACGCGTCAGCGGTAGTCAGGTCTGTGTGCTGTGCCTTTGTTTTTTACTCACGGAATTTCAATAAAAGGTGAAGTTTTAACACTTATTTCATCAGCCTTACTGTTTTTTCGATTATTGGGTTCCATTTTTGTTTCACTCAGAGGTGTTGAACTAATTTCTGTTTATTAAAGGCACTTACGCAAGGCACAAGCAATAATGGGTATATTCAGTTATAGGGGAAAAAAATAAGTTGACATATTGATAAATGGGGCCCAAACAAGCTCCTTGAAAATGTAATTACTGAAAGTGCTTAAAATAGGATTATGGGTGTTCAAGTTAACCATGCCAACCAGTACTATAATATAAGAATAGAAGGCATTATTGCACCTGGTACATACATAGCTTTCCCTATACTGTTAATGTAGTCTGCATAGTGGTAATAGTGCGTTAATTTCACTCGTATTACAAGTTGTTTGATATCTTGTTATCATTTAACACTTTTGAATTTGTTTTAGTTCTTGCTAATTTGCATTTTAATTTAACTTAGCAGCTATAGAAATACATTAAATATCCTACTGCATAAATGGAAATTTGTATCTCATTTGGCCTAGGAAATTATGCATTTGTGTTGTCTGACATGAATATTTAGTATACACGATTATGCTGATTACGTGATATACCCAGATGTAATAGCAAAGCAAAAATGCAAACAATATTGAAATACAAAATATTGAGTGCCAAGGGTTTTAAAACATTTTTTTAGCTCTACTGGTAATCTAGGACTTTGTCCTAAACTGAGTGTTGTCACTTACTTTGCCCCACTGTAGCATCCTTAATAAGTCAAGTATTGTTCTATAGGTCATTGCATTCTGTATAGTAGCCTATACCCGTTTCATACATCAATATGTGCCAGGGTATCTAAATCAATCTTCTGCATGTCCACCATAGGTGCATAAAACATGACTAAAGACTTTGTTATGGGCTTCAGAAGTTGGTCTTGATCTATAAACATAATGTTTGCTATGTGCCATTATCCACAAAAAACAAAATTGTGACTTTTAATAACTAGCTGTAAAATGTGCGCAGTGCTATTTTCCCTTTTTTAAAGCCTTCAACATATTGGGTTTCTGTAACTAACTTTCAACACAATTTCAACCTGGTTGCCTGCCTGCTCCCCAATTCACTGTGTCACCACAGTACAGAGAGTTGCATGAATATTGTCAGCATTGTGAGTCACATCCATCATTTTGGTATGTAAAATGAATAAACAAAATTGCTGACACAATTCAGAAGCAGCACTATTTGCTTACTCCTGGCTGATGTTGGGTCAAAAGAAAGAAATGCATTTAGCATGGTAAGGCACTCAAGATATCAGAGGTGAAGTGGAAGCTTTCGCCTACATTACGAGTCTTGCGTTAGGGTTAAAAAGCAGTGTTGAGAGGTCTCAACGCTGCTTTTTAATGCCCGCTGGTATTACGAGTCTTGCAGGTACAGGTGTACAGCTCACTTTTTTCCGCAACTCGAGCATACCACAAATCTACTTACGTCAATTGCGTATCCTATCTTTTCAATGGGATTTTCCTAACGTCAGTATTACGAGTCTTGGAAAAAGTGAGCGGTACACCCTCTCCTGTCAAAACTCCTACCGCATTTAAAAGTCAGTAGTTAAGAGTTTTATGGGCTAATGCCGAAACATAAAACTCTTAACTAAAGTGCCAAAAAGTACACTAACACCCATAAACTACCTATTAATCCCTAAACCAAGCTCCCCTCCCCCACATCGCAAACACTTAAATAAAAATTTTAACCCCTAATCTGCCGACCGGACATTGCCGCCACTTTAATAAATATATTAACCCCTAAACTGCCACACTCCCGCCTTGCAAACACTAGTTACATTTTATGAACCTCTAATCTGCCGTCCCTAACATCGCCGACACCTACCTACATTTATTAACCAATAATCTGCTGCCCCCAACGTCGCCGCCACTATATTAAATGTATTAACCCCTAAACCTAAGTCTAACCCTAACCCTAACACCCCCCTAACTTAAATATAATTTTAATAATTTTAAATAAAATTACTACAATTAACTAAATAAATCCTATTTAAAACTAAATACTTACCTATAAAATAAACCCTAAAATAGCTACAATATAATTAATAGTTACATTGTAGCTATTTTAGGATTTATTTTTATTTTACAGGCAACTTTGTATTTATTTTAACTAGGTACAATAGTTATTAAATAGTTATTAACTATTTAATAGCTACCTATTTAAAATAAAGACAAATGTACCTGTAAAATAAATCCTAACCTAAGTTACAATTACACCTAACGCTACACTATAATTAAATTAATTAACTAAACTAAATACAATTAAATACAATTTAAAACAAGTATCTAAAGTACAAAAAAAATAATAAATTACAGAAAATAATAAAATAATTACAAGTTTTTTAAACTAATTACACCTAATCTAATCCCCCTAAGAAAATAAAAAAGCCCCCCAAAATAAAAAAAATTCCCTACCCTATACTAAATTACAAATAGCCCTTAAAAGGGCCTTTTGCGGGGCATTGCCCCAAAGTAATCAGCTCTTTTACCTGTAAAAAAAATGCAATACCCCACCAACATTAAAACCCACCACTCACACACCCAACCCTACTCTAAAACCCACCCAATCCCCCCTTAATAAAAGCTAACACTAAACCCTTGAAGATCACCCTACCTTGAGACGTCTTCACGCAGCTGGGCCGAAGTCCTCCATGAAGCCGGGCAGAAGTGGTCCTCCAGACGGGCAGAAGTCTTCATCGAAGCCAGCCAGAAGAGGTCCTACAGATGGGCAGAAGTCTTCATCCAGGTGGCATCTTCTATCTTCATCCATCCGGAGCCGAGCGGGTACATCTTCAAGCCATCCGACGCAGAGCATCCTCTTCCAACGAAGTCCAACTGAAGAATGAAGGTTCCTTTAAATGAGGAACCTTCATTCTTCAGTTGGACTTCATTGGAAGAGGATGCTCCGCGTCGGATGGCTTGAAGATGGACCCGCTCCACTCCGGATGGATGAAGATAGAAGATGCCACCTGGATGAAGACTTCTGACCGCCTGGAGGACCTCTTCTGGCCGACTTCGATGAAGACTTCTGCCCAGCTTCGTGGAGGACATCGGTCCGGCTGGGTGAAGACGTCTCAAGGTAGGGTGATCTTCAAGGGGTTAGTGTTAGGTTTTATTAAGGGGGGATTGGGTGGGTTTTAGAGTAGGGTTGGGTGTGTGGGTGGTGGGTTTTAATGTTGGGGGGGTATTGTATTTGTTTTTACAGGTAAAAGAGCTGATTACTTTGTGGCAATGCCCCGCAAAAAGGCCCTTTTAAGGGCTATTTGTAATTTAGTATAGGGTAGGGAATTTTTTTATTTTGAGGGGCTTTTTTATTTTGTTAGGGGGATTCGATTAGGTGTAATTAGTTTAAAAAACTTGTAATTATTTTATTTTCTGTAATTTAGTGGGGGTTTTTTCGTACTTTAGATAATTGTTTTAAATTGTATTTAATTGTATTTAGTTTAGTTAATTAATTTAATTATTGTGTAGTATTAGGTATAATTGTAACTTTATTTTACAGGTAAATTTGTCTTTATTTTAAATAGGTAGCTATTAAATAGTTAATAACTATTTAATAACTATTGTACCTAGTTAAAATATATACAAAGTTGCCTGTAAAATAAAAATAAATCCTAAAATAGCTACAATGTAACTATTAGTTATATTGTAGCTATCTTAGGGTTTATTTTATAGGTAAGTATTTAGTTTTAAATAGGATTTATTTAGTTAATTGCAGTAATTTTATTTCGAATTATTAAAATTAAATTTGTTAGGGGGGTGTTAGGGTTAGACTTAGGTTTATGGGTTAATACATTTAATATAGTGGCAGCGAAGTTGGGGGCAGCAGATTAGAGGTTAATAATTGTAGTTAGGTTGCGACGACATTGGAGGCGGCAGATTAGGGGTTAATAAATATAATGTAGGTCTCGGCGATGTTGGGGGCAGCAGATATGGGGTTAATAAGTGTAAGATTAGGGGTGTTTAGACTCAGGGTTCATGTTAGGGTGTTAGGTGTAGACATAAAAAGTATTTTCCCATAGGAATCAATGGGGCTGCGTTAGGAGCTGAACGCTGCTTTTTTGCAGGTGTTAGACTTTTTTTCAGCCGGCTCTGCCCCATTGATTCCTATGGGGAAATCGTGCACGAGCACGTTTTGCCAGCTAACCGCTACCGTAAGCAGCGCTGGTATTGAGGTGAGATGTGGAGCTAAATTTTGCTCTCCGCTCACTTTTCTGCGGCTAACGCCGGGTTTCTAAAAACCTGTAATACCAGCGTTGTTTGTAGGTGAGCGGTGAGCTGAAACTGCTCGTTAGCACCGCAAGCCTTACCGACAAAAACTCGGAATCTAGCCGTTTGTTCTTTAGCCTCCCTCTAGGTCTTTCTTCACTGCCTTCACTAGTCATCTACCATCTACTATGTAACACCTCCAATAGACCTAGATTACAAGTTGTGTGGTATGGCTTTACAGTGATCATTATGGCCTATGCCACAATGATCCATTCCGCATTCAAAGACCTGTAGTTATGGATTTAGCGAAACAAAAAGTTTCACAAAACCCATAACAAATTTGTTACAAAGTATATTAACACCCATAAACTACACTATTAACCCCTAAACTGCCATCCGCCAGCATTGCAACTAATAAATAAAGCTGTTAAACCCTAAACCACTGTCCACCCACATTGTGACTACTAATAAACCTATTAAACCCTAAACCTCCATCCCTCCACATCGGTACTACTAAAATAAACCTATTAACCCATAAACCGCCGCCCCCTATTGCGACTACTAAATTAACTGTTTAACCCCTAAACCTCCGCCCCCACATTGTGACTACTAAATAAACTGATTAACCCCTAAACTGCTGTCCCCCCAACAACGTGACTGCTAAAAAAACTGATTAACCCCTAAACCACCATCCCCCCACATCACAACTACTAAATAAACCGATTAACCGCTAAACCGCCATCCCCCTACATCACAACTATTAAATAAACTGATTAGCCCCTAAACCACCGTCCCCTCACATTGCAACTACTAAATAAATTGATTAACCTCTAAACCAACGTCTCCCCCACATCGTTACTACTAAAATAAACCTATTAACCCCTAAACTGCCGCCCCCACATCGCGACTACTAAAAAAACTATTTACCACTAAACCGCCATCCCTCTACATCTCGACTACCTAAATTAAACCATTAACCCCTAAATAACTTTAAATTAAAGTTACAATATATTAACTACCTTAAAATAAATAAAAACTTACCTGTGAAAAAAATAAAACCTAAGTTTAAACTACAAACAAAACAAAAAACCTAACATTACCAAACAAAATTGCTACAATTACAAAAAATAAAAAAACAAACATTACAAAAAAGAAAATTGCTACAATTACAAAAAATAAAAAACCTAACATTACAGAAAATAACAAACCAAAATTTTCCAAAATAAAAAAAGTTATTCCTAATCTAATACCCACTTAAAAACAAAAAAAAAACCTCCTAATCTAACAATAAACTACCAATAGCCCTTAAAGAAATCAGCTCTTTTTTAAAAAAAATCACGGTCTCCCCTAAAATGTATTATTTTAGTAGTAACGATATGGGGGGAGGGCGGTTTAGGGGTTAATAGGTTTATTTTAGTAGTAGGTGTGTGGGGGACAGCGGTTTAGGGGTTATTAGGCTAGGGGTTTATGTTAGGGTGTTAGGTTTTTGTAAAACTTTCTTTTCTCCATAGACTTAAATGAGGAATGAGAACATGTGGTAGCAATTTCGCAATCAAAGGTGTTAGGTTTTTTCCCACTTTTTTTGCTCCATTGACTTCTATGGGGCCATTGTGTGCGATATTCTAAGTTTGTGTTAGTGTACAAGAAAAAACAGTTTACTTTCAACTCAAAATAGGAGCACTACAAAAAAGCTCACTTCTAGTGCAGTTAACGCTCAAGCGGGAGAATTAAATAAAGGTTCACTTGTAATATGGCCCAAAGTGTTTTGTATTTAGCATGTGATATAATTGTGTTATTAGCAATACTATTTAGTTGATTGCAATTTCTATCTTAATTAGCTTTGTTGTTGGTGTTTTGTATGTGTTTTTTTTCTTTTTAGAGGAAAGAACAAAGAACACAGAAACATCAACATTTGTATTCCTTTCTGAAAACAACATTTTGGATGATTATAAACTTTATTGCTACTAGATCTCTATTTATTGCTACTAGGTTTCTATTTTTCCATTTTCAAGTCAAACCAAATTTTGACCATTTAGATTGTTCTTATTATTTTGAAGAGCAAACATTACTAATGGTGCTGTTTCCCATAAAATGATACATTAAGTTATTTGGCATGTCTACAATCTTTCTATTTCCTCCTTTTGTGTGCTCATAACCTTTCCATACATTTCACTGGTCTTTTAAGAGAAATGTTCTTTTTATCCCTGGGTAGTTAAATTGCAAAAGCTATTAAAAAATATTGTGTCCATGGGTCGATTACCTAAAATTCAACAGATAGGTCATGAACAACCTTACAGACACTTGCAGGGGTTGCTCTCACAGAGTTTTCTACAAAAAAGGTCTGTCCCTACACGTTGGGAGATGCAACTTATAGTAAGTAATGACATTTACTGCAAAGGGAGACTTTGCTGGTATTGGAAGTAGCAGACCTACTCAACAGAGGGCCCTGGTGCAAACATTTTTTGGGCCCCCCATAGGTAAATATAAATGCTGCTCTGAATTATGATTTTGAGTATAAATAAATAGATATGTAGATAGATTGATAGGCAGATAGATATGCATTAATAAAAGGTTCTCTGGTTTTTTTTTGATTGTACATATTCTGCATACTATGTGTAGGCTGGCTGCTATGGGCTCCCGCCAGCAATTTGGCTCTGGTGCCACTGCACCTTTTGCACCAATGGTAGTTCTGCCCCTGGCTAAGGTAAGAATTAATACTTAATAGAGGGAGGACACACCTTCCTCCACCTTCTCCGTGACTGATGCTGGGCAGAAAGTGGAGGTATGGTACGCTACTGGGTATAAGAAGAATCCTGTGTTTATTTATATAAAAACAGGTGTCATAGAGCACATATTTATTGTTGTTAGTACTGTGGGTGTGAATCACTCAAAAGTTACTAAATAAAACACTATGGGGTTGATTCCAACACTACATAAATCCTCATAGACTGTCATTGAGATTTCTGTAGATAATCATTTGATATTTTTTTTTCTAAAGTATTGGGGTCAACTTTTTATATGTAGTGAAGTTTGTGCAGAAAGTGGCTTCCTCACTGAGATTTTTTTTATATATATACACACCAGTGACGTGCGATGACATCAGAGGCTGGTGAGGCAGTGGCTAGGATATGCCTTCATTCTTTAGATATCCTTTGTTGAAGAAATAGCAATGCACATGGGTGAGCCAATCGCATGAGGTATCTATGCGCAGCCACCAATCAGCAGCTACTGAGCACATTTAGATATGATTTTCAACAACGGATATCAAAAGAATGAAGAAAATTAGATATTAGATGTAAATTGGAAAGTTATTTAAAATTGCATGCTCTTTCTAAATCATGAAAGAAAACATATGGGTTTCATGTCCCTTTAAATGGTGTCTTGGAAAACTGGTCAACTTAGTAAACATCTGATTTTAGTCTAAAGGATTGTAACAGAAACTCTTGTCAGATAACAAAATGCTTGCTCTGATTATGAGATCTAGAAATCCAGGCCCATTAAAATATGTTTAAAACATACTTTTTACTTTAATGCTGCAAATTATGCTTATAGATTCTTTCATTATTCAGTAAATATAAAAATGTCTTGATCCAGTGGCAGCTGGTGAAATTTAAAGATGGTGGGGCACTTGACCCCACCCCTTTAAATAAAGCCACATCCTCAAATGGCACCACCAATTCATTAATTAAATAAATAAAAGGTAGACCGAAACACAGAAAAGCACTCGGGGGGAGAGGGATAGAGAGACAGGGGGAGAGGGAGAGAGAGACGGGGGAAGAGGGAGAGAGAGACACAGAAATATTTTAAAAAATCCAATAGGACAGTGAAGCAGAATTGTATTAAAACAGGTCCCTAAATCGCTTGGCAAGATGAAGCACTTAGCATCAAGCTGTTAGTGATTAAACAAGACCCTCCCACAAGCAAGTTTTAATAAAAGTTATCAGTCATATGCAATCAAATATCTGGTAGTTATTCTGTAAAAAAACCTATATCTATATATTTAATTGCACCGGCGTAAACAGTAAATGTGCAAGGTCCTTTTTAATTTCACACACAAAGAGAAAGGCAAACAAGTCAGCATAAAAACTGGATTCATTTGGCAAGCTGTAACAAACAAAATATATACAGGCAGGAGCTAGCTGAAAATATTGCTAAACCAATCACAAAAGTCATATATATGCATCCACCAATCAGCAGTTAGCTCCCAGCAAAGGATACCAAGAGAACAAAGCAAATTAGATCAAAATAAGTAAATTGAAAAGCTGTTAAAAATTAGATGCTTTATCTGATCATGAAAGAAAAAAATTGGGTGTCATGTCACTTTAATGGCTTCCAATAATTAATTATTGGCAACTTTATAAATTATGCTTATGCTTAAAGGGACACTGAACCCAATTTTTTTCTTTTGTGATTCAGATAGAGCATGCAATTTTAAGCAGCTTTCTAATTGACTCCTATTATCAAATTGTCTTCATTCTCTTGGTATCTTTATTTGAAATGCAAGAAAGTAAGTTTAAATGCCGGCCCATTTTTGGAGAACAAACTGGGTTGTTCTTGCTGATTGGTGGATAAATTTACCCACCAATAAAAAAGTGCTTTCCATGGTTCTGAGCCAAAAAAATAGCTTAGATGCCTTCTTTTTCAAATAAAGAAAGCAAGAGAACGAAGAAAAATTGATAAAAGGTGTAAATTAGAAAGTTGATTAAAATTGCATGCTCTATCTGAATCACGAAAGAAAAAATATGGGTTCAGTGTCCCTTTAATTAGTTCATGGGATAGCTTTATACATCTCAAAAGTATTCTTGACAGTTTTTGTCTTTATCATTTCTAATAAAAGTTTATTCCATAAATTAACCACCCTTTCTGAAATGCCTTTGCAAGTGGTTGAATCAATAGCTGTCAACATAAAAAATGTTAACCATAACTTAATTTTCCGGCAGCAAACTTGATAATAGCTTTTTATTTAATAATGATGTCACATATTGCACCTATACTGAGAATCAAACCACTAACCTTCAGCATGTAAGACAGACATTACCACTACACTAACTAATAATATAATAATAATAATAATAATAATAATAATAATAATAATAATATTTGTGGACAAATACAAATGACACAGGGCAGCTTTTATATGATATGATATCAGATCTAGAAAAGAAGGTGCTTCCTAGTGCAATACTGTAACTTGTAGATCCACTCAACTCAAATATAAGTATGGGCTGGAATACTGAGAAAGCCGGGAGCACTCAGTTGTGCTGAATGATTCACGCAGACTGGAATCTCACAGTATCTCAGCTCACTGTCTGCGGATCAGGGTTTACACCCACGGCACCTCTCAGTCTCTACTCAGGAAGGAAGGAATTCATATATAGGTAGGTGTACAGCCTATAAAAACACAGACACAAACTATACAGCTGAAAATGTAAACTATCAACTAATTCCACTGAGATAGAAACCCCAATTATGCAATAAAATATTTAACCTGTAAGCCTATATAAATAAATAGGACACATATATTGTCAACAATCATCTAGCAATAATAAAGTAAAATATAAATCCCAGAAAAGAGACCAGGTAGTTACTGTATATAGCAAAATCTCAAGAAGAAGGTGCAAGGCATGTATCCACTGCCAGTAACCATGTATAAACAGTGAAGATATTTATAAAGTAACCTAGCAATAAAACTAAAGATGTAAAGCTACACATCCTGTGAAAAATATGAAAAGAAAAATTAGAACCTTAGTATACTATTTAAAGGGCTAGGGCAAGTATGTTACCTGATAAATGGCTAAGAAAAGCTTTGCATATTAGGATAGTAATAAAACGTTTCTATGGTCTAGCTTCCTAGATGGTTCAGAATAATTTGTGGATTCTGTGGAATGCTTCCAGATGGATTAGAATCATTAGAACTATTATAGCTCTAATTATTTTAATCCATCTGGAAGCATTCCACAAATTATTCTGAACCATCTAGGAAGCTAGACCATAGAAACGTTTTATTACTATCCTAATATGCAAAGCATTTCTTAGCCATTTATCAGGTAACATGCTTGCCCTTTAAATAGTATACTAAGGTTCTAATTTTTCTTTTTATATTTTTCACAGGATGTGTAACTTTAAATACACTGTAAAACTGAGATGATTCCAGTCTGCGTGAATCTCACTAATTTGTAACCAGTTTGGGCAATAGAAATATGGTGTTAGTGAAAGGGCAAAAGCCATGGCTTATATTCCGTTTGCAATAATATAATACTGTAACTTGTAGATCCACAATTGGTAGGGGGATCAGCAGCTCAGCTGAGGACATTTGTGCCAATGTCCCTGAGTCTGTCACCACTCACCCGACCTGACAGCTGACACTGAGACACTCTGACGGCAAGTCAATCTGACAGATGGTGTCCACTGTCCTCTGAACCCATCACCCCAGTCACCGACCGTGACCCACTGACCCTGGTGAACCCACGCCACCAGCACTGAGCAACCTGAGTCTCTGAGAGCCGCAGCCGCCTGAGTCCTCACTGTCCACCGGCCCACCGTGAAAACAACTCACCGTTCCTGCTGCTCCTCCTGTCCTGAGGACTTCCTTCCTTCCTGAAACTGACAGGCTGGCTGACCGACAGACTTGATCTGACGAGTCCCTCAGTCGACGACGGACAGAGTCCAGACTCTGGACAGTGAGTCACCGACCGCCGACCGGTCTTCTTCTACTAAGTTCTTCTCCCAGGCACTCAGACAGGCAGCAGTGACCAACGTGAGATGACGCTCAATCCGCGCCTCTCAAATTCCTGCCCGACAGTAGTGTCAGCCCAGAATCAGACATCTTCGTGTCTGATTGGCTGAGGCGGGGCAGACAGGGCTGAGGGCTCCCGAGGCTTGAAGAGACAAGCCTCCAGTGGGAGCAGTATGGGCCGCAAAAGAGACTGCAATAGACCTTACTGCCACTGGGTGGCAGTCTCTAGCGGCCCATACAACCAAACACATTCATGTTGCGCAATGGAAGGGTAGCTGGCTGGCCTCTTCTTGCGCAATATGAATGTAATTGAATTACTTAATTTTTTTTTTTTTTAAACATAAGTAAATACACAGTTCACTGACACTGGGTGGAGGGGGTGGGGGGGGTCACCTTTTTTAATTAAAAATAAATAAATAAATAAATACATTGGAAAAACATTTTTTTTTTTATTATAAAGGCTGCAATACACCCCATTGGCCAGGGGAGGCGCTGCCTCACCTGCCTCCTGTGAGTGCACGTCACTGGAGTGAACAACCCAATGCCTCACTTAGAATTTTTCTCAAGTTCGCTTGGAGCACTTGCCGAACGCGGCCTAATAGATTGCAAGCAGGGGTTTGCTCATTATGCCACTTTGGAAGCCTGCGAGGTTCAAAATAAAGAGCAATGGATTTTATTAGTGCTTTTCTATAGGTATACTTTTGTTTTTATTTAGTATGTCATCATCAGGTAGCTGACAAATAGTTATGAATATATGTATATGTTTATGCAGCCAAATTACTACTTTATTTTAGGCTATAATTTTTAGTGCAACATTTTTTTTCTTTCTTTTGTGATATTTTGTTTTATAGGATTAGCGGACTTTTATTGAAAACATAGTTGCTTTATAAAGCTCTTACACAATGCAGGAACTGGGAAATTTATATCTCTGTAGGCTTATGGGCATATTTATCAATGTGCGAGCGGACATGATACAAAGTAGCGTATCATGTCCGCCGCTCATTGATAAATGCCGACAGCATACGCTGTCAGCATTTATCATTGCACCAACAGTTCTTGTAAACTGCTGGTGCAATGCTGCCTCCTGCAGATTCGCGGCCAATCAACCGCTAGCAGGGGGTGTCAATCAACCTGATCGTATTCAATCGGGTTAATTTCTGTCCACCGCCTCAGAGCAGGCAGACAAGTAATGGATCAGCGGGCTTTAGACCATACAGAGCTTGATAAATATGCCCCTTAGTGTTTACCAAGTAAATAAATTGAGATTGCACATTAGAATTTAAAACCAGTGATATTTTGAATGTGCTGGTGAAGGACACATAACAATAATAGAACAAATTCTAATAATAAATATATTTCCTTAGTCTTTATGACAAAAAGCATTACCAGCACCCTACATCCTTCATTTATACTTACAAAGGGCTAGATTATGAGTGGAGCGCTAACAGTTATGCGCAAACGATAAGGGGTTTATCGCGGGTGTTTGTGTACGTCACGTTTTTCAACTTGTATTACAAGTTGAAAGTAAACGTGATTATTGATTTGCAATACTTTTATTGACATTTTCTCAGTAGCATTATTATTATTTTTATTATTATTATTATTATTATTATTATTAATAGACCCCATTTATGAAGCTTCATAGGCAGATTCATGGACATTTTGGAGCAGGCTTGCTCATGGGAGCCTGCAACTAAAAGCTAAAGGAATAGGAAAGACAAAATTAAACATGCATGATTTAGATAGAGAAAGGAAAAATGACCTAAGCGCACAAAACAACCGCCAGTCTATAATAAAACAGTATGTGAAAATAAATAAATAAAACAAATGTATAAATAATAATAATAAAAACTGCAAGGTATTAGCACACAGAACAATACTGAACAATACTCTGTCTGTGATAAAACAGAAGGAAAAATAAATAAGTGTATAAGTTCACACCAGAGAAATATAATGCATACTGCAGTGTATCTGTAGGGTAAATAGTGTATAGAAAATCAATGCCACTATTATAATAATAACCCGAATACTACAGATGTTATCCCTAAACATGTAGAAAAAGAACAATGAATTTCACATGAATTTAACAATTGCTGTGCAGGGATTAAAGGGACGTGAAACCCAAATTTTTTTCTTTCATGATTTAGAATGAGTATGCAATTTTAAACAGCTTTCTAATTTACTTCTATTATCTAATTTGCTTTATTCTCTTGATATCCTTTGCTGAAAAGCATATCTAGATAGGCTCGGTAGCTGCTGATTAGTGGCTACACATAGATGCCTCAAGTGATTGGCTTACCCACGTGGATCACTATTTCTTTAGCAAAGGATATCTAAAAAATGAAGTAAATTAGATAATAGAAGTAATTTGGAATGTTGTGTAAAATTGTACTCTTTACCCAAAATGTTGGATTTAGTGTCTTTTTAAAGTTCAATATAGTCTAACTATGTAATGAGAATTATAAAACCATGCAGATCATATAAAATATCAGACAATGTTCAACATATAATAATAATCCAATATGCGTATCACAAGAGTGTGAATTTTGAATATTTTCTTTTCCAGGCCTATGGTTGAACAGTGGGTACTCACCAACCATTACCTCAATCTCATTAGGTAAGGTATGCACTCAGATATAGATGTAGCCTTTATTCAGGGGTATAGCAGAGGTGTCTTTGTCTAGATCCCTTTTGATACGAATACTGGATCAGGTTCCCATATGATCCCTACACTGGGTCTCCTGGTGTCAACTTCAGCTCCAGGAGGGTATAAAGGAGTACAGGAAAACAAAGCTACAATAGTCTGATATTGTTTATTTAAAGATAAGGAAAAAAGCACACATAGTGATTATGCTTACAGGAATTTACCTCAAACTTGTGAGGTATGTACAAGCTCAAAAACAAACAGTGTTGTAACACAGGAAATCACTCTCGGCTTCCAAATGGCTTCTACCAGGACCAGGTAGCCCACTACACAGCACCTGGTGTTTGTTTTTGAGTTTGTACATGTTTGAAAATCAGGTCTGGAATCTAAGTGATATTTTACAGGAATGTTAACTGATCAATTCTAATGAAGATACTCAAACTTATTTTTTAATCTAGCTGCGCCATTCTAATACCTCATGCTCCTGTCACCCACTTCAAAACTCATATTTTTTGTGAGCTAACGGTTTGAACTTTTCTCCAATCGCCACTTTAACTACTAAAAAAAGTCTTATACAGAATCAATTCAAATCTTTCCAGAATTAGATATGTGATGTGTCATAAAAAGCAATACAACTGGGGGCGGAGCGTGCAGGGCATCCAAGATGGCTGCAACACACTAAGGCTCCAGAAATGGCCGGGACAGAAATCATCCCCAGACCTCACTCGAGCCTGATATGAGCCACATCTGCACTCAGCCCAACTGAGGGGAGGTCTGTGATACAGACCGGCTAAATTTTGGAATGGCAACAAGACCTGGAACACCTTAAGATGTCAGGCCATAGGCCGCAAGCCTCCACCACTACACTAGTATACTCAGATCCATGAGGTTGCTGTACACACCAGCAATCTGCATCTCAGCAACAGACAAGGACTCTGAACCACCAGCCTGCATCATACCTACTCATGGAGCCACATTAGGCTCCGGATTCCATCTCTCTGACCTGCAGAAACAGCGGTAAGACTTTTTTTTTAAACTTTCCAGCAACACAGCACCGTGCAAGTTAATACAGCACCTTTTCTGCAGAGACACATGTAAAGACTTTTCTATACATATGGCTGTTGAAATGAGACAACTCATAAGTTAAGGCGATGTTTAAATGATACCAAGGTCTTACTCCTTTAGCACAGTTCTGTGACCACTATCTCCATTATATAGCATATTAGTTCAGCTGGTGCTCCCAGGCAAGGCTGCATGGATAGAGCTTCAGGCCCTATGGACACTCTATCCTTTGGATCACCACACTGGCTACCTTAACCTTCAAGAAATAAGCGCTAAAACAAGGATTGAACTTTTATATACTTATTCAAAGGCCCCAAAATGGCAACGCACAGAATGGCTAATTCTGATAAAGGAACCAAATCCCAAGGTTCAGCTAGCTCAGTGAACACATATTTAAAAAACCTGGACAGAAAGGAATTTACTGATACTCCGGGGAAGAGGCCCAATAACACTCAAAGCCATGGAAGCATTAATCAATCAAGTAAAAACTTGTATTAAAAGTGAGTGCGCAGATCTGAAAAAGGATATATAAACGAGTTGGGCTTCAGGGTAGAAACCTTAGAAGACGATCGAGAAGATTTAGTCAAAGAAATTAACATAATGTCGGAGATTGTAGACACACAGTAAGCCCAGATCACTGAATTAGAAAACAAATTAGACGACATAGAAAACAGGACACGGTGAAATAACCTCTGCATATACGGAATTCCGGAGTCAGTGTCTGGTGAAGATATTCCACATTACCTTCCTAATCTGTTTCAGTCTCTAGCCATCTCTAACTCGGTGGTAATGCAAGAAATTCCACTAGAAAGAGCTCACAGGTCTCTGCGTCCCAAGCCTAGCAACAATCCACCTCCTAGGGACATAATTATTTGTTTCCAAAGCTATAGGGACAAGGAGAAAATTCTTAAATTTTCCAGAACTCAACAGTCTGTAACTCACATCAGAGTAAAACTCCAAGTCTATCAAGACTAATCTGTTAAAACACTTCAGAAGAGAAAATAATTAGCATAATTAACATCACATCTTCGTACTCTTAAGATCCCTTACAGATGGGGATTCCCTGTCTCTCTACACATCTCCAGAAATGGGAAACGCATGGAATGTAAATACCCCTCTGCAATGAACAATGTCTGCAAACAACTGGATATTCCTCCACCTGAGTTTCCAACATCAACAGCAACTAAAATAACCCATACCTCACCATCACACCGCAAATCTCAGAGAAGAATGTGGTCAGAAGTTGCAAGCAAGCAATCCAAGAAGAAACAATGCTCCAATCCTTCTATTCTCCTTGATGTCACCTGAATCCCCAGTTTACCAACTGAGACTGTCCAAATCTGTGAGTATTAGGTTTCCAATGCCACCACTCACTTTAATAGTTGAACAATGCAGCCTTACAGGTTTTATATTGGACTTTCATATTGTACTTTTCAGTTTCATGTTTTTCTTTATCCTTCTTTTCTTACTAAAGGAGTCACTATATTTTATATAGCAATCACATCTGCCTATAATGTAGACCAGAATTGTATATAGTAATAATCTGTTTCAAAATGTATAACTGTGCCTGTCAGTCACGGATCGCCTCCTTACTAGAGAGACATACATTAGCACATAGTTTTATACTGTCTCTGGGGTGAGTTGTGCCTGTGCCGTACACTAGCCCCACTATTCCTCTTTTTACTTTACAACTAATCTCTTTCCCTCTTTCCTTTTCCTCTTCTACCTTCCCCCTTCCCTTCCCCTCACCGCTAACTTTTTTTTTATCTAAATCTTTGTAGCCTAGTCTACAACAACACTCCAATATCAGCTACATTTTTTTTTTTCTTTGTTTCTACTCTTATTTGTTATTGTTTAGATTGTTGTTTAAATTGTTATATTTCTCTACTTTCTCCGCCCTCATCTAATTCCTAGGATATCCACTATTGTAGCCATTTCTTATTCCCACCATAATGTCACAAGCAAACCATGCTCCTCCCCTTTAAATTGCCACACAAAATGTATATTTTTTATATTGACATGCTACAGAAGACTCACTTTAGAAAAACCCATGAACCCACCCTATCACGATTGCACTACAATCAACATTTCTTAAACTCAGGCCCCACCCGAAAAAATTGAGTTTGCATCTCCTTTAAAAAAGGGACACCCTTCACATTATTACAGACGTATAAAGACTCTGATTGTAGGATTTTAATTTTAGTTGGATTTTATTATGGAAGCCTAATTATGCTGGCCAATCTATATGCTCCTAATCGCCCCACTTCCCCTTTTTTTCCGCAAGGCCATAAACCAGGTGTTTGACCTGGCTAAAGGCCCAATCATAGTTGGAGGTGACTTTAATTTCCCATCATGCCCTACACTAGATACATCCACAGGGAGATCCTATATCCATGCACACCAAATTAAAGCATTCAGCCAAGCATTACAGATTATATCCTTATTTGACACCTGGACAATTAAAAATCCAAGCACAAAAAAATACACATTCTTCTCCAATCCACAACGTTCCTACACTCATATTGACTACATCTTCTGTGACCAGAACACTCTACCCACTCTAATAGACTCCAAAATACAACACAAAGACTGGTCGGACCATAGCATGGTTGTCACAGCTTTCCCGTGGACTTCCAAACCTAATCCCCAACAAAATTAGAGACTTAATGACCATATCTTTATTGACCCTCTTATCTTAGAAGATATTAAGAAAAAGTCTGAGGAGTTTTTCTCATTCAAAGACCTAACAGCTACTTCAGAGGTTAATAATTGGGAAGTTTATAAATGCTATATTAGGGGAGAGATAATGAAACACACCCATAAACAATGGAAAATAAGAGCCACCCAGTATACCACACTCACAAATGAATACCTTGTCACTGAAACAGCCCTCAAACGCAATCCTAAATCCCAACAACTTCTTATTGAAATGCACCAGGCTAGATAGACTCTAAACCATTACCTAATCAAAAGCGCACATATGCGAGCCTTCACTTCAAAAGCTAAATTTTTCATTCAAAGCAACAATGCGGGGCAATTAATGGCCAGATACCTCAAAAAACCTCATTACAAAACATTTATCTCAAATATAAAGAATCCCCATGGGACAACCCACTTTCATAGTACAGATATAGTTAAACAATTCGCTGACTACTACACCTCTTTATATAATTTACCCACGGTAGACACTATGGCCAAACTTAAGCTAATTGATTACTATCTCCAGCATACCCCTCTTCCTTCCAAAAGAGGACTGTTCTATGCTTGACACTCCAATTACTCTACAGTAGATACATGAGACCATTAAAACCCCTCCGAACGGCAAAGCCCCTGGACCAGATGGGTTCACCCCCAAATTCTATCACCTCTTGAAATCCCAAGCCAGCCCCCACCTTCTAGATCTGTTTCAAACTTTGAACCACAATGGCCAATTATCTTCCCTCCTGGAGGCTACAGTATCAGTGATCCCAAAACCAAGCAATCCCACAGAGCTGGTCACAAATTATCGTCCAATATCCCTAATTAATATTTATATCAAGTTATATGCAAATTACTAGCCAAACGTATAAATAAAATCCTCCCCGATATAATACAATCCAACCAGGTCGGTTTTATTCCTGGTAGAAAAGCTAAAGACAATACAATTCATGTCTTACAGACCTTGACTTTTGCGACTACCAAAAAATCCTCACTTAACCTTCTGTCTAATGATGCGGAAAAGGCCTTTGACAGGGTGGACTGGGACTTTCTCTGGTCCACCATGTCAAAATAATTTTTTAAAAAAACATTTATAAACCACATTCAAGCATTGTATAGAAAACCAACAGCTAGGATTAGTGCTAATAGCACCCTTTCTCAGAAAATCCCCATTAATAATGGCACCAGGCAAGGTTGTCCCCTTTCACCCCTGCATTACATTATATTTACTTTAATCTCCCCTACTATTTCCATACCCCCCCTTAAAAGAACTCAAGGACTATAAGATGTCCTCAAATTTCTCAATTAATATGGAAAAATCTGTCCTGATGCCCGCTTATACCTCAGATGTTGAACTCCAATACTTAACCTCGTATACCCCCTTCCGCATCCCATTTCCAACTATATGACCTAAGTTACATCCCATTACAAAAAGAATCACTAACTTTACTAAATACTTGGCACAAGCAGGGACACCTTTCCTGGATGGGGCACATAAACGTTGTTAAAATGTTTTTCCTCCCTAAGTTTTTATATATTTTCCAGGTTCTTCCACTGGAGTTACCCCCCCCTTTACCTGATAAAACAGCAAAAAACATTTGATATATTTATCTGGTCCCAAAAAAGACCAAGAGTTTTCAAACATACTCTATATGTTAGCAGATTAGATGGTGGTCTAGGACTTCCTAACCTTCTGGACTATTATAAGTCCTCACATCTAGCGAGAATAGTAGCCTGGAAACATTCCAGACCAAATAAGGCATGGGTTTAGTTAGAATCTGCTTTAGCAAGAGGCATAAATCTAGGTAATACCTGCTGGATACCAAAAAAATACAGACCGGCTGAGTTGACTTCTAATCCTTACATTGCAGCGACTTTTAATGTTAGGGACAAAACCTTAATCTCTCATAACACTCTATCCGGACCCAAATCCCCCTTACCCCACTACTACACAACCCACTACTCTTATACACTGGTGCCCTCCAAACTCCAAAATAGTGCCTTAATACATCTACAAATAGAGATATCCCAAATTGTTGGCCCCCCTTTTCAAGATTGGTTCCCATACCTTCAAGAAAGACATGCCATTGCCAACAGTCCACATAAACTCGAACTCACCAGATCACGCACACCATTTGAACTCTTATGCTCCACCCCCTCCATGTCTAAATATCATATATCCATCATATATCAAATTCTAAGGGGTTCCTTTCCCACCAACAGGCCGGCCTACATCTTAAAATTGAAAAAATAATTTAATGCATCTTGACCTGACTCTCAAAGGAGCCATATCTTTTGCACAACTAAGAAATAATCCATCTCCCTAATAATAGTGGAATCTAACTATAAACTCCTCTCCAGGTGGTACTTTACCCCCTTTCTTTTACATAGTATATTCCCTAATTCATCCTCACTATGCTGGAGACATTACGGAGAAGTTGACACACCCTCACATATTTGGTGGTCCTGCCCTTTTCTCAAAGGCTACTGGGACAAAATTAACAAATGCGTTAACACTACCATTGGAACCTCCATTACTCTATCCCCTACTGCTATTCTATTGAATGATACACCCCCTATCTCCTGTCAATACCGTAAAAAGCTGCTTTATTTTATGCTAAATTGTGCAAAACGTCATACCTAGATTATGACTAAAACTGACTCCCCCCCCCCGACTTTTGCTATGTAGTTAAAGGAGATGGACCATGTCCTGGAGTTAGAAAAATTACACTACACTTTTGTGGGTAAACAAGATTTTATATTCATTTGGGAACAGAGAGATACGACCTGAACAAAAGAATATGCTAATTACACATTAACACATATTTACATTTACCCCCGACCTTAGTAACAGAATGTATACTATTGTAAAATGTTTGAATTGTTTGAAATGTTTAATCTAGTTTGAAGCTCCAGTACTCTATCCATAAACCAAAAGGACATTCTCAACTGGATAGACCTCTCTGTAATATCTTGCAATAATCACCTTAAACTCTAGACCTCTTGGGACTTTTTATATATCACTGGAGTACTTTGCTTCAAAATGTTTATGTAATTGTTTGTTACAATTTGCTGAAATGTTATTTATCAGATAATGCACTTTTGTCATTTTTGATATGCCAATAAAACATTTAGTTGAAAAAAAAAAAGCAATACAACTCTTACTAACATTTCATGAATTTCTTCAAAAATTATACTGAAAGAGGACCCGCATTAATATAACCCAAGTAAAGAAATAAGTTCCAAAAAACAGTGGCAGATAAGTCTTTAAAAACGTTTTAACAAGCTTGTGAAGTTAAAGGGACAGTCAACACCAGAATTTTTGTTGTTTAAAAAGAAAGATAATCCCTTTATTACCCATTCCCCAGTTTTGCATAACCAGCACTGTTATAGAAATACACTTTTTTTACCTCTGTGATTATCTTGTATCTAAGCCTCTGCAAACTGCCCCCTTATTTCAGTTCTTTTGACAGACTTGCAGTTTAGCCAACAAGTGCTCACTCCTGGGTAACTTCACGTGCATGAGCTCAATGTCATCTATATGAAACACATGAACTAATGCCCTCTAGTGGTCAAAATGCATTCAGATTACAGGCAGTCTTCAGGGTCTAAGAAATTAGCATATGAACCTCCTAGAATTATCTTTCAACTAAGTATACCAAGAGAACAAAGCAAAATTGGTGATAAAAGTCAATTGGAAAGTTGTTTAAAATTACATTCCCCATGAAAGTGTTTTTTTTTTTTTACTGTCCCTTTAATGATGAATGTATAGAGGAAAAAAAATAGCCAAAGGAAGAATAGAAACCAGCGGGTTTATGTGACACTAGGAATTAAGTTCTCTGCATTGTTAGCAATAAATTCATACGTTAATAACTATACAATGGGATATTTCTCTGTCAACAGGAATTATGTAAAAAAAATAGTGAGAAGTAATGAAATAGCTCAAAATAAATTGAAATAGATATATACTGTTCTGTAAGGGCTACGAATGTGATGCAGTAGAAAAAAAATATATTAATATTTAGCAGGATTTATCATCTATCTTTCTGTCTGTCTATTTATCTATGTAGCTATTTATTTATTTGTATGTCTATCTATCTATCTATCTATCTATCTATCTATATATTTGTCTGTCTGTCTATTTATCTATCTAGATTTATTGAAATTAAATTGTTAAAAAAATCTTATATAATTTTATATTTCTAAAATAGATATAAAAAATTAATACTTGCATCTAAAAGATTAGATTTAAAATATATTATGTATATATATATATATATATATATATATATATATATATATATATATATGGCTTAAAAGAGAACAATTTTAATCAGCGCTAAGTGTACCGCCCTCAGACCACGGCTCCAATTTTTAGAGTATAAACCGGCTGCCTAATACCTGAAATAATGACAAATGATAGGTCCCCACCTAGCACTGTCTTATTTCTAGCTTATTATGGAAATGGGTGAAAAGATTGGTATCGAGGCGCTCTGTTTATGTAAACGTATACAAATATGAATCGATATATATGACAGAGGATATGTAGTGTTTGATTAACACCTAATAATACAATGATATCAAGTGTAAAATAACCAGACTATTGGTTGTCATAAATTCCAAATCGGCTTAATCCACATAAAACATTACACTGTCTAAGGCTATTCAAAGTAATGTGAACCAGACCAAAAAAATAAATTAGTTGCTTGGATCAAAGAATTGGTACATATGTGTAAAAACTTTTTAGTTTTATCAGATGTCAAAAATAGAGTCCCAGAATAATATGATTCCCCCTTCGTTGTAAAAGGTGATTAAAATGAATAAGTCAGTGCTAAAAATGGTATATCCATATATTTAAAAAGAAAACAAATCAGTCCCCAATTTTGCTTGATGTGCAGTCTTATTCTTATGCAATCCACAAAATGGAGATGAATGCCTACTTACTACAAATAACCTCAATCCTATGAGGTAAGTAGATGCATCCTTTTAAGGAATAAACGTCCCACAGCAATCCAGGATACCGCTTCTGTGTCTCCTCAATATGGTAGAATTGTTATCTTCCTTTGCAGACCTGGTTTATGTCCTCCTCTCAGCAGCACGATCATGGACCTTCTTCTTCAGAGGATTTTGTCATAAATAATCATATTATTCTGGGACTCTATTTTTGACATCTGATAAAACTAACAAGTTTTTACACATATGTACCAATTCTTTGATCCAAGCAACTAATTTATTTTTTTGGTCTGGTTCACATTACTTTGAATAGCCTTAGACAGTGTAATGTTTTATATGGATTAAGCCGATTTGGAATTTATGACAACCAATAGTCTGGTTATTTTACACTTGATATCATTGTATTATTAGGTGTTAATCAAACACTACATATCCTCTGTCATATATATTGATTCATATTTGTATACGTTTACATAAACAGAGCGCCTTGATACCAATCTTTTCACACACACATATATATATATATATATATATATATATATTGTTAAAGTAATAATCATATAATGATTATATATATATATATATATATATATATATTGTTAAAGTAATAATCATATAATGATTATATATATATATATATATATATTTGTTAGCTTCAAAATCAAAGTAAACATACTTTACCGTTTAGCATGTTTAGTACTGTTTCATATGCAGGATACAATTTAGCGCGTTATAAGTTTTCCGCACGCGATGTGGTCTTTTTCGCAATCAATTTCCATTGCGCAGGTATTAAAAGTCTTGAAAAATCGCAATTCGCCTTTTACACAACAATCCTTTTCGCGCTTGAAGAGCTGTAGTTAACAGCTTTGCACGACAAAAAAGTATCACAAAATACTTCAAAAATACATTACAAAGTGCAGTTACACTCATATTAACACTGTCTAATAAAAATTATTAAAAAAAATATTGCACACAAAAGTTATAAGAGCTAAAGGAGGAGATCTCGGGAGTTAGAAAAAGCAGTCACAGGGATTTTACATTGACATACATACACATACTGTAAATAGAGAACCATGAATTTATATGTATAGAGATATCTTTAACTAGGCAGATAATGAAAATATTTCACATTACAATCTCATGCACATTGCACAATATCTCAGATGGATTTTCAAAGAGATTTTTGCATACAGATCTCAAGATATATACATATATATATTCATATACATATCTCACAAAAATAGATATTTCTGTCCAAAAATCATCACATATATAGAGAAATATTTATTTAGAATTAAATAGAACATATTCGCAATATGAAATATTTGCATTTTCATGTACACTTTCGAGGAGAATACATCATGGGCTTTGCGCAACAAATTAGGGTTTTTGTGTTATTTTTTCAATTTGTCTACTCCTCTGATTATAGTATACAAACCTCAAAAATACACTTCCAAGTCAAGCGGACAAAGCCATGCTTTGAGTCCACATATAAACACATATATACAAATGTATACACACACTTTGGAGCCCTTTCCTCTCAAAATTAAAACTTGAATTTTAGCATTTTTAATATTTAATATTGTGTTTAGCTGTGTTTTTACTGTAAATATTTATATTTTCCAATGTTCTTCACTTAGAAGAAAATGTTCTTAGTATTTTTAAATAAATATATATATATATTAGTAGATGAGGTTGAAAAAAGACTGAAGTCCATCAAGTTCAACCTATACAAATCTAAAATACTTACACAAAGCTCCAGTTAAGCTTAAGTAATCCCACTAAAAGGTGACCCATTTAATACTAGCAATCATATCCATGAATTTTGTTCCTAGACAGAAATGTATCCAAACAATTTTTAAATATATCTAGGGTATTGGCATTCACTACCTCATTTGGTAATGAGTTTCACAATTGTATTGCTCTTACAGTGAAAAAAATGTTTCCGTTGCAGGAGATTAAATCTCCTTTCCTCCAACCTTAAATTGTGACCTCTTGTCACATACAATTTTCTTGGAAAAAACAGAGCTTCTGCCATCTCTGTATATGGGCCTTGAATATATTTATATAAAGTAATCATGTCACCTCTCAAGCATCTTTTTTCTAAAGAAAACAGACCCAGTTTGGCTAGTCTCTCCTCATAGCTTAAATTCTCCATTCCCCGTATTAGCTTTGTGGCCCTTCTCTGAACTTTTTCAAGTTCTGCAACATCTTTTTTTGCTATCGGTCCCCAGAACTGCACTCCATACTCAAGGTGAGGTCTTACCAGGGATTTATATAGTGACAAAATTATGCTTTCCTCTCTTGAATCAATGCCTCTTTTAATACATGCTATTATCTTATTAGCCTTTGTAGCCGCTGTCCTGCATTGTGCACCCATCTTTAGCTTGTTATCTATTACTACTCCCAAATCCCTTTCCTCCTCTGTTTGGCTAAGTCTTGTTCCATTTAAATAATATGTTGCCTGCTTATTTTTACTTCCAAAATGAAGAACCTTGCATTTTCCCGTATTAAATCTCATTTTCCATTTACTTGCCCATACTTCTAATTTTTGCAGATCCCTTTGTAACGAAAGTTCATCCTGCTCTGACCTAATGACCTTACTTAACTTAGTATCATCTGCAAAAATTGAGATGTCGCTATTTAATCCTTGCTCCAAGTCATTTATAAAAATATTAAAAAGAACAGAGCCCAGTACTGATCCCTGGGGGACTCCACTGATTACCTTTGTCCAATCTGAGTATGATCCATTTACTACTACTCGTTGCTCCCTATCTTTTATCCAGTTATTTATCCATGAGCTAATATTCACCTAGATTACAAGTCTTGCGCTATAGAGGGTGCGAAATGAATGCAACAAAAGTTGTGTTATTTCACCCTCCATAGCGCTGCCATTACAAGTTTTGAAAAAGCCGCCTTGTGCGTGCAATATGGTGGTTTTAAGCTCCATACCGCACAAAATACAAGCGCTGCTTTGACGTGCTCGTGCACACTTTCCCCATAGACATCAATGGGGAAAAGGGTTAAAAAAAACACCTGCGATCGCGGAATGAAAAGCTACGTAACGCAACCCCATTGATGTCTATGGGGGGGAAAAAGTTAAGTTTAAACCTAACACCCTAACATAAACCCCATGTCTAACCATCCCTAATCTGCTGCCCCCGACATTGCCAACACCTAAATAAATCGATTAAACTCTAATCTGCCACCCGAACATCGCCACCACCGAAATAAATTTATCAACCCCTAATCTGCCGCTCCTGATATCTCCGCCACTATACTAAAGTTATTAACCCCTATTCCCCGCACCCCAACATCGCCCACCGCTCACCGACATCTCTGCCACTAAATAAAGTTATGAACCCCAAAACCTCTAGTCTCCCACATCACTGCCACTAAATAAACCTATTAACCCCTAAACCACCAGCCCCACATCGCCAAAAACTAAATTAAACTATTAACCCCTAAACCTAACACCCCTTAACTTTATATTAAAATTACAAGATCCCTATCTTAACATAAATAAAAATGAAATTATTTATGGGGTTTTTTAGATCAGGGTTTGGGCTATTTTAAAAGAGCTAAATGCCTTTTTCAGGGCAATGAAAAAGAGCTGAATGCCCTTTTAAGGGCAATTCCCATACAAATTCCCGTTTCAGGGCAATGGGTAGCTTAGGTTTTTTTTTAGAGTTAGGATTTTTATTTTGGGGCGTTGGTTGGGTGGTGGGTTTTACTGTTGGCGGGTCATTGTATTTTTTTACAGGTAAAAGAGCTGTTTAACTTAGGGCAATGCCCTACAGAAGGCCCTTTTAAGGGCTATTGGTAGTTTATTGTAGGCTAGGGTTGTTTTATTTTGGGGGGCTTTGTTATTTTTATAGGGCTATTAGATTAGGTGTAATTGTTTTTATTTTGGATAATTTTGTTTATTTTTCATAATTTACGCCTAGATTTAGAGTTCTGCGTTAGCCATCAAAACAAGCGTTAGGGGGTCCTAACGCTGGTTTTAGCCGCCCGCTGGTATTTAGAGTCAGTCAGGAAAGGGTCTAATGCTCACTTTACAGCCGCGACTTTTCCATACCGCAGATCCCCCTATGCCAATTGCGTAGCCTATCTTTTCAATGGGATCTTCCTAACGCCGGTATTTAGAGTCTTGGCTGAAGTGAGCGTTAGAAATCTAACAACAAGACTTCAGCTGCAGAGAAAAGCCAGGAGTTAAGAGCTTTCTGGGCTAACGCCGGTTCATAAAGCTCTTAATTACTGTGCTCTAAAGTACACTAACACCCATAAACTACCTATGTACCCCTAAACCGAGGCCCCCCCACATCGCCGCCACTCTATTACATTTTTTTAACCCCTAATCTGCCGACCGCACTCCGCCGCAACCTACATTATCCCTATGTACCCCTAATCTGCTGCCCCTAACACCGCAGACCCCTACATAATACTTGAAGTTAGGTGTCGGCGATGTTAGGGAGGGCAGATTAGGGGTTAATAATATTTATTATAGGGTTTTTGAGGCGGGAGTGAGGCGGATTAGGGGTTAATAACTTTATTATAGTAGCAGTGAGGTCCGGTCGGCAGATTAGGGGTTAATAATTGTAGGTAGGTGGCGGCGACGCTGGGGGGGGCAGATTAGGGGTTAATAAATATAATATAGGGGTCGGCGGTGTTAGGGGCAGCAGATTAGGGGTACATAGGGATAACGTAGGTTGCGGCGGTGTCCGGAGCGGCAGATTAGGGGTTAAAAATAATATGCAGGGGTCAGCGATAGCGGGGGCGGCAGATTAGGGGTTAATAAGTGTAAGGTTAGGGGTGTTTAGACTCGGGGTACATGTTAGGGTGTTAGGTGCAGACTTAGGAAGTGTTTCCCCATAGGAAACGATGGGGCTACGTTAGGAGCTGAACGCTGCTTTTTTGCAGGTGTTAGGTTTTTTTTCAGCACAAACTGCCCCATTGTTTCCTATGGGGGAATCGTGCACGAGCACATTTTTGAAGCTGGCCGCGTCCGTAAGCACCGCTGGTATTTAGAGTTGCAGTGGCGGTAAATATGCTATACGCTCCCTTTTTGGAGCCTAACGCAGCCCTTCTGTGAACTCTAAATACCAGCGGCATTTAAAAGGTGCGGGGGGAAAAAAGCATGCGTAGCTAACGCACCCCCTCTAATGCAAAACTCTAAATTTTAGAATTAGAGGTTATGGGGGGATAATTGGAGTTGAGTAATAACAGATATGGTCCCTTTTATTAGTATTACAACACATATATTTATATCTATATGTTATATTGAGTATTGCCAAGTAGGATCCATATCTGATGTGGGATCTCAGAAAGCAGAACTAAACAACTAGAAGAACTAATTGTATAAGGAATACAATAAGATTCACAGCTGAGTTTACCATCAATTTTTATATCATATGAACTCCAAATAGTAGATTCAGATAAAGATTATATTATATATTTAAAATGTTCCATATCATTCATACCTTTATATCTTTATTAATGTACCTAGGAACAAACATTCACACAGTAGTAGCGAAAAGAAGGTTAAAAACACTTAAACCCAGTCATAAATAGTTAATATGCTGAGAAATCAATAATTTCACAAGTGCCTGCTAGCAAATATCTGAAGTAAGCTAAGCCCTTACAATCCGAGGGCTGGTTAACTTTTAACTTTTAATCTAAGCAGGCACCATGTAAGCGACTATTAGAGAGAAATATCTGGTTTAGACAAGGTTAAGCAAATTAAAAACGGCAGACAGGAGAGACAACGCTGCTCCTGCTGGACCCCTGACGTGCGTTTCACAGAACGCTTCCTCAGAGGGGAAACGCGCGTCAGGGGTCCAGCAGGAGCAGCGTTGTCTCTTCTGTCTGCCGTTTTTAATTTGCTTAACCTTGTCTAAACCAGATATTTCTCTCTAATAGTCGCTTACATGGTGCCTGCTTAGATTAAAAGTTAAAAGTTAACCAGCCCTCGGATTGTAAGGGCTTAGCTTACTTCAGATATTTGCTAGCAGGCACTTGTGAAATTATTGATTTCTCAGCACATTAACTATTTATGACTGGGTTTAAGTGTTTTTAACCTTCTTTTCGCTACTACTGTGTGAATGTTTGTTCCTAGGTACATTAATAAAGATATAAAGGTATGAATGATATGGAACATTTTAAATATATAATATAATCTTTATCTGAATCTACTATTTGGAGTTCATATGATATAAAAATTGATGGTAATCTCAGCTGTGAATCTTATTGTATTCCTTATACAATTAGTTCTTCTAGTTGTTTAGCAAAACTCTAAATCTAGGCGTTAGTGTTTGTTATTTTTTGTACTTTAGAACTTTTTTATTTTTTGTAATTTAGTATTTTTTATTTTTTGTAATTGTAGATTAATTTTTTTTTAGTAGGGTTAGGTTTTTTAATTTGTAATTTAGTTTATCTAATTTGTAATTTAGTTTATTTATTTTGTAGTTAGTTTAATTTTACTGTAATAGTTATGTTAGTTTAATTTATAGTTTAATTTTTTTTTTTTTTTAATTTCACAGGTAGTTTTTTTTTTTTATTTTAAGATTGGGATCTTGTAATTTTAATATAAAGTTAGGGAGGTGTTAGGTTTAGGGGTTAATAGTTTAAATTAGTTTTTTGGTGATGTGGGGGGCTGGCGGTTTAGAGATTAATAAGTTTATTTAGTGGCAGTGATGTGGGAGGCCAGAGGTTTAGGGGTTCATAACTTTATTTATTGGCAGCGATGTTGCAAAGTGGCGAAATAGGGGTCAATATCTTTATTATAGTGTGGGCGATGTTGGGGTGCAGTGGAATAGGGGTTAATAACTTTAGTATAGTGGCGACGATGTCGGGGAGTGGCAGAATAGGGGTTAATACATTTTATTAGTGGCAACAATGTCAGGGGAGCGGTGGAATAGGGGTTAATACATATTATTAGTGGCGGCAATGTCGGGAGCGGGGGATTAGGGGTTAATAGGTTCAATATTATTTGCGATGATGCGGGAGGGCCTCGGTTTAGGGGTTAATAGGTAGTTTATGGGTGTTAGTGTACTTTGTAATAGTTCATTATGAGTTTTATGTAACAGTTTTGTTGCGTAAAACTCATAACTACTGCTCTCAGATGGCGGTACGGATCGTGTCTGTATAGGCTGGAATGCAAGTTTTTTAGCCTCACCGCAAAACTGGTAATGGCAGCGCTATGGGAATCCCATGAAAAAATCGTCATTTTTTTGAGTGCGGGACTAACGTTGCGTTACAGGCTAAAAGGCTTGCGGTACAGTTATACCGACAAGACTCGTAATGACTGCGTTGATGTTTTTACGCTGAAATGGCCATTTTTTCAGCGTTAAAACACGAATGCAAAACTCGTAATCTACCTGATTTTCAGCTATTTCTAGTCCCTTAATTTTGTGCATTAACCCCTTAACGACCGACGACGTACCCTGCATGTTGTCGGTCCGGGAAAGCGGTGATCGCTTCCAGTCACTTTCCGGTTATTGCAGTGATGCCTTGATATTGAAGCATCCTGCAATAAACCTCCTTGGCCATCCGATGCAGAGAGAGACATTCTGTGGCCCTCTCTGCACCGGACATCGATGGTCGGTATCGTTGGTGGGTGGGAGCTAATGTGGGAGGCAGGTGGGCTGCCATCGATAGGCCCTGTGATGTGGAGGGGGGCAGGATCGTGGTCAGGGGTAGCCGGGGGTGTGCACTGATGTGCGCACGTGCACAGGGGGCAGGCGCGTGCATGGGGAGGGAGCTGGTGTGAACCGCTACACTACAGATTTTTTGGGGGGGAAAAGTGGGAAAAAGGGAGGGGGAGGCAAGCTGAAAAAATGATCAGGCAGGGGGTGGGGGTTGGTCTGTGGGGGGGGAGCTACACAACAGAAAAAACAAAAACATTTTTTTTGCAAACTGGGTACTGGCAGACAGCTGCCAGTACCCAAGATGGCTCCCAATAAGGCAGAGGGGGAGGGTTAGAGAGCTGTTTGGGGGGGATCAGGGAGTTTGGGGGCTAAGGGGGGATCCTATACAGTAGCATATGTAAATATGCTAAAAATAAATAAAAATACCTTTTATTTTAGTACTGGCAGACTTTCTGCCAGTACTTAAGATGGCGGGGACAATTGTGGGATGGGGGAGGGAAGTGAGCTGTTTAGGAGGGAACAAGGGGTGTGATGTGTCAGGTGGGAGTCTGATCTCTACACTAAAGCTAAAATTAACCCTGCAAGCTCCCTACAAGCTACCTAATTAACCCCTTCACTGATAGACATAATACACGTGTGATGCGCAGCGGCATTTAGCAGCCTTGTAATTACCAAAAAGCAACGCCAAAGCCATATATATCTGCTATTTCTGAACAAAGGGGATCCCAGAGAAGCATTTACAACTATTTGTGCCATCATTGCACAAGCTGTTTGTAAATAATTTCAGTGAGAAACCTAAAGTATGTGAAAAAGTTTGTGAAAAAGTGAACTATTTTTTTTTTATTTGATCGCATTTGGCGGTGAAATGGTGGCATGAAATATACCAAAACGGGCCTAGATCAATACTTGGGGTTGTCTACTACACTACACTAAAGCTAAGATTAACCCTACAAACTCCCTACAAGCTCCCTAATTAATCACTGCTGGGCATAATACACGTGTGGTGCGCAGTGTCATTTAGCGGCCTTCTAATTACCAAAAATCAAAGCCAAAAACATATATGTCTGCTAATTCTGCATTTACAACCATTTGTGCCATAATTGCACAAGGTGTTTGTAAATAATTTCAGTGAGAAACCTAAAATTGTGAAAAATTTAAAGTTTTTTTTTTATTTGATCGCATTTGGCAGTGAAATGGTGGCATAAAATATACCAAAATGAGCCTAGATCAATACTTAGGGTTGTCTACTACACTACACTAAAGCTAAAATTAACCCTAGAAGCTCCCTACATGCTCCCTAATTAACCCCTTCACTGCTGGGCATAATACACGTGTGGTGCACAGTGTCATTTAGCGGCCTTCTAATTACCAAAAATCAAAGCCAAAAACATATATGTCTGCTAATTCTGAACAAAGGGGATCCTAGAGAAGCATTTACAACCATTTATGCCATAATTGCACAAGTTGTTTGTAAATAATTTCAGTGAGAAACCTAAAGTTTGTGAAAAAAATTGTGAAAAAGTGAAAAAAAAAATGTATTTGATCGCATTTGGCGGTGAAATGGTGGCATGAAATATACCAAAATGGGCCTAGATCAATACTTTGGGATGTCTTCTAAAAAAAATATATACATGTCAAGGGATATTCAGGGATTCCTGAAAGATATCAGTGTCCCAATGTAACTAGCGCTAATTTTGAAAAAAAGTGGTTTGGAAATAGCAAAGTACTACTTGTATTCATTGCCCTATAACTTGCAAAAAAAGCAAAGAGCATGTCAACATTGGGTATTTCTAAACTCAGGACAAAATTTAGAAACTATTTATCATGGTTGTTTTTTGGTGGTTGTAGATGTGTAACAGATTTTAAGGGTCAAAGTTAGAAAAAAATTGTTTTTTTTTCATTTTTTCCTCATATTTTGTAATTATTTTATAGCAACTTATAAGATATGATGAAAATAATGGTATCTTTAGAACGTCCATTTAACGGTGAGAAAAACTGTATATAATATGTGTGGGTACAGTAAATGAGTAAGAGGAAAATTACAGCTAAACACAAAAACAGCAAAAATGTAAAAATAGCCTTGGTCCCTAACGGACAAAAAATGGAAAAGAAGTGAATGAAGTGGTCATTAAGGGGTTAATCTCTCATGTGGCACTGTATCAAATGCCTTTGCAAAATCTAAGTATATCACATCAACTGATTCCCCTTTATCTATATTTTTACTTACTTCCTCATAGAATCTAATTAGATTAGTTTGACATGATCTATTTCTCATAAAACCATGCTGATTTGAACTCATAGAGGCCTATTTATCAAGCCGTCAACCGCAAATACGCTGGAATTCCGCTGTTCCAATCAGCCAATAGAATGCGAGCTCAATCTGATTGGCTGATTGGATCAGCCAATCGGATTGAACTTGATTCTGATTGGCTGATTCCATCAGCCAATCAGAAAATTCCTACCTTAATTCCGATTGGATGATAGAATCCTATCAGCCAATCGGAATTCGAGGGACGCCATCTTGGATGACGTCCCTTAAAGGAACCGTCATTCGTCGGGAGACATCGGAAGAAGAGGATGGATCCGCGTCGCCTGCTTCAAGATGGACCCGCTCCGCACCGGATGGAAGAAGATCGAAGATGCCGCTTGGAGAAGATGTTTGCCGGTCCGGATGTCCTCTTCTTGCCGGATAGGAGGAAGACTTTGGAGCCTCTTCTGGACCTCTTCAGCACCGGATTATGGATCGCCAACCCCCGCTTGGGTTGGATGAAGATCTTGGAGCCAGGACGGATCGGTGATACCTGGATGGTGAAGACAAGGTAGGAAGATCTTCAGGGGATTAGTGTTAGGTTTATTTAAGGGGGGTTTGGGTTAGATTAGGGGTATGTGGGTGGTGGGTTGTAATGTTGGGGGGGGGTATTGTATGTTTTTTTTTACAGGCAAAAGAGCTGAACTTCTTGGGGCATGCCCCGCAAAGGGCCCTGTTCAGGGCTGGTAAGGTAAAAGAGCTTGTAACTTTTTAAATTTAGAATAGGGTAGGGAATTTTTTATTTTGGGGGGCTTTGTTATTTTATTAGGGGGCTTAGAGTAGGTGTAATTAGTTTAAAATTGTTGTAATATTTTTCTTATGTTTGTAAATATTTTTTTATTTTCTGTAACTTAGTTCTTTTTTATTTTTTGTACTTTAGCTAGTTTATTTAATTGTATTTATTTGTAGGAATTGTGTTTAATTAATTTATTGATAGTGTAGTGTTAGGTTAATTGTAGGTAATTGTAGGTAGTTTATTTAATTATTTTATTGATAGGGTAGTGTTAGGTTTAATTATATCTTAGGTTAGGATTTATTTTACAGGTAAATTTGTAATTATTTTAACTAGGTAACTATTAAATAGTTCTTAACTATTTAATAGCTATTGTACCTAGTTAAAATAAATACCAAGTTGCCTGTAAAATAAATATTAATCCTAAAATAGCTATAATATAATTATAATTTATATTGTAGCTATATTAGGGTTTATTTTACAGGTAAGTATTTAGCTTTAAATAGGAATCATTTATTTAATTAGAGTTAATTAATTTCGTTAGATGTAAATTATATTTAAGTTAGGGGGGTGTTAGTGTTAGGGTTAGACTTAGCTTTAGGGGTTAATCCATTTATTAGAATAGCGGTGAGCTCCGATCGGAAGATTAGGGGTTAATAATTGAAGGTAGGTGTCGGCGATGTTAGGGAGGGCAGATTAGGGGTTAATACTATTTATGATAGGGTTAGTGAGGCGGATTAGGGGCTAATAACTTTATTATAGTAGCGCTCAGGTCCGCTCGGCAGATTAGGGGTTAATAAGTGTAGGTAGGTGTCGGCGACGTTGAGGGGGGCAGATTAGGGGTTAATAAATATAATATAGGGGTCGGCGATGTTAGGGGCAGCAGATTAGGGGTACATAGGGATAACGTAGGTGGCGGCGCTTTGCGGTCGGAAGATTAGGGGTTAATTATTTTAAGTAGCTGGCGGCGATGTTGTGGGGGGCAGATTAGGGGTTAATAAATGTAATATAGGGGTCGGCGGGGTTAGGGGCAGCAGATTAGGGGTACATAAGTATAACGTAGGTGGCGGTCGGCAGATTAGGGGTTAAAATTTTTAATCGAGTGGCGGCGATGTGGGGGGAGCTCGGTTTAGGGGTACATAGGTAGTTTATGGGTGTTAGTGTACTTTAGGGTACAGTAGTTAAGAGCTTTATAAACCGGCGTTAGCCAGAAAGCTCTTAACTCCTGCTATTTTCAGGCGGCTGGAATCTTGTCGTTAGAGCTCTAACGCTCACTGCAGAAACGACTCTAAATACCGGCGTTAGAAAGATCCCATTGAAAAGATAGGCTACGCAAATGGCGTAGGGGGATCTGCGGTATGGAAAAGTCGCGGCTGCAAAGTGAGCGTTAGACCCTTTAATCACTGACTCCAAATACCAGCGGGCGGCCAAAACCAGCGTTAGGAGCCTCTAACGCTGGTTTTGACGGTTACCGCCGAACTCCAAATCTAGGCCTTAGTGTTTTTTATTTTTTGTAACTTAGGCCTAGATTTAGAGTTTGGCGGTAGCCGTGAAAACCAGCGTTAGAGGCTCCTAACGCTGGTTTTAGGCTACCGCCGGTATTTGGAGTCACTCAAAAAAGGGTCTAACGCTCACTTTTCAGCCGCGACTTTTCCATACCGCAGATCCCCTTACGTAAATTGCGTATCCTATCTTTTCAATGGGATCTTTCTAACTCTGGTATTTAGAGTCGTGTCTGAAGTGAGCGTTAGAATTATAACGACCAAACTCCAGCCGCAGAAAAAAAACAGGAGTTAAGAGCTTTTTGGGCTAACGCCGGTTCATAAAGCTCTTAACTACTGTACTCTACAGTACACTAACACCCATAAACTACCTATGTACCCCTAAACCGAGGTCCCCCCACATCGCCGCCACTCGATTAAATTTTTTTAACCCCTAATCTGCCGACCGCCACCTACGTTATACTTATGTACCCCTAATCTGCTGCCCCTAACACCGCCGACCCCTGTATTATATTTATTAACCCCTAACCTGCCCCCCACAACGTCGCCGCCAGCTACCAACAATAATTAACCCCTAATCTGCTGACCGCAAAGCGCCGCCACCTACATTATAGCTATGAACCCCTAATCTGCTGCCCCTAACACCGCCGACCCCTGTATTATATGTATTAACCCCTAATCTGCCCCCCTCAACGTCGCCTCCACCTGCCTACACTTATTAACCCCTAATCTGCCGAGCGGACCGCACTGCTACTATAATAAAGTTATTAACCCCTAATCCGCCTCACTAACCCTATAATAAATAGTATTAACCCCTAATCTGCCCTCCCTAAGATCGCCGACACCTAACTTCAATTATTAACCCCTAATCTGCCGACCGGAGCTCACCGCTATTCTAATAAATGTATTAACCCCCTAAAGCTAAGTCTAACCCTAACCCTAACACCCCCCTAAATTAAATATAATTTTAATCTAACGAAATTAATTAACTCTTATTAAATAAATTATTCCTATTTAAAGCTAAATACTTACCTGTAAAATAAATCCTAATATAGCTACAATATAAATTATAATTACATTGTAGCTATTTTAGGATTAATATTTATTTTACAGGCAACTTTGTAATTATTTTAACCAGGTACAATAGCTATTAAATAGTTAAGAACTATTTAATAGTTACCTAGTTAAAATAATTACAAAATTACCTGTAAAATAAATCCTAACCTAAGTTACAATTAAACCTAACACTATACTATCATTAAATTAATTAAATAAAATACCTAAAATTACCTACAATTAAACCTAACACTACACTATCAATACATTAATTAAATACAATATCTACAAATAACTACAATGAAATAAACTAACTAAAGTACAAAAAAAAAAAAGAACTAAGTTACAAAAAATAAAAAAATATTTACAAACATAAGAAAAATCTTACAACAATTTTAAACTAATTACACCTACTCTAAGCCCCCTAATAAAATAACAAAGCCCCCCAAAATAAAAAAATGCCCTACCCTATTCTAAATTACTAAAGTTCAAAGCTCTTTTACCTTACCAGCCCTGAACAGGGCCCTTTGCGGGGCATGCCCCAAGAAGTTCAGCTCTTTTGCCTGTAAAAAAAAACATACAATACCCCCCCCCCCAACATTACAACCCACCACCCACATACCCCTAATCTAACCCAAACCCCCCTTAAATAAACCTAACACTAAGCCCCTGAAGATCATCCTACCTTGTCTTCACCTCACCAGGTATCACAATCCGTCCTGGCTCCAAAATCTTCATCCAACCCAAGCGGGGGCTGGCGATCCATAATCCGGTGGCTGAAGAGGTCCAGAAGAGGCTCCAAAGTCTTCATCCTATCTGGGAAGAAGAGGCGATCCGGACCGGCAACCATCTTGATCCAAGCGGCATCTTCTATCTTCATCCGATGACGACTGGCTCCATCCTGAAGACCTCCACCGCGGACCCATCTTCATCCGGCGACGTCCAACTGAAGAATGACGGTTCCTTTAAGGGACGTCATCCAACTGAAGAATGACGGTTCCTTTAAGGGACGTCATCCATTCTATCAGCCAATCGGAATTAAGGTAGGAATATTCTGATTGGCTGATGGAATCAGCCAATCAGAATCAAGTTCAATCCGATTGGCTGATCCAATCAGCCAATCAGATTGAGCTCGCATTCTATTGGCTGATCGGAACAGCCAATAGAATGCGAGCTCAATCTGATTGGCTGATCCAATCAGCCAATCGGATTGAACTTGAATCTGATTGGCTGATTCCATCAGCCAATCAGAATTTTCCTACCTTAATTCCGATTGGCTGATAGAATCCTAACAGCCAATCGGAATTCGAGGGACGCCATCTTGGATGACGTCCCTTAAAGGAACCGTCATTCTTCAGTTAAACGTCGCCGGATGAAGATGGGTCCGCAGTGGAGGTCTTCAGGATGGAGCCGGTCGTCATTGGATGAAGATAGAAGATGCCGCTTGGATCAAGATGGTTGCCGGTCTGGATCGCCTCTTCTTCCCGGATAGGATGAAGACTTTGGAGCCTCTTCTGGACCTCTTCAGCCACCGGATGATGGATCGCCAGCCCCCGCTTGGGTTGGATGAAGATTTTGGAGCCAGGACGGATTGGTGATACCTGGTGAGGTGAAGACAAGGTAGGATGATCTTCAGGGGCTTAGTGTTAGGTTTATTTAAGGGGGGTTTGGGTTAGATTAGGGGTATGTGGGTGGTGGGTTGTAATGTTGGGGGGGGGGTATTGTATGTTTTTTTTTACAGGCAAAAGAGCTGAACTTCTTGGGGCATGCCCCGCAAAGGGCCCTGTTCAGGGCTGGTAAGGTAAAAGAGCTTTTAACTTTAGTAATTTAGAATAGGGTAGGGCATTTTTTATTTTGGGGGTCTTTGTTATTTTATTAGGGGGCTTAGAGTAGGTGTAATTAGTTTAAAATTGTTGTAATATTTTTCTTATGTTTGTAAATATTTTTTTATTTTTTGTAACTTAGTTCTTTTTTATTTTTTGTACTTTAGTTAGTTTATTTCATTGTAGTTATTTGTAGATATTGTATTTAATTAATGTATTGATAGTGTAGTGTTAGGTTTAATTGTAGGTAATTGTAGGTATTTTATTTAATTAATTTAATGATAGTATAGTGTTAGGTTTAATTGTAACTTAGGTTAGGATTTATTTTACAGGTAATTTTGTAATTATTTTAACTAGGTAACTATTAAATAGTTCTTAACTATTTAATAGCTATTGTACCTGGTTAAAATAATTACAAAGTTGCCTGTAAAATAAATATTAATCCTAAAATAGCTACAATGTAATTATAATTTATATTGTAGCTATATTAGGGTTTATTTTACAGGTAAGTATTTAGCTTTAAATAGGAATAATTTATTTAATAAGAGTTAATTAATTTCGTTAGATTAAAATTATATTTAACTTAGGGGGGTGTTAGTGTTAGGGTTAGACTTAGCTTTAGGGGTTAATACATTTATTAGAATAGCGGTGAGCTCAGGTCGGCAGATTAGGGGTTAATAAGTGTAGGCAGGTGGTGGCGACGTTGAGGGGGGCAGATTAGGGGTTAATAAATATAATATAGGGGTCGGCGTTGTTAGGGGCAGCAGATTAGGGGTACATAAGGATAATGTAAGTAGCGGCGGTTTACGGAGCGGCAGATTAGGGGTTAAAAATAATATGCAGGGGTCAGCGATAGCGGGGACGGCAGATTAGGGGTTAATAAGTGTAAGGTTAGGGGTGTTTAGACTCGAGTGCAGACGTAGGAAGTGTTTCCCCATAGCAAACAATGGGGCTGCGTTAGGAGCTGAACGCGTCTTTTTTGCAGGTGTTAGTTTTTTTTTCAGCTCAAACAGCCCCATTGTTTCCTATGGGGGAATCGTGCATGAGCACGTTTTTGAGGCTGGCCGCGTCCGTAAGCAACTGTGGTATCGAGAGTTGCAGTTGCGTTAAAAATGCTCTACGCTCCTTTTTTGGAGCCTAACGCAGTGATTCTGTGGACTCCCAATACCAGAGTTATTTTAAAGGTGCGGCCAAAAAAAAGCCGGCGTTAGCTACGCGGGTCGTTACCGACAAAACTCTAAATCTAGCCGTATGTGTTTATTTTTTGTAACATAGTAATTATTTATTGTAGATTTCAATAACTTGAGTAGGGTTAGGTTGTTAAATATTTAATATAGTTAATTTAATTTGCAGTTTAATGTAATTTTAGGATAATAGTTAGGGTAGGTTAATTAATAGTTTAATATAGTTTATTGTAATTTTTATATAATAGTTAGGGTAGGTTAATTAGTAGTTTAATATAGTTTAATTTAATTCTAAAGGTAAGTTTAAATTTATTATAAGATAGGGATGAGGTAATTATAATGTAAAGTTAGCGGGTTGTTAGGTTTAGGGGTTAATAGCTGAATTTAGTTTATGGCGATGTGGGGGGCTGCCTGTTTAGGGGTTAATAGGTTTAGTAAGTGGTAGTGATGTGGGAGGCCAGGGGTTTAGGGGTTAATAACTTTATTTAGTTGTGGCGGGGTCCGGGAGCGGCGGGATAGGGGTTAAACATTTTAGTATTGTGGTGGTGTTTAGTGACAGGGTATAAATAAAGTTGGTAAAAAGCCGAATAGCAGTGAGATCGATGACTGCTAGTTAACAACAGTCCGCTGCTCATCGCCCCGTACTTGGTGCGCTGCTTTTTGACAGCTTTTTTGATAAATAAGGAGAGCGTATTCAGGTCAGCGGCTGCGATGTTAGGGGAGCGTATTGGTGCCGGCGAATGCAGCATAGTTGACGGCTTGATAAGTAGGCCTCATAATCTTGTTTACACGAATGTGCTCATCAATATAATCATATTATCCCTTATAATCCCTTCAAATATCTTCCCCACTATTGATGTCAGACTAACTGGTCTATAGCTTCCTGGATCATCCCTGCTTCCCTTTTTGAAGATTGGCACCACGTCAGCTTTACACCAATCCTGGGGTACTATGCCTATTTTTTTGCATTCAATTATAGAATGCAAAAAAATAATAATAATAAAAATATATATATATATATATATATATATATTTTTATTATTATTATTTTTTTGCATTCTATAATTGAAAAATTTCAGACATAATCCAAAAGCCACAGCAACTTCAGAAACATGCTTGAAACTCAATTACTGTAAATGTTTGTAATGGTAAATGTTTTTTTTCTATGTAAAGTAGACTCACTGTCCTTTTGCAGACACATAAAAGGGGCTGACCATGGCTGGTAAAAAGTTTTAATCACTAATGCCGAGCATGCAGAATTCATAAAGACTTTGTTCTCTTTCAAAGCTGACAAGGTTGATTTATTTTATTTCTTTTCCTTTATTTTTAATTTGCATATGTTGTGCATATGTTAGAGAAAACTCTTATGTAGCAACACCACTTTTTTTTATAGCAACTCCATTTCAGTAACTGGTTTATAATCAACCTACTATGTTTAGTGACAGAAAGCTGTGTGTGAGTTACTAAATTTTATTTTGGATTTACATTGGATAACAGAGGGACCCTGCTTCAAATTTTTGGGACTCATTATTTCTAGTTACACCTCTAACTGCTGAGAGTAAAGAATTATTCCTGTAGGTACTTCTAAAAATGAAAACATATTTATTCACCAATACGGTTGCCAGGTGTCCAGTATTCAACCAGACAGTTCAGTATTTTAACAAACTGTCAAGTAAAATCTTAAATGTCCATATTTTTTTACAGTTCCTAAGTGTTAGATGATTAAAAAGGCCTCCTATGTCTAAATGACTTACAGATGTTGAGCAGAAAGAAGTGGGTGGCAGTCTTGGGGGTTAAATTATTTCTGTTTCCATATGTTACTGGTAGCCAAAAAGGTAACATTTTTTATTTGTATGGCACTGACAGTCAAGGGGTAAAATTACTGCTCAATTGTGAAAAATATACATCATAGTATCATGGTATTAAGGTAGTATATTGGTGCTAAGGTAGAGCTTTTATTTGGTATTGTGTGACCCCACCTACCACTATGCCCAGTCACCAACAGAGGGTCAGATTGCAGTTGGAACGCTATGCTCAGTGCGCTTGCATTGGGACTAAAATGTACCTTTATGGATGCACCCGTAATTCTACTCATATTACAAGTGGGAGGTAAATGCGATCCCACTGTCACAATCGTTATTTGCGCTTTGGTTAACACTACTTTTGAAAAGCAAGTGTTAATCATAGTGCTAACCTGAAAGTGTCACACAACATATAAAAAATACAAAGTACAGTACATTAACCCTCATATTAACACTGTCTAATAAAAATCATATAATAATAGTAATGCACAGAGAAGTTATAAGGGGTCAAAGTTAGGAGATGTCAGGTGTTAGATAAAAAACAGGCTGAAAGTACATTTACATAGGGATCCATTTTGAACAACTTTTAACATATATATCTCTCTAAATATAAATGTATAAGAATGTATACATACTGTATATATTTATGTATTTGTATGTGTATATATATTTATTAATATATACACATATAAACACATATATATTGCTGTGTTTTGTGATCAGGGTTACGCAAGCAGTGGTTGTGAGGCTGTCGTCATAAAAACAAGGCTCCATTCAAGGATATGGGGGAAAAAAATAATCTGCAATCGTGCGCTCTGTTGAGCGCGAGGATGCAATTGTGAGGGAGCAATATTTGTGCTCCCAACCCATAATCTCACGCTCAGTAGCGCAAATTGAAATAACAAAATGTAGCAGAGATTATGGGTTTGAGGAAGCACAAATATGTTCTCAACTCATAATCTAACCCAAAGGGGCCTATCTCTCAAGCTCCGAATGGAGCTTGAGGCCCCGTGTTTCTGGTGAGCCTGCAGGCTCGCCAGAAACACCAGTTATGAAGCAGCGGTCTAAAGACCGCTGCTCCATAACCCTGTCCGCTTGCTCTGATGAGGCAGACAGGAATCACAGCAATTCAACCCGATCGAGTATGATCGGGTTGATTGACACCCCCTGCTGGTGGCCGATTGGCCGCGAGTCTGCAGGGGGCGGCGTTGCACCAGCAGCTCTTGTGAGTTGCTGGTGCAATGCTGAATATAGAGAGCGTATTGCTCTCCGCATTCAGGGATTTCTGTCAGACCTGATCGCACTGTCGGTTCAGGTCCGACAGACATTTTTTTGTTAAATATGCCTCATAATGTCCTGTATTTCTGTGGAAGACAGCTGGTCACCCTACTCACAGAACACCAACTAAAGTGAAAATGGTTAACAATAAAATAAAAGGGGTAACTAGGCTAATTTATTCTAATAGGTATTCTGGGAGTTTGTACATTGTTTTTAAATACACTACTTCATTGATTCCGCTATCCATTGGAAAGTTAAAAGAGACTATAGTCTTTTTTACTGGTGAATGGAGTACTTGCTTTTAATTAACATTCTGCTTGGCAATGGGTCTCACTTTGATTAGTGGTGAAAATGAGAGCTGCAGAATTTTGCCTCTAAGGTTCAGGATCATTACATGAATAAATTATCACCAGTTTCCTATAAGAATATGGCTACTTCAGAACCCAAAAACCCCCAAATTTTCTTAGATATCAAATTCTACTGGGAATCCATCTTAAATAAATAGCAAAAACTCACAATCATCTCTCCCCAGCCGTACTAACAACTTGCCTTCCTAACTCAATATTTTAAATTCAGACTGATGACTTTTCCCTTGGAAAAACCCTTTGTAAAAGACCAGACTCACTGAAAGTGAAGTCAGCTGTATTATACAAAGATATTGTTACAAAGATTCTCTACAACTGGTTATAATGTATCCATTGTTCAAGTACCAGACAATTTATGCACTGTTTATTGTTTTTTGTTTACCTGTATTGTTGAAAACCTCAATAAAAAACATAATATATATCTATCTATCTATCTATCTATCTATCTATCTATATATATATATATATATATATATATCACAAATCAGGAAGTAGCATCTACAACACATAGGGACCATGTGATATAGAATGTGTAGTAGGAACTAAGAGGCCTATTTAACAAAGGTCTGTTGGACCAGGTCTGTATGGATCAGGTCCGACAGACCTCGCTGAATGCAGAGAGCAATACACTCTCCATATTCAGCATTGCACCAACAGCTCTTGTGAACTGCTGGTGCAACGGCGCCCCCTGCAGATTTGCGGCCAACGGCCGCCAGCAGGGGGTTGTCAATCAACCTGATCGTACTTGATCAGGTTAAATTGTGGCGATCTCTGTCCGCCTTCTCAGAGCAGACGGACATGTTATGGAGCAGCGGTCTTGAGATCGCTGCTTCATAACTTGTGTTTCTGGCGAGTCTGAAGGCTCGCCAGAAACACGAGGCTTCAAGCTCCATACAGAGCTTGATAGATATGCCCCTAAATATCATTCCGTTTTGCCTCCATTTAGATTATGTTTCATATTTTGATGGTTTTTAGAATTAACAATGAGGACATTTACCAATCCACAGGGATAAGGAGTATTTAAAGGGATAGTAAACCCCAAAATTTTCTTTTATGATTCAGATAGAACATACAATTTTAAAAACTTTCCAATTTAATTCTATTATCAAATTTTCTTCATTCTCTTGTTATCCATTGCTGAAGGGACAGCATTGCACTACTGACAGGAAGCTAAACATATCTATTTAGCCAATCACAAGAGACAAATGTGTGCAGGCACCAATTAGCAGCAGCTCCCACTAGTGTATGATATGTGAATATTCATTTTTTAACAAGGGATACTAAGAGAACGAAGCACATTTGAAAATAGAAGTGAATTTAAAAATGTCTTAAAATGAGATGCTCTATCTGAATCATGCAAGTTTAATGTTGACTTTCCTATCCCTTTAAGCCTTTTCCCCATAGGATTTATATAAGCATTCTGTATGGAGGAAATATGCTGTGAAAATAATTGTATTCAGTTCTTTAGGGGCATATATCAATACTCCACTGCCTTTAAGATCCTTAAATCCTGGCTAGAAAAACCTAGATTGATTGTCCATGTATAATTCGAAGATATTAAAGGGACATTTTACACAAGATTTTTCTTTGCAGAAATGTTTTGTATATGATCCATTTATATAGTGATCTGGGAGTTTTTTGTAACAATGTATAGTTTTGCCTATATTTTAATAACATTATGCTGATTTTCAGATTCCTAACCAAGCCCCAAAGTATCAGATGTAAACTCTAAAGTCTACAGATAGGATAGAGTAGGATTGGGTGGGTTTTAATGTTGGGGGTTATTGTACTTTGTTTTCAGGTAAAAGAGCTGATTAAAAAACAAAGAAGTGGGGGGGCGGAGCCAGCGCTCAAACGAGATGGCTGCACTTGTGTGAGCTCCGTTAGCGTAAGAGGGCTACTTTAATGATTCCTGATGCCTAAGTGAAAAAAAAACAACCTAAAAAGTCGACTCAGTGTGGGCAGACACTTATGGAAGCTAAGACTGGCGACATTTGACCTCCGATCTCACATCTCACCCGGCCTCATTTGCAGCAACGCCACGGAACAACAGGCGGCGGCTGCCATCTCTAATTCAGAGACAACACGAGGGCGATTAAACCCTATGGCCCTATAGAATAGAGGTGATACAGGGGTGCCAGATCTCTCTGGAACAGACCGCAAACAACTCGTGTAAGCCATCAGAGATGCCGTTCCGGAGCAGAGAAGGCAGAGCATGGCCTCGGAGATCGTGAGTACCCACACACATGAGACATTTTGATTTTGATAAGACATAGCTAAGAGAAGGGGCAGGAACACTACTCTCAAGTTATAGCCACAGATGATTCTCCAGTGGCCGGGAAAGATAATCCAGAATATTCCTATAAACAGCATGGCCTTTCACACTGGCCACGCGGCATATGTCCGCACACGCAGCAACTGAATGGAGAGGGGAGTTTCGGCTCATTAAGTGTATAGTGAATTAATACACCTGAGAAACAGGGATTGCCGATGCCTTAATTAACAGGTCTCCACATACATCTGATAGATCTTTTGGGATACAGAGACGGTCACATCACAAGATTTTTGGGAAGCACCTCAAGCAATATAGAGCCGCATAGCAGTCAAGCAGCATAGCGGTGCATTTTATTGTGGGACCCAGTTTAAATATTTACTTTAGAATTTGAACTGTGCATAAGACAACTCTGTGTGTTAGGCTAAGCTCAAATATTCTTCGTGAGCCTACTAGTTTGAATACTGAAGATAATAGCAATCATGTCCCCAAAAAAGGGCAGCAAGGGAGAGAATCCAGCTAGAAAGAAAAAAAATATTACAACGCCATCAGTGAATAAATTTTTCAAAAGCCTTGATTCCTCACATGCACACACTGAACTTGATATAGAGTCTAGAGCAAGGCAAGATTCAACATCTTCAGACTCAGAACAAGAGGATATGCAACAGGCAGTAACAATCCCTAAAGCTCTGCTGGATTCTTTACCTTCAAAAAAGGACTTTTCTTCTTTAATACAGCAAGTCAGAGAGTGTATATGCGAAGAAATCGCAGACATTAAGAAAGACCTCACAGAAGTGGGGGAGAGAGTGGTAAAATTGGAGGAAATAACAGAAGCACACCACACAACAATCTCCAACTTTTCAAATAAATTCTCCCAGCAAGATATCACAATCCTCCAACTAGAAAATAAAATAGACGACCTGGAGAATAGAAGCCGCAGGCAAAATATTAGGATGAGAGGAATCCCTGAGGAGGTCTCCCCCCAAGAACTTGAACCTTATGTGCAAAGCCTATTCGCTTATTTAACTGATACAGGGGATGATTCCTCATACGCCTTAGACAGAATACATAGGGCGCTAAGAGCAAGACCTGCTGAGAACTAACCTCCACGAGATGTGATTGTGAAAGTATCAAGCTATCCAATTAAAGAAACTTTAATGAAAAAGGCCAGAATGAAGCACCCAATTAAATTTAAAGGCACAGAATTGCAACTATTTGAAGACTTGTCTTCAAGAACACTTCAAAAGAGAAGAGAAATGAGACCGTTGACGAATACACTCCGCAAGCAGAATATCCCATATAGATGGGGTCACCCTTTCAACCTACAGATCCAATGGAAAGGCAGGCGCATTGTATGTGACAATCCGGATGATATACCTTCAGTGTGTAAAGAATTACATCTAGAACTCCCTCCGCCGACTGATATCAACAGATCTCGGACGGATAGACCACCACAAGGGGATACACTTCTACCACAAAGACCGGAGTGGAGGAAAGTTCCTGTGAAAAAGAACGATAAATTCTCTAAGCCGCTACCCAAAGAGTCTACCTCAAGAGAAGCTATTTGAAAGAGACTAGAAGGGTTTCTTTTTGTCTTTCTTCCCTTTCTTTTCAGGTTGTCTTCTGCAAGTACCATGTGAGTAATCTCTGGGATGCCATATCCCCCAGCCAGATGTGAAAAGAGGGTGAGTATACTCACCATGTGGTAATTAAAAGATCAAGCGAGGGCAAAGTGTTGCTCTCTCTTCTTGTATTTTTAAGAGAAATGTGTTTATGATAATGTCTTTTCCTTGTTTTTCTTTTTCTTTTTCTATCCTTTTTTGTTAATATGTTGATAACGCAACAGGATGCAATTTAATTTAAGTTTCAATGTTACTTGTAGCTCCAAAGTATGTTCTCCCTCATTACTTTGAAGCTTTATGCTTCTATGCAATTGCAATGTTATTGGTTTACGGTTTTTATTTTTGTTACTCCAGGGGTGCGTCCACAAACCTGTACATTCTATGTCATACCTAATGAATAGAGGGGAAAGTCCTATCTCCAATCCTAATGTTGAAGGGTACTGGTGATCCACAACTCCGCATAGTCACCCAAAATGTCCAAGGTTTCAACTGTCCAAACAAGAGGGCCATGGCACTACGTGATATTCATAAACGGGGAGGACAGATTATTCTATTGCAAGAAACACATTTTAAGGCAGGTAGAATCCCAAAGTATCTCTCATCACAATACACACAACATTTCCAGAGCACTAATTTTAAAAAAAAAACTAATGGAGTAAGCATCCTATTACATAAATCTATCCCATTTAAAGCATTGCAGATTAATAAGGATAATGAAGGTAGATATCTGGGTGTCATGGGATTGTTATATGGAAAACCTGTCACAATCGTCAATCTGTATGCCCCCAATAGACACCAAGAGGGTTTCATGAACAAAGCTAGTTCAAAAACTCTAGAAATACTAAGGGGCCCACTTATAGTAGGGGGGGATTTAAATGTCCCGCTAGTCCCTGAGATGGACTGCTCTAGTGCCAAATCTAATGTCCCCCAGAGAACCCTCAAATCTCTATGGAAGAATTTTAAGTTATTAGCCTTACATGACGCTTGGAGGTACCTACACCCAGACAAAAAGGACTTTACTTTCTTCTCTCATCCACATAATGTCCATTTGAGACTAGATTATCTGCTGGTTGACCATAGCGCCCTTTATTTCATCACCTATTGCCAAATAAAACATACTACTTGGTCAGACCATTCCATGGTGGAATGCACATTAAGATGGCCCTCTATGCCCATTAGATCCTTTAGCTGGAAATTAGAAGATGCTTTATTATTGGATTCGGCTAACTTAGAAAACTACACTAAGCATATAAAAACATACTTTGATATTAATAACACTAATGACACTACACCAGACATACTCTGGGAAGCCCATAAAGCTTATATGAGAGGCGAATTTATAAAATCCAGGGCAATTAAACAGAGAGAAAACAGGAAGGCCTATTCTAACTTGGCTAGGGAAGTCTCAGAATTAGATTATCTAGTCAAGATGAACCCGGTAAATACTCAATACCAACAACTACTTGCCGAAAAAAGGAATAATTTAAATAAATTACTACTTATCGAAACACAACGAAAACAACTGTTTCTAAAACAGAAGTTCTATGGAGAAGGTAACAAACCTGGGAGACTTTTGGCAAGAGCCCTAAAAAAACAGCAGTTAAAATCTTACATTCATGCATTAAACTCACACACAGGCAAAAAGGTAGAAGACACAGTGGGTATTGCGAAACTATTTCACGACTTTTATCACAGACTATATAACATCTACCCTGATAGATCATTTAATGCGCATAAAGAGGCATGTGATAAATATCTACACAATATAGAGCTTCCCCACATTTCTAATGAAGAGGCGTCTGCATTAGAGGCACCTATATCAGTAGAAGAAGTTATGGCAGCTATAATAGATATTAAACCCAATAAGGCGCCTGGTCCAGACGGCTTTACAGCCTTATATTACAAAACATTTAAAACTTTATTAAGCCCACAACTAGCAGATTTGTTCTCATACATAGCCAACAAACACACATTCATTGACACTATGCTTCAGGCACATATAACTGTTCTTCCGAAACCTGGAAAACCAGCTTCTACGCCAGCAAATTTTAGGCCAATATCGTTACTAAACATAGATCTCAAAATCTATGCAAAAATCTTAGCAGGAAGATTAAATAAGTTGCTGCCGGTATTGTTAGAAGGGGATCAAGTGGGTTTTGTCCAGAATAGGGAAGCAAGGGATAATATAAGTAAAGTCGTTACCCTTATAGATTATATCAAAGCTACAAAGACCCCAGCTGTGTTACTGTCGACAGATGCTGAAAAAGCTTTCGATAGACTAGATTGGACCTTCTTACATACTACACTGCTTAAATTCGGCCTACCTTCTAAATTTATATCCCTAGTATTTGCTTTGTATTCTAACCCCACCGCCTGAATTAGAGTTAATGGCCATTTATCTGAAGAATTCGTAATTCGTAATGGATCGAGACAGGGCTGCCCTTTGTCCCCCTTATTATTTGTTCTGGCACTAGAGCCACTCGCAATTAGTTTGCGAAACAACCCCAATATTAAAGGCATAGAGGTTTCGGGTAAGTCACACAAATTGGCTATGTTTGCTGATGACGTTTTGATGACACTATCAAACCCTATCGAATCCCTACATTATGTCCAGAATGAACTTCAAGTATACGTTACAGTGTCAAATTTTCTAGTTAATCCCACTAAATCAGAACTTTACCCAATCAATATCCCACCTTCCACAATAGGGGAGATCAGGGCTAAATGTCCCTTTAAAATTAATACTAAAGCCCTAAAGTATCTTGGGGTATATCTAACCTCTGACAGCGAAAAATTAAGGAGCTTAAACTATGGGAAATTATTAGAGGAGTTCCAATCTTTAACTTCCAAATGGATGCCTAAAAATAATATATCATGGCTAGGTAGGATAGCGGCAACGAAGATGACACTCCTGCCCAAGGCATTGTATATAATGCAAGCCCTCCCGATATCTGGGGTATCTACATATATCCAGAAACTACAGAGGGTATTAAATACTTACATATGGCAAGGGAAAAAAACCCAGACTATCACAAGCCACTATATATACACCTAAAGTAGATGGAGGCCTAGGGGTGCCCAATCTGAATTGGTATAAATTGGCTATATCGTTATGTAGGGTAGTGGATTGGGTCGGACAGGGCAAGCATGCTTTCAAAAAGGTAACAACCCTGGAATCACAGTTACTGAAAATCACACACATGGGAGGGTTATGCTGGACACCCTTACAACCAAGCATAATTCTGGAAAGCAAACCCTATACCATACTTAGTGAAACTTGGAATACCATAAAGAGCCTTAGAAACAAGTTCCCCAGATTATCCACAACATACTCACCCCTCACTACATTGTCAGACAATAGAGAGATTGGCGCAAATTGGCCCCAGAATAATCCTATAGATGGGGAAGTGAATGAGTTTTTGATTTGATTCCCATTTGTGCAATGATGGAAGATGGGAAGATTAGTGATAAACAGAGGCTGTTGGACAGAGGATTTTGTAGTTTCTCTAATTGGTTGAACCTGCATCGGGCCAGACATTACATCTTAACACATAGAGATAGAAATAATTTTATGCAAAATCTTACACCTTTTGAAGACTTATGCCTAAAAGGTAAAACAACAAACAGGGGTATTATGTCTTCAATATACCAACTCCTTTTAGCGCTAGACCTACCAGACAAACCAAAAAATATAAGGAAGTGGGAGGATGATCTAGAGATACAAATTAGTATACAACAGTGGAAAAAATGGGCTAGATTTACAGCAGGTTCTGCGCGCTTGGCGCATTACCTAGAGACGAATATAAAGATTCTAACAAGGTGGTATCTCACGCCGCACAGACTAAAGTTTATGTTCCCAAAAGCAAGTGATAAGTGTTGGAGGGGATGTGGCCAGATTGGGACACTATCACACATTTGGTGGGACTGCCCACGCCTTTACCCCTTTTGGAAGCATATTTTTGAAGCAGTTAAGATCACCACAGGTATGACTCTAGCTTTCGATTTCACGATTCCTCTGTTTAATGACTTCTCTGGCATCCCATGCAAGATAAGACGCTGCATTGCTCAGATTATGTTTAATGTAGCTAAGAAATTGATTCCAAATTTTTGGAAGTCATCAGAGGTCCCCAGTTTAGATAAATGGAGACAACAGGTAGATCATGTTATTGCAATGGAGAGATATTTCTACCTATCCCAGGGCAATTTAAATTTATATCACGATATAGTATTTCTATGGGAACAGTATAAACACGGCAACATTGGATAAATGGGTGGATTATCTGATATCTGTAGGGAGGTGGATATACCTTGTGTTATTTGAAAGGCGACCTTCTTGATTAATGTGTTTTGAATGATAGAAGCGTTAGGTATTTATGCTCTTTATTGTGGACGCGCCCTGGAGGAAAGATTTTTTGTTTTTGGTTCAATCCTGTTTTTTGTTAATGTTGTTTTCTTATAAATAAGCTTCTCAAATTGTTATGTACATTATATCCTCTGTGGATCAGATCCATATAGTCATGCAATGTCAACTCATAAATTTATGTAATTAAACAAGAAACTTCAGTGAGCTACAATAAGCAGTCTTTGCTACGCGCTACTACAAGCAATGAGTATAATACGGTTACTGCTGTTTAAATGATAAAAGACACTTGCGATCATAGCAATGGACTTTCAGACTTACAAAAACACGCTAAACTGCTGGAATACATTGTTGTACTTTTATTTACACTGTTTGACAAAGATATCTTGTATATGGCTATAATGATGTAATGTATGCTCAGTATTATTTTCAATAAAAATGAATATATAAAAAAAAACAAAAAAAAACAAAGAAGTACGCTGGCTCAGGAGTAAATTTTGCTGGAACATCAAAAGTTTATTTATCAGACCAAACAGTAAACGTATAGGTCACAGTCAGGAACGCCTGACGCGTTCCGCGCATGCGTGGATACGCTTCATCAGAGGCTAATCAGGTAGAACTATGCAAGCCTTTTAAACTGAATTCTCACCAATCATAACAAGACTGGGGTTTGAACCAAACAATATGACATCACTGAAACTTAACCAAGCTACATCAATTGTAAACTCTTCCTCATATGTTGAGGACAATTAATGTGAAAATATTAGGTCAGTGGTGACATAAGGTGGTACTCAAGTGTAATAACATAAGAAACACAATAAACAATAAAACAAACAATAATATGAAGAATGACAATTCAAGAAAATATCATTAAATGAATAATAACAATGAATATAAAAAAATTTAGTAATAAAAAATAATGATAACTGTTAAGGGAATAAAAGGATATATAATAATAGTGAAAATTTATAATACTAAAAATGAAAGAATAAAAAATAAATAAATAAAAATAAATTTCCTTACAACATGTGTAAAAGACTGGGATAGAGAATGTAAATCCCAATATCTATTTTTGCTTAATAAGCGTTAGTAACACAAGTCTTGTAGGGAAATTATAATTTATTTAATGTTTGTTGTCAGAGAAAAGGCTTTAAAGATAAGAGAATTCTATTCTGAGGAAGAGAAAAATGCGGATTTAAAATATATATTAAATAAATATTATAGGTAAATATTCTAAGTAGATTTATTTGGTTAATCAATCCAGTGGGAGACTTCCAATCTGATTACTTCTATTGGTTATATTAATTTTATTAGTTTTAATAGTTTTATTAGTAGTTTTATTAATAGTTTTATTAGTGTTATTAATAGATGGGATACAAGAATATCAGTAGTTATACACAATCTCAATGTATATCAATATATATGTATTTGTCTGGATATATATGTAGCAGAGAAGACCACTGAATAAGACATAAGTATGAATATAAGTATAAGTATGGGAAGGGTCAGCTTGATAATGTATATGAAATATTAAGTAAGGTCCATTGTTTCTTATGTTCAACTGTGTTTGAAGTAAATTCTGCGCGTGTCTATAATGTGAATCCTAAGGTTGTACTACATTGAGCCATAATGGTTTCCTAAGTGTCCAAAACATCCACATTTTAGGCTTATCTAATCAGTTCAGAATGGACTACAGGTATAGCCAAATATTTCTTTAGTTATTTTACAATGTTAAGTTGCTATTTGTGGACCCTCAGTGCTGACCAATAATGGTCTACACATATAGGTCCACATCGAGTCGTCTATTAATCCCATGAGGGTATCTAGTATTTAATTTGACTATCCAAAAGACTTCTCTTTTTAGGAGCTTAGCTGTTCTATCGCCCCCTCTGGTGTCTTTGACTATCCTCTCAATTCCTTGAAAAGAGAAGTAAGTTGTGCCAATGCCATGTTGACGAAAATGTTTGGCCATGGGGGTTCTAGCTTCTTTTTCAGTAAGGGATAGTAAATGCTCCCTGATACTGTCTTTTAAAAGGCGTGTAGTGATACCTATGTATTGCTGGAAACAAAATTGACATGTGATAAGATATATTACATTTTGTGAAGCGCAGTCTATCCTCTGTTTTATGGTGTAGGTTTCATTAGTGTTGGTTGAGGTAAAAGTGTGAGATTTATTGGTAAACTCACAGCTTTTACAAGGCCTATGGCCACATTTGAATGAACCAGGGTTGAGGCTCAACCAATTAGTTTGTGTCTGTGGTTTCTCTGAAAAATTTTATTAGTTAAGTCTCCAATTGATGGGGCTTTTTTTGCTACAAATTTAATTCCTTTGGAGACTATCTGTTTCAATATATCATCGCTCTTTAGTATGGATACATTGTTCTTAATTACTTTGCAAATCTTATGATATTGCCTGCTAAACTGTGTGGAAAAAACAATGGTTTCCTCATTTTGTGTTTTCTCCTTTTTTTGGAATAACGTGTTTCTCTGTAATTTCTCTACTTCTTTATTGATATAATTGAGTTTGGATCTATTGCAGCCTCTATTCACTAACCTATTAGTTAATTCATTGGCTTCTTGTTTATACATTTCAAGATTAGAGCAGTTTCTGCGGAGCCTTAAGTATTGACCTTTCGGTATGCCCTTCTTGAGGTGTGGGACATGGCATGAATCTGCTCTTAAGATAGGGACAGCATTGCACTACTGACAGGAAGCTAAACATATCTATTTAGCCAATCACAAGAGACAAATGTGTGCAGGCACCAATTAGCAGCAGCTCCCACTAGTGTATGATATGTGAATATTCATTTTTTAACAAGGGATACTAAGAGAACGAAGCACATTTGAAAATAGAAGTGAATTTAAAAATGTCTTAAAATGTGAATCTCTATCTGAATCATGCAAGTTTAATGTTGACTTTCCTATCCCTTTAAGCCTTTTTCCCATAGGATTTATATAAGCATTCTGTATGGAGGAAATATGCTGTGAAAATAATTGTATTCAGTTCTTTAGGGGCATATATCAATACTCCACTGCCTTTAAGATCCTTAAATCCTGGCTAGAAAAACCTAGATTGATTGTCCATGTATAATTCGAAGATATTAAAGGGACATTTTAAACAAGATTTTTCTTTGCAGAAATGTTTTGTATATGATCCATTTATATAGCGATCTGGGAGTTTTTTGTAACAATGTATAGTTTTGCCTATATTTTAATAACATTATGCTGATTTTAAGATTCCTAACCAATCCCCAAAGTATCAGATGTAAACTCTAAAGTCTACAGATAGGATAGAGTAGGATTGGGTGGGTTTTAATGTTGGGGGTTATTGTACTTTGTTTTCAGGTAAAAGAGCTGATTACTTTGGGGCAATGCCCTGCAAAAAGCCCTTTTAAGCGCTATTTGTAATTTAGTGTAGGGTAGGGCTTTTTTTATTTTGGGGGGCTTTTTTATTTTGTTAGGGGGATTAGATTAGGTGTAATTAGTTTAAAAATCTTGTAACTATTTTATTATTTTCTGTAATTTAGTGGGGGGGGGGGTTGTACTTTAGATAATTTTATTTAATTTTATTTAATTGTAATTAATTGTAGTTAATGTAGGTAATTAATTTAATTATAGTGTAGTGTTAGGTGTAATTGTAACTTAGGTTAGGTTTAATTTTACAGGTACTTTTATATTTATTTTAACTAGGTAGTTATTAAATAGTTAATAACTATGTAATAACTATTGTAGCTAGTTAAAATAAATACAAAGTTACCTGTAAAATAAAAATAAATCCTAAAATAGCTACAATGTAACTATTAGTTATATTGCAGCTTTCTTATGGTTTATTTTATAGGTAAGTATTTAGTTTTAAATAGGAATAATTTATTTTGATTTATTTAAATTATATTTTTTAGGAGTTAATACATTTAATATAGTGGCGGCGGTGTAGGGGGGGGCAGATTAGGGGTTAATAAATATAATGTAGGTGGCGGCAGTGTAGGGGGGCAGATTAGGGGTTAATAAATATAATGTAGGTGGCGGTGGGCTCCAGGTGCAGCGGTTTAGGGGTTAAACATTTTATTTAGTTGCAACGGGGTCGGGGAGCGGCAGGATAGGAGTTAATAACTTTATGCAGGTGGCAGCGGTATAGGGGGCGGAAGATTAGGGGTTAATATGTATAATGTAGGTGGCGGTGGGCTCCGGGAGCGGCGGTTTAGCGGTTAATAACATTATTTAGGTGTGGTGGGCTCCAGGAGTAGTGGTTTAGGGGTTAATAACTTTATTTAGGTGCGGCGGGGTCCGGGAGTGGCTGTATAGGGGGTAAAACAGTTAGTATAGTGTGGGTGTTTAGTGACAGTATACCAAGAAAGCTGAAAAAAAGCCGAAGAGCAGCAAGATCGATGACTGTTAGTTAACAACAGTCTGCTGCTCATCGCCCCGTACTTGGTGCGCAGGTTTTTGACAGCTTTTTTGGTAACTTTGGAGAACGTATTCAGGTCCGTGGCAGCGATGTTAGGTGATCTTAGGCGAGCGTATTGGTGCCGTCGAATGCAAGAAAGTCAAAGCTTTGATAAGTAGATGCCATTGTCTGCTTCTCCTGCTTTCTCAGCCCCTTTCCCTGGGTGTCCCAGCCTAACCTCATCAATAAACTGTGAGATTCTAAGGACTAGATTTGGAGTTCGGCGGTAAAAGGGCTGTTAACGCTCCGCGGGCTTTTTTCTGGCCGCACCATAAAATTAACTCTGGTATCGAGAGTTCAAACAAATGCTGCGTTAGGCTCCAAAAAAGGAGCGTAGAGCATTTTTACCGCAAATGCAACTCTCGATACCAGAGTTGCTTACGGACGCGGCCGGACTCAAAAACGTGCTCGTGCACGATTCCCCCATAGGAAACAATGGGGCTGTTTGAGCTGAAAAAAAACCTAACACCTGCAAAAAAGCAGCGTTCAGCTCCTAACGCAGCCCCATTGTTTCCTATGGGGAAACACTTCCTACGTCTGCACCTAACACTCTAACATGTACCCCGAGTCTAAACACCCCTAACCTTACACTTATTAACCCCTAATCTGCCGCCCCCGCTATCGCTGACCCCTGCATATTTTTTTAAACCCCTAATCTGCCGCTCCGTAAACCGCCGCCACCTACGTTATCCCTATGTACCCCTAATCTGCTACCCCTAACACCGCCGACCCCTATATTATATTTATTAACCCCTAACCTGCCCCCCACAACGTCGCCGACACCTGCCTACACTTATTAACCCCTAATCTGCCGAGCGGACCTGAGCGCTACTATAATAAAGTTATTAACCCCTAATCCGCCTCACTAACCCTATAATAAATAGTATTAACCCCTAATCTGCCCTCCCTAACATCGCCGACACCTAACTTCAATTATTAACCCCTAATCTGCCGACCGGAGCTCACCGCTATTCTAATAAATGTATTAACCCCTAAAGCTAAGTCTAACCCTAACACTAACACCCCCCTAAATTAAATATAATTTAAATCTAACGAAATAAATTAACTCTTATTAAATAAATTATTCCTATTTAAAGCTAAATACTTACCTGTAAAATAAATCCTAATATAGCTACAATATAAATTATAATTATATTATAGCTATTTTAGGATTAATATTTATTTTACAGGCAACTTTGTAATTATTTTAACCAGGTACAATAGCTATTAAATAATTAAGAACTATTTAATAGTTACCTAGTTAAAATAATAACAAATTTACCTGTAAAATAAATCCTAACCTAAGTTATAATTAAACCTAACACTACCCTATCAATAAAATAATTAAATAAACTACCTACAATTACCTACAATTAACCTAACACTACACTATCAATAAATTAATTAAACACAATTCCTACAAATAAATACAATTAAATAAACTATCTAAAGTACAAAAAATAAAAAAGAACTAAGTTACAGAAAATAAAAAAATATTTACAAACATAAGAAAAATATTACAACAATTTTAAACTAATTACACCTACTCTAAGCCCCCTAATAAAATAACAAAGACCCCCAAAATAAAAAATTCCCTACCCTATTCTAAATTAAAAAAGTTACAAGCTCTTTTACCTTACCAGCCCTGAACAGGGCCCTTTGCGGGGCATGCCCCAAGATTTTCAGCTCTTTTGCCTGTAAAAAAAAACATACAATACCCCCCCCCAACATTACAACCCACCACCCACATACCCCTAATCTAACCCAAACCCCCTTAAAGAAACCTAACACTAAGCCCCTGAAGATCTTCCTACCTTGTCTTCACCATACCAGGTTCACCGATCCGTCCTGGCTCCAACATCTTCATCCAACCCAAGCGGGGGTTGGCGATCCATAATCCGGTCCAGAAGAGGCTCCAAAGTCTTCCTCCTATCCGGCAAGAAGAGGACATCCGGACCGGCAAACATCTTCTCCAAGCGGCATCTTCGATCTTCTTCCATCCGGAGCGAAGCGGCAGGATCCTGAAGACATCCAGCGCGGAACATCCATCCGGACCGACGACTGAACGACGAATGACTGTTCCTTTAAGGGACGTCATCCAAGATGGCGTCCCTCGAATTCCGATTGGCTGATAGGATTCTATCAGCCAATCGGAATTAAGGTAGGAATTTTCTGATTGGCTGATGGAATCAGCCAATCAGAATCTAGTTCAATCCGATTGGCCGATCCAATCAGCCAATCAGATTGAGCTCGCATTCTATTGGCTGATCGGAACAGCCAATAGAATGCGAGCTCAATCTGATTGGCTGATTGGATCAGCCAATCGGATTGAACTTGATTCTGATTGGCTGATTCCATCAGCCAATCAGAAAATTCCTACCTTAATTCCGATTGGCTGATAGAATCCTATCAGCCAATCGGAATTCGAGGGACGCCATCTTGGATGATGTCCCTTAAAGGAACAGTCATTCGTCGTTCAGTCGTCGGTCCGGATGGATGTTCCGCGCTGGATGTCTTCAGGATCCTGCCGCTTCGCTCCGGATGGAAGAAGATCGAAGATGCCGCTTGGAGAAGATGTTTGCCGGTCCGGATGTCCTCTTCTTGCCGGATAGGAGGAAGACTTTGGAGCCTCTTCTGGACCGGATTATGGATCGCCAACCCCCGCTTGGGTTGGATGAAGATGTTGGAGCCAGGACGGATCGGTGAACCTGGTATGGTGAAGACAAGGTAGGAAGATCTTCAGGGGCTTAGTGTTAGGTTTCTTTAAGGGGGTTTGGGTTAGATTAGGGGTATGTGGGTGGTGGGTTGTAATGTTGGGGGGGGGTATTGTATGTTTTTTTTTACAGGCAAAAGAGCTGAAATTCTTGGGGCATGCCCCGCAAAGGGCCCTGTTCAGGGCTGGTAAGGTAAAAGAGCTTGTAACTTTTTTAATTTAGAATAGGGTAGGGAATTTTTTATTTTGGGGGTCTTTGTTATTTTATTAGGGGGCTTAGAGTAGGTGTAATTAGTTTAAAATTGTTGTAATATTTTTCTTATGTTTGTAAATATTTTTTTATTTTCTGTAACAGTTCTTTTTTATTTTTTGTACTTTAGATAGTTTATTTAATTGTATTTATTTGTAGGAATTGTGTTTAATTAATTTATTGATAGTGTAGTGTTAGGTTAATTGTAGGTAATTGTAGGTAGTTTATTTAATTATTTTATTGATAGGGTAGTGTTAGGTTTAATTATAACTTAGGTTAGGATTTATTTTACAGGTAAATTTGTTATTATTTTAACTAGGTAACTATTAAATAGTTCTTAACTATTTAATAGCTATTGTACCTGGTTAAAATAATTACAAAGTTGCCTGTAAAATAAATATTAATCCTAAAATAGCTATAATATAATTATAATTTATATTGTAGCTATATTAGGATTTATTTTACAGGTAAGTATTTAGCTTTAAATAGGAATAATTTATTTAATAAGAGTTAATTTATTTCGTTAGATTTAAATTATATTTAACTTAGGGGGGTGTTAGTGTTAGGGTTAGACTTAGCTTTAGGGGTTAATACATTTATTAGAATAGCGGTGAGCTCCGGTCGGCAGATTAGGGGTTAATAATTGAAGTTAGGTGTCGGCGATGTTAGGGAGGGCAGATTAGGGGTTAATACTATTTATGATAGGGTTAGTGAGGCGGGTTAGGGGTTAATAACTTTATTATAGTAGCGCTCAGGTCCGCTCGGCAGATTAGGGGTTAATAAGTGTAGGCAGGTGTCGGCGACGTTGAGGGGGGCAGATTAGGGGTTAATAAATATAATATAGGGGTCGGCGATGTTAGGGGTAGCAGATTAGGGGTACATAGGGATAACGTAGGTGGCGGCGATTTGCGGTCGGAAGATTAGGGGTTAATTATTTTAAGTAGCTTGCGGCGACGTTGTGGGGGGCAAGTTAGGGGTTAAGAAATATAATATAGGGGTCGGCGGGGTTAGGGGCAGCAGATTAGGGGTACATAAGTATAACGTAGGTGGCGGTCGGCAGATTAGGGGTTAAAAATTTTAATCGAGTGGCGGCGATGTGGGGGGAGCTCGGTTTAGGGATACATAGGTAGTTTATGGGTGTTAGTGTACTTTAGGGTACAGTAGTTAAGAGCTTTATAAACCGGCGTTAGCCAGAAAGCTCTTAACTCCTGCTATTTTCAGGCGGCTGGAATTTTGTCGTTAGAGCTCTAACGCTCACTTCAGAAACGACTCTAAATACCAGCGTTAGAAAGATCCCATTGAAAAGATAGGATACGCAAATGGCGTAGGGGGATCTGCGGTATGGAAAAGTCGCGGCTGAAAAGTGAGCGTTAGACCCTTTAATCACTGACTCCAAATACCAGCGGGCGGCCAAAACCAGCGTTAGGAGCCTCTAACGCTGGTTTTGACGGCTACCGCCGAACTCCAAATCTAGGCCTAAGTAAGTTCTTAAAAGTTTTTTTACTGGATTTTTAGATCAGTTTCTATGCATATTCTTCTTTATTGTAGTGTATATTACATGCAGCTATATATGAAAATTGGTGTACACTTTCCTTTTAAGATATATGGGAAGGGTATAAAGGCTTCGCATTGTGGAAAATTGTATTTATAAAATTATATATTGCAACCAATTTATTTCCATTAAAGCACCATATAAATGTTCCACTGTTACACTTTAACAACAATTGAAAGTCAGCTAGATTACGAGTTATGCGCGCTATACTGAAATTAATAAACGCAACAAAAGTTGCGTTATTTAACCCCCTATAGCGCAGCCATTTCAAGTTTTCAAACAGCCGGCTTGTGCATGCGATATGGTGCTTTTAAGCTCCATACCGCACAAAATTCAATCGCTGTTTTGACGTGCTCGTGCATGCGTTCCCCATAGGAATCAATGGGGAGAGCGGGTCAGAAAAAAGTCTAACACCTGCGATCGCGGAAAGAAAAGCTCCATAACCCAGCCCCATTGATGTCTATGGGGGAAAAAAATAATGCTTAAACCTAACATAAACCCCACGTCTAAACACCCCTAATCTGCCCCCCACCGACATCGCCGGCATCTACATAATGTTATTAACCCCTAATCTGCCACCCCCGATATCGCCGCCACCTAAATAAAACTATTAACCCCTAATCTGCTGCTCCTGATATCGCCGCCACTATACTAAAGTTATTAACCCCTATTCCCCTGCACCCCAACATCGCCCACACTATAATAAATCTATTAACCCCTAAACCTCTGGCCTCCCACATCACTACCACTAAATAAAACTTTTAACCCCTAAACCGCCAGCCCCCCACATCGCAACAACCTAAATTAAACTATATTAACCCCTAAACCTAACCCTAATGTAACCCTAAGCCTAACCCTAAATCCCCTAACTTTAACATCATTAAAATATAGCTAAATTAAACTTTCAATTATTAAATAAATAATACCTATTTAAAACTAAATACAAACTTACCTGTGAAATAAAACCTAAACTAGCTACAATATAATTAATAGTTATATTGTAGCTAGCTTAGGTTTTATTTTTATTTCACAGGTAAGTTTTTATTTATTTTAACTAGGTAGACTAGTTAGTAAATAGTTATTAACTATTTACTAACTACCTACTTAAAATAAATACAAAGTTACCTGTCAAATAAAACCTAAGCTGCCTTACACTAAAACCTAACATTACAAAAAATAAAAAACACTAAAATTACAAAAAATAAAAAAACTTACCATTACAAAAAATAACAAACTAAATTATACAAAACAATAAAAATTATTCCTATTCTAATACCCTTCAAAAAAAAAAAAAACACCCCAAAATAAAAAAACCTAATCTAGAATAAACTACCAAGGGCCCTTAAAAGGGCCTTTTGTAGGGCTTTGCCCTAAAGTTAACAGCTCTTTTGCTACAAAACAAAATAAACACCCCCTAACAGTATACAAACCCCCACCCCCCAAACCCACAAAATAAAAATAAAGTAAAACCTAATCTACCCATTGCCCTAAAAAGGGCATTTGTATGGGCATTGCCATTAAAAGGGCATTAAGCTTTTTTGCTGCCAAAGCCCTAATCTAAAAATAAAAACCCACCCCAAAAATGAAAAAAATACATTACACAAAATAACAAACAAATTATCAAAAATAATAAAAATTATTCCTATTCTAATACCCATTTAAAAAATAAAACACCACAAAATAAAAAAACTAATCTAGAATAAACTACCAATAGCCCTTAAAAGGCTTTTGTAGGGCACTGCCCTAAATTAAACAGCTCTTTTACTTGAAATTTTTTTCACAAAGACCCACTAAAATTACAAACCCCCACCCCCCAACCCACAAAATAAAAAAAAAAACTATCTAAAAAACCTAATCTACCCATTGCCCTGAAAAGGGCATTTGTATGGGCATTGCCCTTAAAAGGGCATTTAGCTCTTTTGCTGCCCAAACCCTAATCTAAAAAAAAAAAAACACCCAAAAAAAGCTTAAAAGAACCTAACACTAACCTCCAACGATCCACTTACAGTTTTTGAAGTCCTGTTTGAACAATCTTCATCCAGGCGGCGAGAAGTCTTCATCCAGGAGGCCTTTTCTATCTTCATCCAGGCGGCGAAGTCCTCATCCAGGCGGCAAGAAGTCCTTATCCAGACGGCCTCTTCTATCTTCATCCAGGCGGCATATTTTAGCTTGATCCCGGCGGCGCAGAGCGGGTCCATCCTGAAGACATCCGGCGCGGAGCATCCTCTTCATATGGTCGCCACAGTACACTGAATCTTCAATGCAAGGGAGCTGTTTCAAAATGGCGTCCCTTGCATTCCTATTGGCTTAAAAATTTGAATCAGCCAATAGGATTTAAGCAGCTCTCATTCTATTGGATGAGTGTTAGGATTTTTTTAATGTGCATTTTAATTTTAGTTTAATAACTATATTAGTTTAATTGTTAGTTTAAACTTAGTTCTTTTAATTTGACAGGTACATTTTAATTTAATTTAAGAGAGGGAAATTATAATTTTAATATAAAGTTAGGGGGGCGTTAGGTTTAGGAGTTACTAGTTTAATTTAGTATATTTCATTGTGGGGGGCTTGCGGTTTAGGAGTTAATAGGTTTATTATAGTGGCAGCGGTGTAGGGCTTAATAACTTTAGTACAGTGGGGGCGATTTGGTCGGACACAAATTAGGGGTAATAATATTTAAATAGTGTTTGTGATGCAGGAGGGCGGCAGTTTAGGGGTTAATAACTTTATTATGGTGGTGACGATGTCGGGGAGCTGCGGAATAGGGGTTAATAATTATTTTTAGTGTCGGCAATGTCAGGAGTGGCATATTAGTGGTTAATAAGTTTAATATAGTATTTGCGATGTGGATGGGCCTTGGTTTAGGGGTTAATAGGTAGTTTATGGGTGTTTAGTGCACTTTGTAACACTTTAGTTATGAGTTTTATGTTATAGTTTTGTAGCGTAAAATTCATAACTACTGCTTTTAGATAGCAAAATGGATCTTGTCAACGCAAGCTTATTAGCCTTACCACAAAACTCGTAATGGCAGCACTATGGAAATCCCATGATTACATTTTTACGTGTGGGGGACTGACTTTGCGTTACAGGCTAAAATGCTTGTGGTACAGCTATATCGACAAGACTTGTAATGGCTGTGGTGAAGTTTTAACACTGAAATTACTATTTTTTCAGTGTTAAAACATGAATGCAAAACTCGTAATCTAGGTGAGTAAGAGGAAATCAAGATTGCACTAAGAATGTTTTACAAGCCTGCCTGAGTTTAATGACCTCAGACACAAATGACAAAAAGAAGTAAACAATAAAAAAGTCTTAAACATACCAGATATAATTTTTGCGTGGGAAGGTCTTTTTATCATACCCTTTATGCTACTGAGAGACTGAGAAAAGTAATACTTTCCTTAAGTATACTAGTTTGTTTGTTTGTTTTTTAAATAAAGGCAAGGCAATGGGGCCGATTTATCATTGTGCGGGCGGACATCGATAAATGCTGACAGCATACGCTGTCTTGCATTTATCATTGCACAAGGATTTTCTTGCTTGTGCAATGCCGCTCCCTGCACATTCGTGGCCAATCGGCCACTAGGAAGGGGTGTCAATCATCCCGATCATATCCGATTGGGATGATTGATGTCTGCAGCCTCAGAGGTTGTGGACGAATTCAGGAGCAGTGATCTTAAGACCGCTGCTTCTTAACTTCAGTTTCAGAGGAATCTGAAACTACGGGATTATATTGCAGCATTTAATGCTTGATAAATCTACCCCAGAGGATGTAGTTTGAAGGTAAGGAAAGTTCATTTTTGCTATAATCTTATCTCCTCCAAAACTTGGAAACAAGATTATAAAATGGAGTAATTAGTAACAAAGTAGGGTAATCTCATAAAAAAACGAATCATATATATGGAAAAGAACGACCAAAGTTGCCCGAACCAATAGAGAATATAGGGGTATTGCAAGTACTAAGTGGTTCTACAGCATTTTATTATTGGTGTCAGCACTCAGAAATTTACTAGGAAGTTCCTTTTTGTGCTGGTACTGTGATCTTCTAATGGCAATGAGAGCAGGAAAGGGAACTTTTAAACTCAAGAATTAGTATCAAGTAATATAAAATGGTCCAACCTTGGCATAAGGTTTTGTGGCCACCTTGGTAAGCTCACTTTTTTAAAATATATTTTAAATATTATATAACAGTCTCAGTTTCCAGGTGTAATCTTTGAGAGGTAGCAATAATTCTAAAATCACATGAATGGTTATTATATTGCAATACTACAATGTTGTTATTCATTATAGGATTTTATTATTACAAAATACTTGTTACAAAGGATTAAACACTTAATTGAAGCCATAATAAAAGGCTACTCCTACTAAAGTTGTCAGTGCGCCAAGCCCAAGCATGATACTCACATAAGCTCTAATCAGAATCCTTTCCCTGCCTGTAAACAGCTCAAAGACAGGTCTGGCATGCAAGTTTAACTTTGCCCTGATGAAACAGTATGTTATACCAAAACACTCGTAAGGCCACGCTCACCACCTGATAACTGGTATTTTCATGAGCTTGGGAGACTCACAACACTAGCAAGCAGAACTTCTTTTAAATACTTTTATTAAAATATTGCAGAGCACACCTACATATCGTCAAATGAGCCCATCCTTGTCTGCCTAATACAGAACCCCATTGGCAAATAGAGGGCATTACATGAAAGTGGGACCAACATAAGGACTGTGCATTTGTTTATTTTTATTTTTAAATACTCTCTTCTACTGTGTTTGATGTTTATAAATTTTGACAATATTTTCATCATATCCTGATCATTCCTGGGAGATTTGTTTGTAAGGAGCAGCTGCACATATTTTTTTGGAGTCTTTGACCATTTTTCTTAGAAGTGACACAAGTGACTGCTAAGTATTCAATTTTCTCACATTCATAACTGACTGAGTTTGACAGAAAAAACATTTAAATTTGGAGGAGACAGATTTTTTTCTACACACTTTATTATAATATTTAACATACAAAAGTTTTGTATGCATATTATAAATGATATACCAATGAATTATATATAAATCAAGTTTACATTCTCATATTACGTTTGTGCAACATTTCATTCTCTTAGTATCATTTGTTGAAGAAGCAACAATGCACTACTGGTTTCTAACTGAAGACATGGGTGAGGGTGAGCCAATAACATTCGGTATATATATATATGCAGCCACTAATCAGCAGCTAGAACCTAGGTTCTTTGCTGCTCCTGAGCTTACCTAGATAAACATTTCATCAAAGGATAACAAGAGAAGGAAGCAAATTAAATAATAGAAGTAAATTGGAAAGTTGTTTAAAATTGTATGTTCTGTCTATATCATGTCTAATTCTGACTTTACTGTCCCTTTAATTACCACTTTTTTCCTACTTCTTATTACTATGTTAATATAGTGCGCCCCATTTACCAAGCAGCGATTGCTGCTGCGGAGGTCCATCATTTACAATAGTTAAGTACCAGAAGGCTTAAGATCACTGCTCCTTAAACTGTCCGTCACCTAAAAGGTGGCAAATTGAAATCATCTAGATTAGATCAAGATGACTGAAAGCCCCTGTTAGCGGCTGATTAGGCCACCAACGAGCTGGTACAATGGTTGTGCATTGTCCGTAGCAAATCATGTCCACCGGACTAATAGTAAATAGAGCCCAATATGTCAACATGACACACTCTTTCTTTGAAAAAGCAAATAATGCCCATTGCCTAATTGACATTTTCTATGATTGAAGATCTATTCTAGATTCTTACTTTGCCTATTGGTGTATTATTTTGAAAACACATGCTTTCATGTGGGTATATCAGGTATGTGGTGTAATGAGGCCTCGTCAAAATAGTAATGGGGATATAAGTAGTAGAGAAAGAAATTTAATGATTTTAGCATTATTTTAGCAATATATCCCCTACAATTATCCATACCTTTATATATACAGGCAGTGCAGAATTATTAGGCAAGTTGTATTTTTGAGGATTAATTTTATTATTGAACAACAACCATGTTCTCAATGAACCCAAAAAACTCATTAATATCAAAGCTGAATAGTTTTGGAAGTAGTTTTTAGTTTGTTTTTAGTTATAGCTATTTTAGGGGGATATCTGTGTGTGCAGGTGACTATTACTGTGCATAATTATTAGGCAACTTAACAAAAAACAAATATATACCCATTTCAATTATTTATTTTTACCAGTGAAACCAATATAACATCTCAACATTCACAAATATACATTTCTGACATTCAAAAACAAAACAAAAACAAATCAGTGACCAATATAGCCACCTTTCTTTGCAAGGACACTCAAAAGCCTGCCATCCATGGATTCTGTCAGTGTTTTGATCTGTTCACCATCAGCATTGCGTGCAGCAGCAACCACAGCCTCCCAGACACTGTTCAGAGAGGTGTACTGTTTTCCCTCCTTGTAAATCTCACATTTGATGATGGACCACAGGTTCTCAATGGGGTTCAGATGAGGTGAACAAGGAGGCCATGTCATTAGATTTTCTTCTTTTATACCCTTTCTTGCCAGCCACGCTGTGGAGTACTTGGACGCGTGTGATGGAGCATTGTCCTGCATGAAAATCATGTTTTTCTTGAAGGATGCAGACTTCTTCCTGTACCACTGCTTGAAGAAGTTGTCTTCCAGAAACTGGCAGTAGGACTGGGAGTTGAGCTTGACTCCATCCTCAACCCGAAAAGGCCCCACAAGCTCATCTTTGATGATACCAGCCCAAACCAGTACTCCACCTCCACCTTGCTGGCGTCTGAGTCGGACTGGAGCTCTCTTCCCTTTACCAATCCAGCCACGGGCCCATCCATCTGGCCCATCAAGACTCACTCTCATTTCATCAGTCCATAAAACCTTAGAAAAATCAGTCTTGAGATATTTCTTGGCCCAGTCTTGACGTTTCAGCTTGTGTGTCTTGTTCAGTGGTGGTCGTCTTTCAGCCTTTCTTACCTTGGCCATGCCCCTGAGTATTGCACACCTTGTGCTTTTGGGCACTCCAGTGATGTTGCAGCTCTGAAATATGGCCAAACTGGTGGCAAGTGGCATCTTGGCAGCTGCACGCTTGACTTTTCTCAGTTCATGGGCAGTTATTTTGCGCCTTGGTTTTTCCACACGCTTCTTGCGACCCTGTTGACTATTTTGAATGAAACGCTTGATTGTTCGATGATCACGCTTCAGAAGCTTTGCAATTTTAAGAGTGCTGCATCCCTCTGCAAGATATCTCACTATTTTTTACTTTTCTGAGCCTGTCAAGTCCTTCTTTTGAACCATTTTGCCAAAGGAAAGGAAGTTGCCTAATAATTATGCACACCTGATATAGGGTGTTGATGTCATTAGACCACACCCCTTCTCATTACAGAGATGCACATCACCTAATATGCTTAATTGGTAGTAGGCTTTCAAGCCTATACAGCTTGGAGTAAGACAACATGCATAAAGAGGATGATGTGGTCAAAATACTCATTTGCCTAATAATTCTGCACTCCATGTATATATATATATATATATATATATATATATATATATATATATATATATATATATATATATATATAGTTCTTCTGAATATTCCAAAAACAATTATATAATTGTTATTGGAATATTCAGAAGGACTAGGGATTTTAAAGAAATGTTTCCTTTTTGTTAGAGAACGGAATTTCTTAAAAGTGTTTTTTGCGTAGTATGCAAAAACCCTGTATGACTAAAAACAACATTTACTGCCTGGCTGGATGTCCCTAGATATCAATCATTATAGTAATAATATGGCAGGATTGCTCAGGGGATGGGGACACATAAATGGCCAGTCCCCCTGTACATCATTACAAATTAAGGAGCTGGTTAGCTGAATTTATATAGCTCCTTTCCTGCTTTTCTGCCCCTTCCTGCACCTTTGCATGTTTGTTAGTTGCATTCATTTTGTCAGTTTGTTTGTCACTTGTGTTGCAAAAAACAGACAGGAAGCAGAGGGAAGGGTTAGCTGAGATTGTTTGGCAAATCAACTCATTTGTTTGTAATAATGTACTGACGGTCTGACCATTCTTATGTCCATAGTACTAATGACTAGTGATGTTGCGAATAGTTCGCCGGCGAATAGTTCCCGGCAAACATAGCATGTTCGCGTTCGCCGCAGACGGCGAACATATGCCATGTTCAGTCCGCCCCCTATTCCTCATCATTCAGTAAACTTTGACCCTATACCTCACAGTCAGAAGACACATTCCAGCCAATCAGCAGCAGACCCTCCCTCCCAGACCCTCCCACCTCCTGGACAGCATCCATTTTAGATTCATTCGGAAACTGCATTCTTAGTGAGAGGAGGGACAGTGTAGCTGCTGCTGATTTAATAGGGAAATCGATAGCTAGGCTAGTGTATTCAGTGTCCACTACAGTCCTGAAGGACTCATCTGATCTCTGCTGTAAGGACAGCACCCCAAAAAGCCCTTTTTAGGGCTAGAACATCAGTCTGCTTTTTTTTTCTTTTCCCTGTGTAATCTAATTGCAGTTGCCTGCCTGCCAGCGTGTGTGTCAGGCTCACAGCGTATAGTGTGCCCACTTGCCCAGTGCCACCACTCATATCTGGTGTAACAGTAGTGTACATTTAAAAAAAAAAACACTTTTTTGACTGTGAAATAATAGCAAACAGCTGCCAGTACCCAAGATGGCTGCCAATAAGGCAGATGGGGAGGGTTAGAGAGCTGTTTTGGGGGGATCAGACCTTCCAGTACTTAAGATGGCAGGGACAATTGTGGGGTGGGGGAGGGAAGGGAGCTGTTTGGGAGGGATCAGAGGGTCTGATGTGTCAGGTGCGAGGCTGATCTCTACACTAAAGCTAAAATTAACCCTACAAGCTCCCTACAAACTACCTAATTAACCCATATACTGCTAGCCATAATACACGTGTGATGCTCAGCAGCATTTAGCGGCCTTCTAATTACCAGAAAGCAACGCCAAAGTCATATATGTCTGATATTTCTGAACAAAGGGGATCCCAGAGAAGTATTTATAACCATTTGTGCCATAATTGCACAAGCTGTTTGTAAATAATTTCAGTGAGAAACCTAAAATTGCGAAAAAATTTAAGTTTTTTTTAAATTTGATCGCATTTGGCGTTGAAATGGTGGCATGAAATATACAAAAATGGGCCTAGATCAATACTTTGGGTTGTCTACTACACTACACTTAAGCTAAAATTAACTCTACAAGCTCCCTACATGCTCCCTAATTAACCCCTTCACTGCTGGGCATAAAACACGTGTGGTGCGCAGTGGCATTTAGCAGCCTTCTAATTATCAAAAAGCAACGCCAAAGCCATATTAGTCTGATATTTCTGAACAAAGGGGATCCCAGAGAAGTATTTATAACCATTTGTGCCATAATTGCACAAGCTGTTTGTAAATAATTTCAGTGAGAAACCTAAAATTGCGAAAAAATGTAAGTTTTTTTTTAAATTTGATCGCATTTGGCGGTGAAATGGTGGCATGAAATATACCAAAATGGGCCTAGATCAATACTTTGGGTTGTCTACTACACTACACTTAAGCTAAAATTAACTCTACAAGCTCCCTACATGCTCCCTAATTAACCCCTTCACTACTGGGCATAAAACACGTGTGGTGCGCAGTGGCATTTAGCAGCCTTCTAATTACCAAAAAGCAACGCCAAAGCCATATAAGTCTGCTATAATGGCATGTCTGGCACACAGTGTTGTGGCAAGGGTCCCTCTGACCACTGATACCTGGTCTGCAAAGCATGGTCAGGGAAGATATATCACCTACACTGCGCACTGTGAAGCGGGCGTAACCCTTACACTACCTGATCGATACAACATCATACCTGATGTTTTAAAGCACATTATTCCAAACAGTTTAGGAATGTTAGGTGATTTATGCCCTTTATGGATTAAAACCAGACTCTGCATCAACTATGTAATTTTCCATGGGAGTTTTGCCATGGATCCCCTTCCGGCATGCCACAGTCCAGGTGTTAGTCCCCTTGAAACAACTTTTCCATCACTATTGTGGCCAGAAAGAGTCCCTGTGGGTTTTAAAATTCGCCTGCCTATTGAAGTCTATGGTGGTTTGTCCGGTTTGCCGGTTCGCAAACTTTTGCGGAAATTTTAGGTTCGCGACATTACTACTAATGACCATATAAGCCTACCCAATCCACTTTTAACCTAGCATATGGAGATGGGAGTCTAGGGGAAGCTCAGCCTTCTTTAATCACTTTGACAGTAGCTTTTAGAAAGTGCAGTTTCATGCCTCTGTCAGCTATTAGCCATTGCATGAAATGCCACTAGGAACAGCTTATGCTAATACCAGTACAGAATTTATATTGTTTCTAATAAGAAAATGTATAAGAATCTACCAGTTTCTATAGGAACAATCTACACAATTTATTGTATTTATTGTATTTTAAATTGATGTACTGAAATTGGATATTTGTAATTTGATATTTGTATTTTAATATTATTATACATGGACCCATGTTGTCTGTTGTATGTATGTAAATAAAACGTTACATATTTTATTTTACATAATATTATAATTCTTGGTAAGATTATAATCCACTGCAAGATCACTCAGACCTGGCCTTTATTAGTGGCGCTTTGGTTTTTTACATATCATATGCTAATACTAATAACAGTCGGCCAGATTACGAGATTTGCTCTATGAGCGGCTCGGTAATAACTTGCAAGTTATTTCCAGTGCTCACCTTTAATAGCACTGCTATTACAGGTTTACAAAAAACCTGCGTTAGAGGGCAATATGGCAGCATTGAGCTCCATACCGCACAAAAATACCAGCTCTGCTTTGAGCTGGTTTTACGTGCTTGTGCACAATTTCCCCATAGACATCAATGGGGAGAGCCGGCTAAAAAAAAGCCTAACACCTGCAATAATAGAGCGTAAAGGTCCGTAACGCAGCCCCATTGATTCTTATGGGGAAAGAAAATGTGTGTATACACATAAAACCCTAACATAAACCCCGAGTCTAAACACCCCTAATCTGCCGCCCCCGACATCGCCGCCACCTAAATTACACTTATTAACCCTTAATCTGCCGCCCCCGACATCGCGGCCACCTACATTACACTAATTAACCCCTATTCTGCCGCCTCCCGACATCCCCGCCACCTACAGTACACTTATTAACCCCTAATCTGCCGCCCCCAATGTCGCCGCCACCTACCTACACTTATTAACCCCTAATCTGCCACCCCTGACATCGCCGCCACCTACCTACACTTATTAACCCCTAAACCTCTGGCCTCCCACATCACTAAATAAATATATTAACCCCTAAACCTTACCCTAAGTCTAACCCTAACACCCCTAACTTTAATATAATTAAAATAAATCTAAATACAAATTACTATTATTACCTAAATAATTCCTATTTAAGACAAAATACTTACCTATAAAATAAAACCTAAGCTACCTACAATATAACTAATAGTTACATTGTAGCTATCTTAGGTTTTATTTTTATTTTACAGGTAAGTTTGCATTTATTTTAACTAGGTAGACTAGTTAGTAAATAGTTATTAACTATTTACTAACTATCTAGTTAAAATAAATACAAATTTACCTGTAAAATAAAACCTAACCTGAGTTACACTAATACCTAACATTACACTAAAATTAAATACATTACAATAATTAAATACAATTAACTAAATTACACACAAAAAACAACTAAATTACACAAAATAAAAAAGAAATTATCAAATATTTAAACTAATTACACCTAATCTAATAGCCCTATCAAAATAAAAAGCTCCCCTAAAATAAAAAAGCCTAGCCTACACTAAACTGCCAAAAGCTCTTAAAAGGGCCTTTTGTGGGGCATTGCCCCAAATAAATCAGCTATTTTACCTGGAAAAAAAATACAAACAGCCCCCTAACAGTAAAACCCACCACCCACACAACCAACCCCCCAAATAAAAAACCTATCTTAAAAACCTAAGCTCCCCATTGCCCTTAAAAGGGCATTTAGCTCTTTTTCTGTGCCCAAAACCCTAATCTAAAAATAAAACCCACACAATAAACCCTTAATAAAACCTTCTTTTGCTGGATCTTGAAGAATGAAGGCTCCTTTCAAAGATGTAATCCAATATGGCATCCCTTGAATTCCGATTGGCTGATAGAATTCTATCAGCCAATCGAAATTAAAGGCTAAAAATCCTATTGGCTGATGCAATCAGCCAATAAGATTGTGCTTTGATCCTATTGGCTGATCCAATCAGCCAATAGGATTGAGCTTGCATTCTGTTGGCTGATTGGAACAGCCAATAGAATGCAAGCTCATTCCTATTGGCTGATTGGAGAATTCTATCAGCCAATCGGAACTCAAGGGACGCCATCTTGGATGACGTCATTTAAAGGAACCTTCATTCTTCAAGATCCAGCGAAAGAAGAGGATGATCCGCGCCGGATGTCTTTAAGATGGAGCCGCTCCGCGTCGGAAGGATGAAGATAGAAGTTGCCATCTGGATGAAGACTTCTGCCCACCTGGAGGATGATTTCTTTCTCCTTGGATGAAAACTTCTTCCGGCTGGATGAGGATGGATGTCCGGTCTTCAAAAACTGTAAGTGGATCTTCGGGGGTTAGTGTTAGGTTTTTTTAAGGGTTTATTGGGTGGGTTTTATTTTTAGATTAGGGGATTTGGGCAACGTAAAAGAGCTAAATGCCCTTTTAAGGGCAATGCCCATCCAAATGCCCTTTTCAGGACAATGGGGAGCTTAGGTTTTTTAGGTATTTTATTTTTTGGGGGGAGGGGTTGGTTGTGTGGGTGGTGGGTTTTACTGTTGGGGGGGTTGTTTGTAAAAAAAATTTACAGGTAAAAGGACTGATTTCTTTGGGGCAATGCCCCGCAAAAGGCCCTTTTAAGGGCCATTGGCAGTTTAGTGTAGACTAGGGATTTTTTATTTTGGGGGGGGCTTTTTTATTTTGATAGGGCTATTAGATTATGTGTAATTAGTTTAAATATATTCTTTTTTATTTTGTGTAATTTAGTGTTTATTATTTTTTGTAATTTAGATAAATGTATTTTGTTAATTTAATTTATTTAATTTTAGTGTAATGTTAGGTGTTAGTTTAAGACAGGTTAGGTTTTATTTTACAGGTAAATTTGTATTTATTTTGACTAGGTAGCTAGTAAATAGTTAATAACTATTTACTAACTAGTCTACCTAGTTAAAATAAATACAAACTTACCTGTGAAATAAAAATAAAACATAAGATAGATACAATATAACTATTAGTTAGATTGTAGCTGGCTTAGGTTTTATTTTACAGGTAAGTTTTTACTTACTTTTAAATAGGAATAAGTATAAATATAATAATAGGTATTAATCGTAATTTTTATTTGGGATTATTGTAATTATGTTAAAGTTAGTGGGTGTTAGGGTTAGGGTTACGTTAGGGTTAGGTTTAGGGGTTAAAAATTGGGGGCAACAGATTAGGGGTTAATAAGTGTATGTTGGTGGCGACAACATTGGGGGCAACAGATTAGGGGTTAATAATATTTAACTAGTGTTTTTACGATGCGGGAGTGCGGCAGTTTAGGGGTTAATATTTTTATTATAGTGTCAGTGATGTCCGGAGTGGCAGATTAGGGGTTAATAATTTTATTTTAGTGTTTGTGATGCGGGAGGGCCTTGGTTTAGGGGTTAATATGTAGTTTATGGGTGTTAGTGTACTTTGTAACACTTTAGTTATGAGTTTTATGCTACAGCTTTGTAGCGTAAAACTTATAACTACTGACTTTCAGTTTACGGTACGGATCTTGTAGTTATAGGGGCATATTTATCAAGCTCCAAATGGAGCTTGATGCCCCGTGTGTCTGGCGAGCCTGCAGGCTCGCCAGAAACAGCATTTATGAAGCAGCGGTAACAAAGACCGCTGCTCCATAACCTGTCCGCCTGCTCTGAGCAGGTGGACAGACATCGCCGGAAATCAACCCGATCGAGTACGATCGGGTTGATTGGCACCCCCCTGCTGGCGGCCTATTGGCCGTGAGTCTGCAGGGGGCTGCGTTGCACCAGCAGCTCTTGTGAGCTGCTGGTGCAATGCTGAATACGGCAAGCGTATTGCTCGCCGTATTCAGCGAGGTCTGTCAGACCTGATCCGCACTGTCGGATCAGGTCCGACAGACCTTGATAAATAGAGGCCATAAGCTGTACCGCTAACTTTTTGGCCAGATAGGCAAACTCGTAATACCGGCGCTATGGAAGTCCCATTGAAAAAGGACTTTTTAAAAAGTGCGGTAGTTACGTTGCGTGACGGCAAAAACAGTGTGCAGTACAGCTATACCTACAGTGGTAGTGAAAAAGCAGTATTATGAGTCTTTTTCACTCATAATGCAAAACTCTTAATCTAGCCGAGTGTGTGTTTTTTTTTTTCTTGGAAAAAAAGTTGTTTTTATTCTTCTGCAGTCTTCTGTGCATATGTGCTGTATCAGATTTAGAAGTAAAATTGTTTTCTTGTGATGTGTCAGTGCATTTCGCTAGAAATAAGCTTTTAATGCGGGTGGGTTAGCGCAAGTATTAAAAGTTGAAAGTAAAAGGTTTGCATAAAAGCGAAACCCGATACATCCAGACTTCAGATATCACAACCACTTTAGTTTCTTTCTCCCCTATATAGACTTCAATGGAGCTTGCCGCTGAAAGAAAACTAACAGTTATCACTTCTGCGTTAACCCGACAGTGCTTAAGGCTTACAGTGCTATACCTGAATATTTTACATTCCAATGTTCACATAAAAGTAAATGTTATTTTTTATTTTTTATTGTAAATCTAAAATTATTTGTTTGTAAAACATATTTATACCTATATATCTATACCTATATATCTATTTGAATATATACAGGTATAGATATATAGAGATATATAGGAATATTTATTTAAATTACTAAGTAGATGTTCTTCTCAGTGAAGAACATTGGTATGTAAAATATTTACTATAAAAACACAGTTAAACACATTATTAGATATTAAAAACGCAAAAAAAAATATTTTTTCAAGTTTAAAGTATTTGAGTGGAAAGGGCTGCAAAGTATATCTATATCTATCTATATATATATATATATATATATATATATATATATATATATATATATATCACTTATAATTTATTAGAAGACAAAGTGACATTAATTAATATCACTTTAGCAAAGACTGGGATTTCAGCACTCTTTTAATTATAATGAATTAAACAACACTCTCATGATATAATATCAACCTTATGTGTTTATTATGTGTCAAAAATACTCAGGAGATCACGAACATGACTTAAATACATAAATTTATTCAAAACACAAAATACAGATACAGTAATAGGACCGGTCCCTATGACTACCACACTTGTGCAAATATTAACCTGTAAAGTTAGAAAAGGATAAGAATTTGGACGCTCTATATGAGTCATCAAACCATTCACGGTTTTGGTCAATTAATCTAGACCTGTATATCCTATAAGATAGGGGGCGCCCTAGATTATTAAAGTGTAACTATGATATAAAATAATAGTATTAGGTACAAATTTCTAGCAATTAAATCATAACAATCAGATAATAAGTGATAAAAATTTAGGTGATATGATAAAAAATGAGATAAAATGAAATACAATAAAATATAACAATTAGTGCAACAAATTTAAAACAATTGAAAGAAATTGAGAGCAATTCAAATACTTCATAAAAAGTCACTGGGAGGTAAATAGAGATTATCAAGGCAGCAATCTGTAGAGAATCCGGCCGGGATCCTAAGAAGATGATCTATAAGACATAAGAGAGACAGATGCGCCACATGGCCCAATATTGTTTGTTCAACAGAGTAGATGTAATCTAGTGGTGCCAATATAAACTCACAATCTAGGAAGCACTCCAGTTAGTGCAACAGAAGCAGTCTGGGATCAATCACAGTCACCCAGCAGACCGACCTCTTGGACAGAGTGATGTGTTTCTGTGATGGAGATACAAGCAAACACAAAGATGCCTATATGGCCTAGTACAGTTTTGAACCAGAGGATGATGTTGTATATATTTGAAAATATACTCACACTTGGTAAAGCATCTTCATTGATGCTAATCAGGCAGGAAGGGATCAATACAGTCACCCAACAGACTACGGCAAGTTCTCACAGCAGGCAATCAGCAAAAAATCCAGGGGACCAGGTTAGGTCCAAATAATACACAATAGCAAGTGTTTTATAAAAAAGATTGATACTTTACTTGGTAAAACAATAAAAACAGGCGACGCGTTTCTCAGCACACAGGCTGTTTCATCAGGCTTATAAAATATAACTAAAACACTTGCTATTTATAACCCACAATTGTATCAACCTAATTGGACACACATGTTAGGGGAGTGACAGAAAGCAGATCCCTCTGGTAACATCCTATCAACATTCACTGTGATGAATGGCATATACAATACAACATAACAACTAAGCATAACATTCTAATACATAGTTATTTTCAAAGATCATACATAATTTTCTCTCCTATGGATATATCATGAAACACAGATAGAGAGATCCTGTTGGACACCACCAAACCCAGTGGCGATTTTGATTATCTGTGTAAAGTTAATAATGTTGCTTACATAAATTCTTTTTACTAAGCAGTGTAAACCGAGGGGATTTGTATTTACAAATGGGACATATTACCTTGAACTTGTATAAAGACGCGGGTTTGTCTGTATTTTGATCTCCATCGGCGTTCCTTAATGGAGACTGCGCATGCGTGTGCGCTCATCTGTCAATCATTACATGACAGAAGCGCATGCGTGTAATGTAGTCAGTCACAATGTATGTAAACAGTAAAAAAGACTCCAACCGCGAGCCAATCAAATGATGGATAACCCATCATGTGATATGCCCGATTCAGTCCTCTAGGATATATAATATAGAGCGGATTAGCAGGTACGATTATAAGTAATAGAAGTGAAATTTCTAATAAGGTCTATTTTGTACTGCGGTCCGCATATAAATAATGGGCCAAAAGGTTCAGCTCAATGTAATAATTAATTTGTGACAGTCCGTTACTATTATACTTCTAAAGTTGCAGATCACATGACTAGCTCATAATACCAGCCAGTCGGTGAGGGTTATTGTAGCCTATCAAAGTGATGCGATGGCAGAGGTGTGTCAATAGGGGATGTAATCTATAGGAGTGAATCAAGTGTCATGTATATGAATGTTAGAGAGCGAGATACACACTTAAGGTGGACCCAGGTAGATCAACTTGATATAGTAATAGATTGAAATGTTTAACACTAGCCCTCAAACCAACAACAACAATGGTGACGATAGCGATTCTTAAAGTCAGAGTGCAATTAAATAAATCTGATTGATCTGTCAGGTGAAAATAGATGTGGACCTGGGAGTGATGTGGTGTGAAATAAAGATAATATATAGATATATCAGGTATATATATATGATGAATGTTTGTGAAGTGTGAAAGATGATAATTATGTTACAAATAACAGTTCCTAAGTGAGTGCAACTAGTATGAGAATTATCTAATTGGCTGCTATTGGAAGGGAAAAAAAATATGGTAGGCAGCATCCTTAAAGTGTTGTGTAATGCATAGTGCAAGGGTGTTATTTATATAACGGGTGTAAATAAACTTATTATAAAATAGGGATTGTTCCTAATGAATACTAAGGACACATATATATAAGTGATGATGATGACTAGTATAGACAATATAGGTGTTCTAGGTGCCATAAGAAAGGGTTATTTCTAAAGAGTGATAGGGACATATATAAATATATATAAATGATGATGGGGACTAGTAAAATTATGTGTTCTAAGTGCCGTATCCATGTTAGTTTATTATGTAGCCATAGGCCTAATGTATATTCAGTGTTAGTATTTTACTAACACCCTTCTTGGAAATTCCGTAATGCATGGAGTAAAGTGGAATCAATAGACTATAATAATAGTCTAAGTTTAGTATGACCTGGTTTATGTAAAGTACAATGTGTAAATGTGTATATATGATAGTAGTGTATCAATAAAAGTATCCAGTCCAAGTCATATGGTATAAGTTCTAATTACTATAAGATAATGTATATGAATCTAATGGCCAAAATTGATAGGCTAAAAAAAGAGAGGAGATAAATCCTATTTGTATTATTAGTGGAGTAATATATAAAAATCTAGTGGTCAGAGTTGATAGGCTGATGATAATAAAGAGAAGAAGTCGGTCCTATTTGGATAGTTCAAGAGGTATTTTGAGCCTGAGTAGATTAATGGGTTTGCATGGTCAGATATTAAATGCAGCTAAGTCCACACATTCATTAAGGCCATCTGGTGTCAACGTGTGTAGTTTGTGTATCCAGTAGGTCTCTCTGCGACGCAAACTAAGAAATGGATTATGACTATTTCGAGAGATTTGTTCAATAGGTATTATTGATAATGTTTTTGCACTTCCTTTGTGTGAAAAAGCGCAATGTCTCGAGAGGCTGTGTTTCAGGTATTTTCTCTTAATGTTATAGGTGTGTTCACTCCAGCATTTCTTAATGGCGCGACTCGTGCGCCCTACATATTGAGCCCCACATAGGCAACTCACTAAATAAATAACATAGGTCGATTCACAAGATAACCTCTTGTTAATCTTGAATTGTTCTCCTGTTTGATGAGAGGAGAATAGTTTAGTACCACTTTTGACGACTTTACACATATTGCATTTGTGCTTCATGCATTTATATATTCCATTTTGAGGGATAAAGTTGCCCAAAAAAGTATTTTTTTGGCCTATTCGGTAATTGGAGAAGACAGCCTTGTCTCTTACAATCGACCTGTATATACCTTTTCTAACTAGACATAGCATCCAGCAAATGTAAAACGATTTATATTCATGACATGCATTACATGATAATATTGCACTGACATTTGTCTACAAATTCAATGTGATCCTATATAGACCAACTTCTTGCAACAAAAAAACGGAATGCCACTATTTTGTTTCACATTACAATTGAAATTAGCATTGGAGTAGCATATATATTTTTGCGGCAAATAGAGAACTGTTCTTGTATTATGAAGCTTTTTCAAAATGCGCGTTTGCGCAGAAACTGTTCATCATTAACGAAATATGATGAACATGCTGCACTGATGGAAGAAATATTTAAAATAAGAGGATACTCAAAAAGAGCACTTTCACATGCAAGGGCAGAAGTCAACTTCTGTTTCCAAAAGAAAAAAAGAAAGATGAGAAAATAAGATTGATAACAAAGTTTAATTGTCATTGGGGGAGCGTTAGGAACAAAATTCAAAGAAACTGGAGTATCCTCTTAAATGATGACAGTGTAGCTAAAGAAGTAGGTGAGTTTCCCACCCTTACGGCTAGAAGGGCACCTAATCTAAAAGACAAGCTAGTTAAAAGTAAATTTGTTTCACCTCAAAAGAACTGGCTTTCTAGTCAAAAAATAGTTGGTAACTTTCCCTGTAAGAGATGTGTTGCATGTAGATTCATGCATCAGGAGTGATCTAGGAGTATAGCTTTAAATTGTTTTATAAATAAATATTTACATTTTTTTAGTGGCTGTCTATTGTACACAGTGCATGCATATATCTTAGATGCGTTACCACGCTTTTGTTAGGTCACCCTTTTGAGCTATCAGTGACGCCTCTGAACAGATACCAGCTATAATTCATAAGTTCTTTTTTTAAAGTAGTGTGGACATTATACTTACTGTTACTACTAATAATGTGTGGGCTTCTGTTTGTTTCTTTGGTAGACGTTTATTCTAATATTTCAAAATTCACATCAAAAACGCACAAAACATAATTCACATTAATCCCATTTTTATGTGTCATAGAGCCTATCAACAAAGAGCTAGCAGCTATTATATTACTATATTATTCTGTAAAATACTAGTTAGTCAGTTGGAGGCATTCTTCTTGTCGAATGAGTAGAAGTGGGACAAGCACGGTTTCCTTTGCTTCACAGAGTGAAATATAATTTTCAGAGGGGTGGCAGCATCAGTAGGTTAATCTTTGGCATCTGTTGTAGCAGGCGATTCCCAAGTCCATCAGGAGTAGGAGATATGCAGGTCCCACCACTACCAGGACTAGTAACAGCAGCAGCAGCAGAAAATATCGTCTAAGCCCACCTATAAAACTAAAGTAGATAGTGAGGGGAACTGAAGGGGAAGGTGGTGAATTAACATTGTTTGGCTCCAAGTCTAGCAGTAGGATTGGGAGGAGGTCTGAAGTTCCCAAGCAGATTTATGTACACGTCAGTTCTGTAGACACCTGCACCAGTATTTTCTCCAGTGAGGGTCTGAAGTTACCTGTACAAAGCAACTCTTTAGACTGTCTACTCACAAAACCACCTGCACAAGTGATTTCCCCAGTGTCACCATCTATTGCCAGTTTTAACACTGTACTGATTCCCTCTATATGTTATAGCAGCAGTGTTACAGAAGCATTAGTTATTTTGTTGTGAAGAGCTTATTTCCCAGCAGCAATGCCTGATCCAGCAAGCCAGCGCCTAAGAAGGGCTCCAAGAAAACCGTAACAAGTATCATTTCATAAAGAGTTAACTCTTTTTTTTCAGCTTTTAGAAACTATTGCCTAAATACACATTTGCGGGCCTCAGCTCTAAGTTTAGGGATAACCAATCCCATTGTCTAATCACCTCTGGAGCCAGACTGCTAATTGATAAGATGAACTTGTAAACTTGTTATCTTAAGTACTGTAATCCTATTGTGGCCTGTCAAAGGACAGTGCTCTCTATCTAAATGTGTGATGGGGGATTTTGTGCTTCCCCCCCTCTCCCCCTGGGAGTGCCCTGTGTGCATGTAACCTTAATAAAAAGCAGGCTGGGCATCCCAGTCCTGAGTTCTTGTTTGACCCTCAATCGCAGCGTTGACTCGTTTTTGTGGGCAGAAGGGTATCCTAGCTGTACTGCAGCTAAGGGAGATTATTCTATATTTGCGAGACTCATATAGAATACTATGGAAAGCAGCTTCTCCCCTCTTTAGCAAAAGGGATCCAGGCTACTAAGCGGTCCATCTCTCAGCGAGACTAAGGGTAACCGTAACATTTGGCAGCAGCGGCGGGATTTTCCTGGATTTCCTAGGAGAGGTACAGAACGGATGGAGAGCGCTTACGGAAAATTGAAGCGTACAACCCTAAAGGATTTACTTGAAAGCAGAGGGGGGTACGCCAGCAACCGGCCGAGGAGAGAGCTGATCGCAGAATTGACAGAACTGGATCAGAGCTTCACAATGGCGGAAACACCGACCACGATTAGTGACGAAAAAACCAGGATTGTTCGGGAAAGGCTCTCATTATACGGGCCGAACCCCTCCATGGAATTGGTACAGCAGTTGATGGCGGAGGCGGACGAGGATATACGAGAGACTCGAGCCCACGAACTCAACCTAGCGAACGCACACCGCAATGCTGAAGCCCCGCAGGTAATCATCCCTGTCGAAAATGCTGGGAGGCCCAAGATACCCTATGCGGCATTTCGACCCTTTCTAGAGAGCGAGACAGGGATTGATGAATATTTGGCGGACTTCGAAAGGCAATGTGCCCTGCACCAGATTCCCAACAGAGAGTGGCCCACGATATTGTCTGGGAAACTATCCGGGCGAGCCCTGGAAGCCTTTCGTACTCTGGGTGCTGAGGAAGTGACACAGTATGAGCTAGTTAAGGAGACACTGTTGCGACGGTACGCTGTAACTCCAGACACGTATCGCCGACAGTTTCGGGGCACGGAAAAGAAGCCTAACGATACCCATATGGAATGGGCGCACCGAATGCGGAGAGCAGCAAATCACTGGCTGAGCGGAAGTAAAGCGGTGACTGGGGAGGAAATTTTACAATTGTTTCTCTTAGAACATTTTTATAATGGCATGGAACAGCAAGGGAAGGAATGGCTGCGAGACAGGCGGCCTTCTACCTTAGAAGAAGCAGCCAAATTGGCCGATGAACATTATGACTCCCGTCTTCACGAACCCATGAACTACCGAGCTCCAGCACGGGTCGAACCCAGAGAGGTTTACCATGCACCCCCTCGACACTCAGGACCACCCAATAACAGCTCTGAGCGTCCCAGACCGACTTGCCACCGATGCAAGCAACCAGGGCATTTCATGGCTAGCTGCCCCCTTAATACGCACCAGACACCCAGGAATTACAATTACCCCTCTGGGTCCTATCGTCCGGCCCGGGCCCTCTGTGTTAACCAAGAGGCCCCTATGGAGGGATATGTGGGGCCGCTTCACGAGGCAGACCCTGTATATGCTGCCTCAGATAACCGCCAGCACCATTGGCAGAGGGTATGGCTCGAGGGGCGATCTACCGAGGGATTGCGAGACACAGGAGCTACTATCACGCTGGTACAGAGTTATTTGGTGCCAGAGCACAAGCGATCCGGACAGACTGTGGCCGTTAGAGTGGCGGGGGGGGGGATGTGTACAAAATTCCAACAGCTAAAGTGCATCTTGATTGGGGAGCGGGAAAGGGGGCTGTGAACGTGGGCCTAATGGATAATTTACCTGCCAAAGTACTACTGGGCAACGATTTGGGCCCCATGACTTCTGCCTATGCTCCAGTATGCAACAACGAGGCGGACCCAGTGACTACACGGGCCCAAGCCCGGATGGAGCGAGAGCTCTCACCAGTGCGGGAGACACAGGTAAGACCTACCCCGACCTTGCCTGACAGGTTAGGCCCCATACCCTGGGACACCCCAGATGCTTTTGAGGCAGAGTCTAAGACTGACCAGACCTTACAAAAGTACCGGGAACGAGCAGAGACCGGAGGGGGCGGGGCAGATAACGAAACATTCTTATGGGAAAAAGGGAAACTATACCGCTGGACAGAGAAAAGGGGACAGCGTAGGCGACAGCTGGTAGTGCCCCACAAATACCGTCAAGAAATCCTCAAAATAGGCCACGACATCCCCTTAGCAGGCCACCTAGCCGTAACCCGTACCCTACACCGCATTACTCACACGTTCTTTTGGCCAGGGGTGCACGCTGACGTTAGAACTTACTGTAACACCTGCGATGTGTGTCAACGAGTAGGAAGGCGAGGCGATCACCCTAAAGCCCAGCTAGTAAATATGCCCATTGTAGAGGAACCCTTCAGCCGGGTTGCTATTGACCTAGTGGGACCACTGGCTACCCCTAGTCCCTCCGGTAAGCGCTACATTCTTACCGTAGTGGACTACGCTACCAGGTACCCAGAGGCTGTCGCCCTATCCAACATACAAGCGGATACGGTAGCGAATGCACTAGTACAGGTGTTCTCCCGGGTAGGATTTCCAAAAGAAATCCTATCCGACCGAGGCACCCAATTTACGGCTGAATTAACCCAACAACTCTGGCAGGTTTGCAAAATTAAGTCCCTCCTGAGCTCCCCATACCACCCCCAGACGAACGGGCTGTGTGAGAGGTTCAATGGGACCCTCAAGCAAATGCTCAAGACGTTCACTCAGGAATACCGAGACTGGGAACGCTTCCTGCCACACCTCCTATTTGCTTATCGGGAGGTGCCCCAGGAAACGACAGGGTTCTCTCCCTTCGAGTTGCTCTATGGAAGAAAGGTACGGGGACCCCTAAACCTGATCCGGGAGCACTGGGAGGGAGAGATGGAGGCTGACGGTGTCCCCATTGTGCCATACGTGCTGGAACTCAGGGACCGAATGGAGCAATTAGCCAAATCCGTGCGGGCTAATCTCCAGTTGGCCCAGAGAAGACAGAAAGTATGGTACGATCGGGGGGCCCGAAAGAGAATCTTCACCATAGGACAAAAGGTGTTAGTACTTAATCCGGTGAAGACAGACAAATTGCAGGCGTCCTGGCAGGGTCCCTACCAGATCGTAGAGAAAAGGGGAGACACCACTTATGTGATAGCTAGCTGTCATGACAACAATCTTAGAAAGACATTCCATGTAAACATGCTCAAGGAATATTTTGAGCGACCAGAGAACGTGACGGCCGTATGTTGTTCCCCTCAGGAAGACCCCGACAGTTTACCCATTCCAGACCTATTAGAAAAGAGTCTCCCCACAGGTATAGTGGCGCAGGTTCAGATAGGGGACCGACTTAGCCCCACTGAAAGGGAGCAGCTCAACCAACTCCTCCAGTCCAAACACCTCACCTTCTCCCCGAAGCCAGGGTACACTACTTTAACCACCCACCAGGTAGATACTCCGGGACAAGCTCCCTTGCGCCAGGCTCCGTACCGAATCCCCGAAGCAGTTAGGACAGAAATGAAGAAGGAGATCGATGAGATGCTCCAGCTCAGGGTAATTGAGCCCTCCGATAGTCCATGGGCCTCCCCAGTTGTCTTGGTGCCCAAGAAAGATGGGACCACCCGGTTCTGCGTAGACTATCGGAGGCTCAATGAAAATACCGTGACGGACGCTTACCCTATGCCCAGGGTAGACGAGCTACTCGATCGTATAGCCAGGGGAAATTACCTGACCACTATTGACCTCTGCAAAGGTTACTGGCAGATTCCCCTGGCCCCGGAGGCTATCCCCAAGTCGGCATTCGTCACCCCATTCGGCTTATATCAGTTTAGGGTAATGCCGTTTGGGATGAAGAATGCCCCAGCTACATTCCAGCGCTTGGTGGATAGGCTCCTGGATGGCTTCCAGAGTTTTGCTTGCGCCTACCTGGACGACATAGCGATCCACAGTGAGTCCTGGGAGGACCACTTAGCTCATGTGGGAATGGTTCTGGATCAGATCCGGGCTGCTGGCCTGACTCTGAAGCCAGAAAAATGCCACTTTGGGATGGCCGAGGTACAGTACCTGGGTCACCGGGTGGGGTGTGGAAAGCAGCGACCAGAGCCGGCCAAAATAGAAGCTGTCGCCAATTGGCCCACCCCCATCACTAAGACTCAGGTCCTAGCCTTCCTGGGCACGGCAGGGTACTATAGACGGTTCGTACCAGACTACAGCACACTTGCCAAACCCCTGACTGACTTGACCAAGAAGAACTTACCTCGACAGGTCCTGTGGTCTCCCCACTGTGAAACGGCTTTCCAGGCTCTCAAAAATGCTCTAATTAACGCTCCTGTCTTGGCGGCCCCAGCCCTTAACAAACGTTTTATCGTCCATACAGATGCTTCCATGTTCGGGCTGGGAGCTGTCCTCAGCCAAGTAGGCGAAGATGGAGGGGAGCATCCAGTTGCCTACATCAGCCGGAAGCTCCTGCCCCGCGAAGTCAGCTATGCAGCGGTCGAAAAGGAGTGTTTGGCTTTGGTGTGGGCATTAAAGAAATTGACTCCCTATTTATATGGTCAGGAGTTCACTCTGGTCACCGACCATAACCCGTTGGTGTGGCTGAACCGGGTCTCTGGAGATAACGGCAGGCTATTACGTTGGAGCTTATCGTTGCAACCCTTCAATTTCACCATTACTTACAGACCTGGGAAACAGAATGGCAACGCCGATGGGTTGTCCAGACAAACCGACCTCAGCCCCGCATAACCAGCGGTCTGGACAGCCTTAGTCTGCCCCGAAAAGGGGTCAGACCGTGTCTGCCAGAGTGTTCCACAGAAAGGGAGCACTGTTACAGAAGCATTAGTTATTTTGTTGTGAAGAGCTTATTTCCCAGCAGCAATGCCTGATCCAGCAAGCCAGCGCCTAAGAAGGGCTCCAAGAAAACCGTAACAAGTATCATTTCATAAAGAGTTAACTCTTTTTTTTCAGCTTTTAGAAACTATTGCCTAAATACACATTTGCGGGCCTCAGCTCTAAGTTTAGGGATAACCAATCCCATTGTCTAATCACCTCTGGAGCCAGACTGCTAATTGATAAGATGAACTTGTAAACTTGTTATCTTAAGTACTGTAATCCTATTGTGGCCTGTCAAAGGACAGTGCTCTCTATCTAAATGTGTGATGGGGGATTTTGTGCTTCCCCCCCTCTCCCCCTGGGAGTGCCCTGTGTGCATGTAACCTTAATAAAAAGCAGGCTGGGCATCCCAGTCCTGAGTTCTTGTTTGACCCTCAATCGCAGCGTTGACTCGTTTTTGTGGGCAGAAGGGTATCCTAGCTGTACTGCAGCTAAGGGAGATTATTCTATATTTGCGAGACTCATATAGAATACTATGGAAAGCAGCTTCTCCCCTCTTTAGCAAAAGGGATCCAGGCTACTAAGCGGTCCATCTCTCAGCGAGACTAAGGGTAACCGTAACAAGCAGCCAGGTGGGTTTATCAGAATCTGAACGGTTGTCTCTCAGCTACTCCTCCTTTCCCCTTAACCACAATGCAAAGTGAGCAAGTGTTTTCATTAACTGGCAATATACTGAACCCTCAGCTCTCACAACTGTCACCCAGCTCATGGAGCAAATAGCATTACTCAAATTCAACTCAGCCCTGAGCTTTGACACCCATTCATTTTTAAATATTTTCTAATACCACTGCTGCTGCTCCAAAATTTATGTAAATAAAAACACTCTTGTGTTGCTGCTGTACTACAAGACTCTTCTGTAACTGCTGCTGCTGTTTCTGCTTTCTCTCCTGCCCTTGCTGCTTTGTGGTGGTTATCTTCAGTAAGTACCTAATCCTTACAGATAGCTGCTGTGTCTAAGGGACTCAAATCATGGTTTTGTTCACCTACCTTGGAGGTGTATTTTTTGGGTTTGTGTAATCAGAGGACTAGTTCAGTAACTCTGCTACCTGCTGCTGCCACTTGTCATTCCTGCTCTGTGGTGTTCATCATCAGTCAATGCCAAATCCTTAGGGAACAGCTAACAATGTGTCCAAGAAACTCTGGGCACCTGTTTGTTAGCTTTCCTTAAAGCCTACTTTATTAATGCTGCTGCATGCTCTCCAGCTACAATTCACTGTAATTCACAGTCCATGTTTTGCAACATTCGAAAAATGAAACGTATTTTTTTTTTTTTTTTTTTTTAATAATTTTTATTGAGGTTAAATATGAAATATCAAACGTGATGAGTTACAGCGATCAGATGCATATACAGAAAAGAACATAGCAATCAAGTTGCCACAAAATAAACAAATCTGTTACATCACAGTTATGCAAGAAATACTATAAATAAACCTCACATTTTCTATTTTTGTTGCATAGAGAAGGAAAACTTTGAACCTCACATTTTCAAAATCCAAATAAGAAATAATCATTACACATGAATATAGTAGCCTTAAAAAAAACACATAAGTTATGGCAAAGATATACTTATTACTAAAGGCCATTGGTTTACATGAGATAGCGGGATGTTCACGACAGCAATTACATATCTGAAAGATTGAAATATTTTAGATAGAACAGTATATGTTTCAAACTGCATAACACATATAACTACAATTAGGACAGCACAAATGTATAACAAGATACAGTATAATAATATTCTTATCAACAATTACTCAGGCCATCCTATACACTACCATGTACAATCTCTTAGGCAAGTATTTTAAAATAAAGGATATCTAATTCAGTATACCTGCTTGTTTCAGGCTAAATGGTATAACTCTCAATTACATAACGTAAGAGCGGATATAGCGGCCAATAGGAAGGCTGTAATGTGCAACAAAAAGTGACAGAGTAGGAAAAAAAAGAAATATGCAATCCTTATTATCTACTGTCAAACAAAATATATTGTATACCATTATACCTCTTAGCTTAAGCATATGATTGTAAAACATATACATTTATTAAGTGAACATAGGGGAAAATTGCGGTGTGCTACGAGGGAAACCGCGAGAGTAACTACTGGGGGGAGGCCCAGAGCACATTAAGATACTCACATATGTCAGAATAGAACACATGCGGGGGGGTAGGAGACCAAGAATACAGAAACAAAAGGCGCAGGCTTTTATAGAGCCCATTGGCAAGCGGAGCATCATAAGCCTTTTGTATTGTAGTTGTTTTATCACTGGGGAATAATGAGCGATAAGAGAAAACGTCACCTCTAAAGAAACTTAAAAATTAAAATTTTCTCGAGGCTGGAGTAAAATATTTAGATATAGTGCATATTAATTAACTATTGAAAGTACAAACTCCAACTTCATGTAGTGAGGCAATGGTAATTAAAAGTAGAAGGCAGTTTAGTGTAATTTCTACATACATTTTGGGACTATGACAAAGGTGGAGCCAGTTAGCAAGTGAGTGATATGAGTAGATCGAGAGCAACCCCTGCAAAAAGCTTGAATCTGTTATTGCCTGTATAGAGATTAAATACATGAATATTGTTGTGATTAGAAAGTGCATAGAAACTCTGATAAAATTTCTCTAATTGCAACTATCAGATAGTAAAACGCAACCTATAGAGTGCATAATTCAAATATAAGAGATTGACTCAAGTGGCATAAAAAGATACAGCTACACAGCCACGGTTCAATAATGAGTTTGTAGTTCTAGTTTTAGAACCAGAAATAGTAAAGCTGGGTTCCCCAAAAAAAAAAAAAATCGGAGTCTCCGAAGACAGCAAAGCCATTAGTGATGGGCCATGTTATTTACTGATTAACTTAGGAGCTTACCCAACTCCTATTCTTTTTTTTTTTTTATTTATGTTTTCTTTTAATTTTCAATACAATACAAATTATAAACAAACAGTAAATTAGAGTCGCAGCTCAACATTAAGTTCTAGAAACGATACATATGTTATGGTAAGCAAGGTCATTCAATATGTGACTCAGGATATTGTCTCAGACATATGTATGAACCATAGTCCAATGTTCATTAATTTCTTCAGCGTGTGCTAGAGTTTTAGAGTTCCTATTATAAGGAGTTGTTAAGTGTTGGAGAAAATGGAGGAACTCCTGTTGTCTCAAAGATAGGACTAATGATTCCCCTTATCGTGGTGGGTTACAAGGGAGGAGCCCTCGTATCAGGTTTTATCACACATATGCACTAATGATAATCTTTTAACTCAGTAGAGCATGCAACTTAAGTAGAGGAATTAGGAAAGGGGGGAAAGGGGAGAAAAGAAAACAGAGAAAAAGTTTAGATATAGGGACAGTAGAGTAGGTAGGGTGCCAGTGGTTGCTAGGTGTGATTCATGCGGGATTAAAGGTGAAGGACTCCCAAAGGAAGAGGATATCTTGGTATAAAGCTAGTTGGCCTAATTTAAGATAGTGTTATCTCTCCAGAAGAAGGTTTTTGTTAACTAGGGTTACCCATTCTAGGTTGCTAGGGCTGATTTCCATTTCCTGGGTATTAACTCGTTTGCCGCATTTAGCATTATTTGAAAGAGGTGTTTTCGTATTTTGCAGTTGATGGCAGGGGGTTGGCATAGTAAGACAAGGTCTGGGTGGGGGTGATATTTGTGCTTAGGATTTTATTGATGTTATCAAAAATTTGCGACCAGAAAGGTTTTATAAGTTCGCATTCCCACCAAATGTGTGTGATGTGACCATCTTGGATGCATCCTCTCCAGCAGGATGGGGATGAGTTTTTATAGATAAATCTCAGCCTTGCTGGTGTCAAGTACCATCGCATCATTATTTTGATGTTGGTCTCTTTGGCTTGTGCTGAATGTGCTGAATGTGCTAGACTGTCAAATCTACGCGCCCAGAGTTTTGGGGAGGTGTTCAGCCCCAATTCAAGGTCCCATCTTTTGGTGTAAGTCGGGAGATGTGGGAATGACTCATTTAAGATTAATTTATGCAGTTTGGAGATGGTGCCGCGCGTTTTGTCTGTTATGTGGCATATTCTTTCAAAGGGGGTCAATGGGCGTATCAAGTCTTTCAAACATTTGTGTTCAGCTATATAATGTCTAATTTGGTGGATTCAAAACCATGAGGACAGGACTGGGTGCTTCAAGGATTCAAGTTGGGTTGTGGTTTTGAGACTCTGATTATCATCTGTCAAGAGATATAAGGGAAGAGATTTAAACGGGTTTGTGAGAAGGGGAAAGGCTAGATTAAGCCCCGGCGGGAATTCTGGGTTGTTTAAAATTGTGGTTAGGGGAGAATATTTGGAAGATATTTTGTTTGGGGATTTGTTGATTCGTCTCCAGTCAGACCATGTTTCGTTTGTTATAGAGGAGGTTGAGATTACATACTTGTTAAAGAATCCTGGATTCCAACTTATCTCATCTAATCTCTGTGATAGTGACAGGGTGTTTTCCAGTTGTACCCAATTTTTGGAGTTAGGTCCTCCTAGTTTACACCAGTCGGAAATTCTCTGTAACGAGACGGCTAATTTGTAGTGATGTCGCGAACCTAAAATTTTCGGTTCGCGAACCGCGTACTCGAACTTCCGGTATTGTTCGCGAACGCGCGAACCACGCGAACCGCCATTGAATTCAATAGGCAGGCGAACTTTAAAACCTACAAGGACTCTTTCTGGCCACAATAGTGATGGAAAAGTTGTTTCAAGGGTCCTAACACCTGGACTGTTGCATGCTGGAGGGGGATCCCTGGCAAAACTCCCATGGAAAATTACATAGTTGATGCAGAGTCTGCTTTTAAGCCATAATGGGTCTAAATCAACTAACATTCCCAAAGTGGCTGTCTCAAAACATCCCGGACAGAAGATAGATTGATAGTGATAGATAGGATAGATAGATATACATAGATTGATAGTTAGATAGAATCGATAGAAGAGAAATAGATATATTTGTTAGATATATAATTACCCTAATAAATTCTAATAATCAAACATGCGTTCTTGGACCCAACTAGCTTGTGTCAATTAGTACTTTTCTTAGCACTTTAATCCCTGTCGTCGTCCCCCCTATCGTGGGAGTTCTATATGGCCTGCCAGATTACCCTGAAAAATTATAATAATAAGACATGTGGTCTGCTACCTATTTTAACGAGGTTGTGTTTTAAGTACTACCATTCTTAGCACTTTAATCTCTGTAACTCCCCCTATTTGGTGAGGTCTATACGGCCTGGATGATTACCCATACAAAATATAATAATAAGACATCTGCTCTTGGTCTGCGACCCATGGAAACTATGTTGTGTTAATTAGTAATGTCCTTCGCATTTTAATAGCTGTTACTCATACTCACCCTATCGGTGGAGGTCTATATGGCCTGCATGATTACCCTTACAAAATATAACAACCAAACATATGTTCTGGGACCCATGGTAAGTAGGTTGTGTTATGTAGTACTGTTCTTTGCATTTTCATACCTGTTACAACACCAAATGGTGGCAGGTCTATCTGTCCTTCATGATTAGCTGCACCCAAACCCAAAAAAAAGCCGAGTGGTCTTAGACTAACACCCATGGCTAACTCTGTTGTTTCAATTAGTACTATTCTTAGCACTTTCATCCCTGTTACGGGCGGTCTACATGGCCATCATGATTAGCCGAACAAAATACTACAATCCAACCTTTGCTCAGTCTTCATAGGCCCTTCATTGTCTGTATTTTGATAGTACAGTTCTTATTATTTTTATAGCTGATACAACACCGAATGTTGTCAGCTCTATATGGCCTGCATGATTAGCTGCACCCAATACAAAAATAAATCCAAGCGGTCTTGGATTAACACCCATGGCTAACTCTGTTGTTTCAAGTAGTACTATTCTTAGCACTTTCATCTCATCATCCCTGTTACTTCCAGGACTCTCGGTGGTGGTGGTCTACATGGCCATCATGATTAGACTAACCAAATACTACAATCCAACCTTGGCTCAGTCTTCCTAAGGCCCTTCATTGGCTGTATTTTGCTAGTACTGTTCTTATTACTATGGTGGTCTACATGGCCATCATGATTAGCCTAACCAAATACTACAATCCAACCTTGGCTCAGTCTTCCTAAGGCCCTTCATTGGCTGTATTTTGGTAGTACTGTTCTTATTAGTTTAATAGCTGATACGACACCGAATGTTGTCAGCTCTATATGGCCTGCATGAATAGCCGCACCCAAAGCCAAAAAAAAGCCAAGCGGTTTTGCACTAACACCCATGGCTAACTCTGTTGTTTCAAGTTCTACTATTCTTAGCTCTTTCATCTCATCATCCCTGTTACTTCCAGGACTCTCGGTGGTGGTGGTCTACATGGCCATCATGATAAGCCTAACCAAATACTACAATCCAACCTTGGCCCAGTCTTCCTAAGGCCCTTCATTGGCTGTATTTTGGTAGTACTGTTCTTATTAGTTTAATAGCTGATACGACACCGAATGTTGTCAGCTCTATATGGCCTGCATGAATAGCCGCACCCAAAGCCAAAAAAAAGCCAAGCGGTTTTGCACTAAAACCCATGGCTAACTCTGTTGTTTCAAGTTCTACTATTCTTAGCTCTTTCATCTCATCATCCCTGTTACTTCCAGGACTCTCGGTGGTGGTGGTCTACATGGCCATCATGATTAGCCTAACCAAATACTACAATCCAACCTTGGCTCAGTCTTCCTAAGGCCCTTCATTGGCTGTATTTTGGTAGTACTGTTCTTATTAGTTTAATAGCTGATACGACACCGAATGTTGTCAGCTCTATATGGCCTGCATGAATAGCCACACCCAAAGCCAAAAAAAAGCCAAGCGGTTTTGCACTAACACCCATGGCTAACTCTGTTGTTTCAAGATCTACTATTCTTAGCTCTTTCATCTCATCATCCCTGTTACTTCCAGGACTCTCGTTGGTGGTGGTCTACATGGCCATCATGATTAGCCTAACCAAATACTACAATCCAACCTTGGCTCAGTCTTCCTAAGGCCCTTCATTGGCTGTATTTTGGTAGTACTGTTCTTATTACTACATGGTGGTCTACATGGCCATCATGATTAGCCTAACCAAATACTACAATTCAACCTTGGCTCAGTCTTCCTAAGGCCCTTGATTGGCTGTATTTTGGTAGTACTGTTCTGAGGAAACTGTTCTGAGGAAACTGAGGATTAAGATCAACACTAAAAAAATTTTTTATTTAAATTAATAACTATACTGTCTGGCTATGACAACAATTATGATTGGTGTAAATAGTTGGCTAGACGGCCTGGCACAAAAGGCTGGCAGTGGCAGGCAGGAGGTAAATGAAATTCAATGGCCCTAGGAGACTGAATATTTGCAGTCCAAAAAATTATGTTGTTTTTTTTTATTACTGTTACAAGAATTGTGATTGGTGCCACTAATTGGCTACTTGGGCCTGGCAGACAGGCTGGCAGATATGAGTCGTGGATGGTAGGTAGGGCAGTAATTTATCACAGTATGCTGTGTAAGTGACAAAAACACAGGACTGATAGAAAATTAAGTTACATTACACTAGCAAAATATTTTTAAAATTTTAGATTTTAATATTAAAATTATGTTAAGAAGTGCAATGCACATATGACTCTATGAGTGGTCGCACTGGCTGGCTGCTACGTAGGGCAGCAATTATAACAACAGTATGCTGTGTAAGTCAGATAGACAGTTAGACACAGGCCTGATAGAAAATACAATTAGATTACACTAGCATAATGATTTAAAGACTTTTTTTTGGAAATTTTAAGAAAAAGGTTAAGCACATACATATGAGTCGTGGCTGATAGCCTTGGAAGGGCAGCTATTAAAAACAGTAGGCTATGTATGTCGGATACACACACGCCTGATAGAAAATACTATTAGATTACACTAGAAAAATGATTGAAATTATTTTTTGGGGGGGGGAATTAAAAAAAGGTTAAACACATATGAGTCGTGGCTCATAGACTAGGGAGGGCAGCAAGTAAACACAGTAGGCTCTCTATGTCAGCAAAACACACAGGCCGGATAGAAAATTAGATTTGATTACACTAGCAAACACATTTAAACTTTTTTTTTTTATATATATTAAAATTAAGGTGAAAGAAAAATAGATATGAGTGCTGGGTGGCTGCCTGGCACAGACCAATTAACCAAAAGACTGAAAAAAAAGAGGTATATTAATGCTGAGTGAGCCTGACAGACACAGGCATGATAGTAAATGTAATTAGATTACACTAGAAAAATATTTTTTTGTGTTTTTTTTTTTAAATTAAAAATAATGTTATAAACGGATATTAACACTGCTGGCTGGCACAGAGCAATGAACCAGAGTATATGCTGTGTGACACTGGCCTGATAGAAAATGAAAATAAATTACACTAGAAAAATAATTATATTTTTGGGTTAGTTAAATTTAAACTAATGTTGTTAGGGAGATATCAGTGGTGGCAGTAGTCACAGCATATGCTGTGAGCCTTAAACACACATCTGAAAGCCAGGCAAATGCTAATAAAAAAAAAAAAAAAAAAAAAAAAACGCACGAAATATAGCCCTAAAAAGGGCTTTTTGGGGTGCTGTGCTTGCAGCAGAGATGAGTGGAGTCCTTCTGGACTGTAAATACACTAGCCTAGCTATGTTTTTCCTATTAATGTCAGGAGCAAAAACACAACACGTCCTCTCATTAAAAAAGCAAGGTCGTTATGAGTCTAAAATGGCGGATTCCGAGTAGCTGGGAGTGTCTGTGAGGGAGTGTCTGATGTTGATTGGCTCTAATGTGTCAGGCGGCTGTGACATAAAGGGTCAAAGTTTCCACAATGATGACACATAGGGGCGGATCGAACATCGCCATGTGTTCGCCCACAAACGCGAACGCGAACAACCTATGTTCGCTGTGAACCGTTCGCGGGCGAACAGTTCGGGACATCACTACTAATTTGTAGGAACGAAGGTGTGGAACACCCAGTCCCCCCTCAGAGGGAAGTTTGTATAGCGTATTTTTGTTAATTCTAGGTGGTCTGCATTTCCAAATGTAGTCATTTATAATTTTTTGTAGTATGTCTAGGTCCTTTTGAATGCCTGGAATGGGAGTTGTTTGGAGAATGTATAAAACTTTTGGAAGTAGTGTCATTTTTGTTGCATGAATCCTACCCAGCCATGAAATATTTTTGGGCATCCATGCTGATATGAGACTCTTGAATTCTGAAATTAAGCTACCATAATTTTGTGGGCGGAGGTCTGTTATATTAGGGGTTATCTTGATACCTAGATATTTCAAGTAATTTGTTTGTGGTTTTAAGGGGCAGGTCATTTTTAATTCTTCTAGGAGCTGGTTGGTTAGGTTTATAGGCAGGTATTCTGATTTGGTCACATTGACCAGGAAGTTAGACACAGTCCCATATCTGTCTAATTCCGAGATAGAAGTTCTGAGGGAGGTGAGAGGGTTTGTGAGGGTAAAAAGAATATCGTCTGCGAAAATCGCAAGTTTGTGAGTTTGCTCTCCCACTTCTATCCCCTGAATCAGGTGGTTATGTATTATTTTAGTGGCTAGTGGCTCTAGGGCTAAGATGAATAATAGGGGGGATAGCGAGTATCCCTGTCGGGATCCGTTCCTGATTTCGAAGGGGTCGGACAGCGTGCCGTTAATTCTAATTTGAGCTGTTGGGTTGGTGTATAGGGCAGATATTTTCTGGATAAAGGGGTCAGGAAAGTTAAATCATCTCAGGGTTTCTTGTAGGAAGGTCCAGTCCAGTCTGTCGAATGCCTTTTCGGCGTCAGTCGATAGGAAAACAGTCGGGGTTTTGTTTTGTGAGATAAATTCTAAAAGGTTGAGATCTTGGTGAATCAGTAGTGGAAGGATGTTATTAAGTCGGGAGGCAAGAATCTTGGCGTAAATTTTTAGATCTATGTTGAGTAGGGAAATTGGTCTGAAGTTGGCTGGGGAGTCGGGGGGTTTACCTGGTTTGGCAATGACAGAGATAGTAGCTTGCAGCATGCTATCAGGGAAAGGGTGGCAATTTGAGATACAATTAAATAGGTTAGTTAGGTGTGGGACTAGGAGATTTGCAAATGTTTTATAGTAGGAACCTGTGAAACTGTCCGGGCCAGGGGCTTTGTTTTGTTTTAGTTGTTGTATCGCATCCTTTACCTCTGAGGGGAGGATAGGCCCCTCCAACAGCTCTCTTTGTTCGGGGGTCAATTGTGTGAGTTGGGTATCAGCAAGGTACTGATGACATAATTGGCTGTGGGTTTGGGAGTCTCTATTGCGGTATAGATTATAAAGTTTATGGTAAAAACTCTTGAACTCATTCGCTATGGAGAGGGTGTCTTCCAGATGTTTGCCTTGGGTAGATTTTAGTGAATGTACATATGTTTTTTGCTGTTGTTTTTTTAAGACTCTAGCAAGATATTTCCCTGATTTGTTGCCTTCCCTGTAAAAGGTTTGGTTAAGGTGCAGTAATTGTCTTTGTGACTTGATGTGAAGAAGGGAGTTTAGTTTATCTCTTTTTTCTTTAAGTTCCCCTAGTGTTGCATTATCTTGGGGATTGACCTTGTGGGCATAATCTAGGTTAGATATCTCGGCTGAAAGTTGTTCTATTTCTAGTCTGCTTTTCTTTTTGTTTTGTGCTTTTACCTTGATAAATTCTCCTCTAATTGTGCATTTATGGGCTTCCCATAGGGTTGCCATCTTCACATCTGGTGTATTGTTGAGTTCAAAGTAATCTTTAATATAAGTTGCAAAAAGCTTGGACTGGCTTGGGTCTAATAATAAATGGTCATCAAGTCTCCATTGAAAGGCCCTAAATGGGGCTGATGGCCATCTGATGGTGCATGAGACTAAGGTGTGGTCTGACCAGGAAGTATGTTTTATCTGCGAGTTTCTGGTATGAGAGAGGAGCAAATGGTCTACAAATATGTAATCTAGTCTAGAGTAGCTCAATTTAGGATGGGAGAAGAAGGTGTAATCTTGTTTTTGGGGATTAAAAAATCTCCAAGTGTCGTGTAGGCCTAGAGTTCTAAGTTTCCACCAGATTTTAGCTAGATTTGGGGTTTTGGTCCTAGACTCTGGGTTAGAGCAATCAACTGTGGGGTCTAGGGGGAAATTAAAGTCTCCCACGACTATGAGGGAGCCCTTTGCCTCTTTCAAAATTAGGTCTGAAACTGAGTTTATAAATTTGTCTTGTTTGGAGTTAGGGGCGTATACATTAATTAGGGTTACTGGTTTGCCATATAACAGTCCTTTCAGGCATATATATCTACCCTCTTTATCGGTGGTACATTGGTTTTTGGTAAAAGGTAAGGATTTGTGGAGCAGAATGCTTACTCCATTGACTTTTTTACTGGGATGTGTACTATGGTAATGTTGCAAGTAGTGTGGGGAGAAGTATTTGGGAACATTTTTGGCTTTAAAGTGTGTCTCCTGGAGCATCATTTTTTTTTCTGAAGGTCAATAATGGCCATTCTCCTCTTCTGGGGGCAGTTTATTCCTTTAGTGTTCTGTGTGATGATAGTTAGTTCATTCAGACCGTGACTACCCATTGGAGGTGTGTGGAAAGGCCAACTTTGTTAGTATAGATGTAGAAAGACCAAGAGGTTATGTCGGTGTGTGTGCACCCAGGGAGTAGTAAAGAAGGGGAAAGGTGAGAAAAGCGTGAGGAGAGAGAAAGAAAAGACATAAAAAGGAGAGAGAGAAATATGCAAAATACAATTTTTACTAATATTACATAAAACATTCCTAGAAATAAAGGAGAAAATCTCCCAACTGAATGAGAACCATTAACGAATATGCTTTGTTAACAGTCAACAATTTGCAGATATTTATCATGGCATTATTTTAACGTAGAACTAAAAAACAAATAACATTCTGCAGTATTAAATCAGAGAACAAATGAAAAGGAACCGGTTTAGCCTGGAATGACACATCATCACTGTGGGTAGCTACCCACAGTGATGATGTGTCATTCCAGGCTAAACCGGTAAACCGATAAAGGCTGACTCTAGCGTGATGTGGTAAATATTTGAGACACTTTTTAAGTAATTAAGTTACCCATCGCACTTGGTGAGATAGCTATCCCACCAAGTGCGATGGGTAACTTAATTACTTAAAAAGTGTCTCAAATATTTACCACATCACGCTAGAGTCAGCCTTTATCACCTCTGGGAGACAATGCAGGCGGTAAGGATTTTTGTGTTCTTCTTTGACGAACTGGGATCCATTCCCTCCTCTGCGGGAGTGGAGGGGGTCCTGAGGGGATGTGGTCTTTATTTTGAGCTGAAGTGATCTCTTCAAGTTGTGGTGGTTGTATGTCCAGTTCCTTACATATAGATTGGATGTCTTCTACTGCAGAGCATGTTAAACGCTTGCCTTTCCATAGAATTATTAGATGGAAGGGAAAACCTCATCGGTATGGGATGTTTCTTTTCCTCAGCATCATGGTTAATGGTTTAAGCTCTCTGCGTTTGGACAAAGTTCTTTGGGAGAGGTCAGCAAATAGTTGTAGCTCCACATTATCATGCCTAAGGGGTTGTTGTTCCCTAGCAAGCTTCATCAATTCTTCCTTAACTTGGTAGTTGGTTATTCTGACTATAATATCTCTCGGTGGATGATCATTTTGTGGTTTCGGGCGAAGAGCTCTATGAGCTCTATCTATGTCGATTTTTGTTGAAGTTTCTTCTTTCCTTAAAGCACTGAAGAAGTTTTGGAGATATTGCTCCAGGTCAGGGGTGGTGACAGCCTCGGGGACACCTCTGAGCCTGATGTTGTGGTGTCTGCTGCGGTTTTCCGCGTCATCTAGTTTGTCTTCCAGCTCGAGAATATTTGCCCCCTGACCTTGGACAGTTTTATGCAACTCTGAAATGGCTTCAGCGTGGGAGTCCTGAGTAGTTTCGAGCGTCTCAACCCTATGCCCTATTTCAGATATATCTTTCTTGAGGTCAGAAATCTCATCTCTAATGCATTGCTTGACCTGAGAGATTAGTAATGAAAAGTCCTTTTTAGAGGGGATTGAATTAAAAAGTGCTGTAGGTATGGTGATATTTTCAGTGGGTTGATCACTCTCTGATTCTGATGAACTTTGGCATAAGGTATGTTCAGGGGGATCTGCTTCTTCTGATATGTTAGTTTTGGCTTCTAAGGCCTTAAAGAAGGTATTCACAGTGTGTGAGGTGGATTTCAGTTGCTTACTGTTTTTAATCGGTTTGCTGCCCTGTTTAGGCGACATTTTAGCTTGAGCTGAAAGTGATATGTGTCACTTGAATAAGAGCTGAAATGTGATGTTAGGTTATGTGGTGTAAAAAATAAACCACCCTCCAGTTGTTAGTGAATGGGTTATAACTGTAAATTCTTTGATAATAAAGCACCCCAAAGGCTGATCATAGGCAGTATCTTATTGAAGGAGAGCTTCTGTAAGTAAATAGGCTTATGTAAAAATTCAGAGCATATCTCCTGTAACTGTGTTCTCTGAATTTATTCTCATATAATCTTGCAGGAGTTAGTTTCTTAGCCACCCTAATTTATAATGTATACATCTGTATGTTAATTGATAATAGTAAACTGTTAGTACGTTTATAGCCCCATTTCTGGGTTCCTTTAACAATGTTCATGTGCTGGTTCAGAACCGTTATTTAGGGCAATCAGTAGTTATGTGCGTCACTGCTATACTCCGTTAATAATCCATGCTGCTTTTTTTTGTTTTTTACTTTAGCTCAGGCTGCGGCCTTTCGCGGGACTCACCTCTGTCTCTCCGATCCGTGTGCGGTCTTTTTATGTTGGGTCTTTGCCCCAATTATGTCCGGACACTGCTCTCTTGTTGGTGCAGGTCTTTTGGGAGTTCCGGTGGGACTTTACATGTCCCAAGAGAGCAGGCCGAGTAACGGGCCAGGTGTGAGGAGGCCGCTGCTGCTTTCTTCTATATGATGGTCCGGCAGCTGAGGTTGTCAAATGAGCTGTCCCAAAGTCAGCACCATTAGGTCAGTCATTCTGGTCACTAATTGTAACTGTTTAGATAGCTGTGGCAAGAGCCAATATCGTCCTCAGACAGATAGGGCTTAGGAGCACTAGAAAAACGCAGCCATCTCCTAGGCTGGCTAGCTCCGCCCCCCTACCCAACTCCTATTCTGATACCTTCAACAGGAAATAGTTTATTGACAGGTAAGACTACCATCCTAGAGAGCGTTAAATAAAACTATTAAAAAGATTTAAAATGTAGCTATACCAATAATTGAAGTAGGGAGTATAGTCAAATTAGGGAGTATAGTTAAAGTAGGGAGTAAATTTAAAGTAGGGAATATAGTTAAATTAGGGAGTATAGTTAAAGTAGGGAGTATAGTTAAATTAGGGAGTATAGTGTCTCCACCTTCCTAAGCCCTTATACCCTGTCATCTAGATATGGGCCCTATATCCAAACGACAAGTAAGACATTGATATTTGTAGGTGAGTAATTCCTGGTAATTCTCTGCTTAACCTCCCTAAGCTACTGGAAAGATAATTATGATAATCTTTGTACTGAAACAATGGTCTAAGCTTAATAATTCACTAATTTCATAAGGTAATGGATTGCTATTAGATGAAAGCTAACCCATTCAACACACTCTAGGGTTATATCTCTATCCTCATTACTAAACTTCCTCTAATGGATCAGACAGTACAGTCATCATATATTGCTTGATTCCTGTGGAAAAGAAGTAATTAAAGTGAAGAACAAGCACGCACACTAATAACCTGTATCAAAACAAATACCAAAGCATAAACAAACCAAACATGACATATAAGCCATCAGTGTCTCTCAGCTCCACGTGGGTTTTCTTTTGTGAGGCTCCATTAATTATTGTGACGCTATTAGCTCCAATAAAATGAAGAACCAGGAGGCAAAATAAAATAGCCCACAATTTGTTAAGTCAACATCAACATTACCAGACAGTCATGGATATAAGTGAGCGTCAGAGAACAATAAAATAAGCTGTGAGCTGAAAACAATTATATAAGAACTGCTCCGCTTGAAGTCTCTATTATATTGTGGCATAACTGTTCAGGGAAGTCTCAGATCTGTAAATCATAATTTTGAGATAGCCAGATTGAAAAGATTCCATCTGTTAATAACAGGCGTACACACAACATATTCTATCAAACCCGTGTAGGTTGTCACTGTGAGAAGGGTTAGCAATAGTCTGAGCCTCTAGCCAATGCCACTTTTAACCGGGGGTCTACATCGACATGACCTTTAGCCCACTCCAGAACGGCTCTGGCAAAGTGCCAGAGCCAGCAGAAACACATAACCTGCTTTGGAAGCCTCCGCATAATCCAGTGTAGTAGTAGCACGGGAGTCCAGCTCTGTCAGTGCTCCAGGCTCAAGTGCTATAAGATCGGTCTGCCTCTCCAAATCCGGTAAAGTGTGGGGCAGCCTACATAACCGCTCAGCACGCGCTGCCAGTAAATAGTCCAAGATAGGGCAATTTAATAGAAAAGTCTCTGGTACAGAATGCAGCACGTTGAAAGCCTGTGCTGTAATTACATAATTACTTTCAATGATGAGTGTGCCTATCCCCGTTTCTTGCGTGTTCTCAGGCACTGCTGTAGCTGGAAAGGAGACGGCAACCTGTCTGTCGGCAGCTCCGTCTGGTGTAGCTGCTGTTAACTCTGCAGGTCCTTCTGCATCCACTACCACTCCACTATTCCCACGCCATGGTCCAGTATGAGCGTTGTCCTGTTCATAAGCATGAGCAGAAAATACCTTGTAGATAAGAGCTTCATGTAAGACTTGTGCGAGGCTATGAAAATGATCATAAAGAAGCTGCGCCATCTCTGCTTCCCACATGGCTGCAGTCTCCCACATGTTGATAATGTCGGGTAGCTCGTCAAGTCAAAAAACACCTCAGCAAACTCCCACACTTCCAATAAACTTAACCAGGCACAGTTGGGTTCTATTTTCAGTTTTCAAAACGCACATTTAGGTACAAATATCCATATTTATAGCAAATTATAGCTGAGAGCTTAACACAGGCACGTCTTGTCCCTTGGACAGCTAGCTCCGCCCCCCAATTAAAACGTATTTTAACACATTTCTTTGTTCATTTTCAAAATTTTGAATGTTTGTTCAACATTCTAACATGCATTTAATGTAATAGTATTTCTAATGATTTCTTTAAATGTAAAATTTTATTCTAATTTTTCTAATAATTCTATTATTAAAATTAAAAAAATTAAAATTAAAGAATTAAAAAAATGTTTCAATCAATATATTTGTAATATTATTTCTAATGCTCTCTTTAAATGTAATATTTGAATTATGCAATATTCGAAATAGAAACATTTAAATTGATTTATTGGTATCTATTATAGGCTTGATTTATCAAGTGAGGAATACAACAAAAGAAGTTTACCCCTGTGCAACTCTTTTTCTTAGGTACTGCTCAATCGCAACACAAGCATAAGATAACATAGGGGTACTACAAATTCTTGCAGCCAGCACCCAGTTCCCATGGGTCAAACCGCTATGCGGTGAACTTCACTCACAGTTCGCAGCAACGTCGGTGCTTGGTCCTGGGGGAAAAAAGGAGGAAACTGTCCATGGCATACTCAGAGTTTCCGTCCATTGTTTCCCCTCATCAAGTCACCTGGCGTCCTCGAACTCAACGTGTTTGTTATCTGCGTATTAGCACACACCCTCCATTCCATTGGTTGAGCAAACTGGCAGCCTCCATGCTAGTCATCCCGGGTCTAGCTTAGACACTGGCTATATGAATATAGAAGAATAAACAGCGAGAAGAAATCCACGGATCTTGCTTGAATAAAAACACTTTTATTCCGGTAAATAATTTTAAAACATTTGCAATCCATTACAGAGACATGTACACTTTCTCCCAAAGCTTGCTTGTCATAAAGGCTGACGCGTTTCGGCTGTATGGGCCGTAGTAGCCATAGCCGATGCCCTGACGAAGTCACGTTCTAAGTGACGGAAACACGTCGGTGGGCGTGGTCTCCAGTGTTAGCGTGTTCAGCCACACACAGTATACTAAGCCACGGAGATTTTTTTGAGATACCAAAAGTGCTATTTGGGTTAATCTTAAGTGGAGGCTCTTTGGGCTATTCAGGGAGGCACTCAATAATGATATTACCCTTACTGACTACGCATAGCGTTGGTATAATTGCCTAACTCCGTTTATTGTATTATAACCTTGACTAGGTATGCTTACCTGTAACAAAGTTTACCTGCATAAGGAATTGAAATAGGACATATCCGGTCATATATATGACAATTTGAGTATATGTATGTATGAATGTATGGAATAAGATGAAGTTATGAATATAGGGATTCAGTAAGTAATCGGCTGACTTTGCTTAATCAAAGCAGTACGCAGGTAGGAGGACGCCTTTGAGCGCATAGCATGACTGAAATTGTGTGAATACTTTGTGATTGGTCTGTTACCCTCAGGATACCGTGTGTCTTACTGAACCCTTTCATACACATAAAAAAAATTGAAAATACACGCTGTACTGGGTCCACTGGCCCCTTTTTTTTATCTTTTTTATTTTAAATTCAGTAGTAGCTAAATGTTAGATAAGGTGATTGCTGAAAAAGAGTTTGGAGGTAAAAATTCCCATCTCTAAAATCCACTTCTACATCTTCCTATCTATGGCCTAGATTTGGAGTTCGGCGGTAGCCGTCAAAACCAGCGTTAGAGGCTCCTAACGCTGGTTTTGGGCGCCCGCTGGTATTTGGAGTCAGTGATTAAAGGGTCTAACGCTCACTTTTCAGCCGCGACTTTTCCATACCGCAGATCCCCCTACGCCATTTGCGTAGCCTATATTTTCAATGGGATCTTTCTAACGCTGGTATTTAGAGTCGTTTCTGAAGTGAGCGTTAGAGCTCTAACGACAAGATTCCAGCCGCCTGAAAATAGCAGGAGTTAAGAGCTTTCTGGCTAACGCCGGTTTATAAACCTCTTAACTACTGTACCCTAAAGTACACTAACACCCATAAACTACCTATGTACCCCTAAACCGAGGTCCCCCCACACCGCCGCCACTCGATTAAAATTTTTAACACTTAATCTGCCGACCGCCACCTACGTTATACTTATGTACCCCTAATCTGCTGCCCCTAACCCCGCCGACCCCTGTATTACATTTATTAACCCCTAACTTGCCCCCCACAACGTCGCTGCCAGCTACTTAAAATAATTAACCCCTAATCTTCCGACCGCAAATCGCCGCCACCTACGTTATCCCTATGTACCCCTAATCTGCTGCCCTAACATCGCCGACCCCTATATTATATTTATTAACCCCTAATCTGCCCCCCTCAACGTCGCCGACACCTGCCTACACTTATTAACCCCTAATCTGCCGAGCGGACCTGAGCGCTACTATAATAAATGTATTAACCCCTAATCCGCCTCACTAACCCTATCATAAATAGTATTAACCCCTAATCTGCCCTCCCTAACATCGCCGACACCTAACTTCAATTATTAACCCCTAATCTGCCGACCGGAGCTCACCGCTATTCTAATAAATGTATTAACCCCTAAAGCTAAGTCTAACCCTAACACTAACACCCCCCTAAGTTAAATATAATTTTTATCTAACGAAATAAATTAACTCTTATTAAATAAATTATTCCTATTTAAAGCTAAATACTTACCTGTAAAATAAATCATAATATAGCTACAATATAAATTATAATTATATTATAGCTATTTTAGGATTAATATTTATTTTACAGGCAACTTTGTTATTATTTTAACCAGGTAAAATAGCTATTAAATAGTTAAGAACTATTTAATAGTTACCTAGTTAAAATAATAACAAATTTACCTGTAAAATAAATCCTAACCTAAGATATAATTAAACATAACACTACCCTATCAATAAAATAATTAAATAAACTACCTACAATTACCTACAATTAACCTAACACTACACTATCAATAAATTAATTAAACACAATTCCTACAAATAAATACAATTAAATAAACTAGCTAAAGTACAAAAAATAAAAAAGAACTAAGTTACAGAAAATAAAAAAATATTTACAAACATAAGAAAAATATTACAACAATTTTAAACTAATTACACCTACTCTAAGCCCCCTAATAAAATAACAAAGCCCCCCAAAATAAAAAATTCCCTACCCTATTCTAAATTAAAAAAGTTACAAGCTCTTTTACCTTACCAGCCCTGAACAGGGCCCTTTGCGGGGCATGCCCCAAGAAGTTCAGCTCTTTTGCCTGTAAAAAAAAACATACAATACCCCCCCCCCCAACATTACAACCCACCACCCACATACCCCTAATCTAACCCAAACCCCCCTTAAATAAACCTAACACTAAGCCCCTGAAGATCTTCCTACCTTGTCTTCACCATCCAGGTATCACCGATCCGTCCTGGCTCCAAGATCTTCATCCAACCCAAGCGGGGGTTGGCGATCCATAATCCGGTCCAGAAGAGGCTCCAAAGTCTTCCTCCTATCCGGCAAGAAGAGGACATCCGGACCGGCAAACATATTCTCCAAGCGGCATCTTCGATCTTCTTCCATCCGGAGCGAAGCGGCAGGATCCTGAAAACCTCCAGCGCGGAACATCCATCCGGACCGACGACTGAACGACGAATGACTGTTCCTTTAAGGGACGTCATCCAAGATGGCGTCCCTCGAATTCCGATTGGCTGATAGGATTCTATCAGCCAATCGGAATTAAGGTAGGAATTTTCTGATTGGCTGATGGAATCAGCCAATCAGAATCTAGTTCAATCCGATTGGCCGATCCAATCAGCCAATCAGATTGAGCTCGCATTCTATTGGCTGATCGGAACAGCCAATAGAATGCGAGCTCAATCTGATTGGCTGATTGGATCAGCCAATCGGATTGAACTTGATTCTGATTGGCTGATTCCATCAGCCAATCAGAAAATTCCTACCTTAATTCCGATTGGTTGATAGAATCCTATCAGCCAATCGGAATTCGAGGGACGCCATCTTGGATGACGTCCCTTAAAGGAACAGTCATTCGTCGTTCAGTCGTCGGTCCGGATGGATGTTCCGCGCTGGAGGTCTTCAGGATCCTGCCGCTTCGCTCCGGATGGAAGAAGATCGAAGATGCCGCTTGGAGAAGATGTTTGCCGGTCCGGATGTCCTCTTCTTGCCGGATAGGAGGAAGACTTTGGAGCCTCTTCTGGACCGGATTATGGATCGCCAACCCCCGCTTGGGTTGGATGAAGATCTTGGAGCCAGGACGGATCGGTGATACCTGGATGGTGAAGACAAGGTAGGAAGATCTTCAGGGGCTTAGTGTTAGGTTTATTTAAGGGGGGTTTGGGTTAGATTAGGGGTATGTGGGTGGTGGGTTGTAATGTTGGGGGGGGGGTATTGTATGTTTTTTTTTACAGGCAAAAGAGCTGAACTTCTTGGGGCATGCCCCGCAAAGGGCCCTGTTCAGGGCTGGTAAGGTAAAAGAGCTTGTAACTTTTTTAATTTAGAATAGGGTAGGGAATTTTTTATTTTGGGGGGCTTTGTTATTTTATTAGGGGGCTTAGAGTAGGTGTAATTAGTTTAAAATTGTTGTAATATTTTTCTTATGTTTGTAAATATTTTTTTATTTTCTGTAACTTAGTTCTTTTTTATTTTTTGTACTTTAGCTAGTTTATTTAATTGTATTTATTTGTAGGAATTGTGTTTAATTAATTTATTGATAGTGTAGTGTTAGGTTAATTGTAGGTAATTGTAGGTAGTTTATTTAATTATTTTATTGATAGGGTAGTGTTAGGTTTAATTATAACTTAGGTTAGGATTTATTTTACAGGTAAATTTGTTATTATTTTAACTAGGTAGCTATTAAATAGTTCTTAACTATTTAATAGCTATTGTACCTGTTTAAAATAATTACAAAGTTGCCTGTAAAATAAATATTAATCCTAAAATAGCTATAATATAATTATAATTTATATTGTAGCTATATTAGGATTTATTTTACAGGTAAGTATTTAGCTTTAAATAGGAATAAGTTATTTAATAAGAGTTAATTTATTTCGTTAGATAAATATTATATTTAACTTAGGGGGGTGTTAGTGTTAGGGTTAGACTTAGCTTTAGGGGTTAATCCATTTATTAGAATAGCGGTGAGCTCCGATCGGAAGATTAGGGGTTAATAATTGAAGTTAGGTGTCGGCGATGTTAGGGAGGGCAGATTAGGGGTTAATACTATTTATGATAGGGTTAGTGAGGCGGATTAGGGGTTAATAACTTTATTATAGTAGCGCTCAGGTCCGCTCGGCAGATTAGGGGTTAATAAGTGTAGGCAGGTGTCGGCGACGTTGTGGGGGGCAGGTTAGGGGTTAATAAATATAATATAGGGGTTGGCGGTGTTAGGGGTAGCAGATTAGGGGTACATAGGGATAACGTAGGTGGCGGCGGTTTACGGAGCGGCAGATTAGGGGTTTAAAAAAATATGCAGGGGTCAGCGATAGCGGGGGCGGCAGATTAGGGGTTAATAAGTGTAAGGCTAGGGGTGTTTAGACTCGGGGTACATGTTAGAGTGTTAGGTGCAGACGTAGGAAGTGTTTCCCCATAGCAAACAATGGGGCTGCGTTAGGAGCTGAACGCTGCTTTTTTGCAGGTGTTAGGTTTTTTTTCAGCTCAAACAGCCCCATTGTTTCCTATGGGGGAATCGTGCACGAGCACGTTTTTGAGGCCGGCCGCGTCCGTAAGCAACTCTGGTATCGAGAGTTGCTTTTGCGGTAAAAATGCTCTACGCTACTTTTTTGGAGCCTAACGCAGCATTTGTTTGAACTCTCGATACCAGAGTTAATTTTATGGTGCGCACAGAAAAAAGCCTGCGGAGCGTTAACAGCCCTTTTACCGCCGAACTCCAAATCTAGGCCTTAGTGTATTCATTTGTATATATGTTAATAAAGTGTAATTTTCCCCCCATTTTCCTTTTGCCGTGTATAACAGCATCAGAACGAGGCTTCCATTGGAGCCTATGGAATTGCACTCTTGTGAGCACAAAGCTTCCGTGCAAAAGTGTTGCCTTATTTGGAGCACCCAATCTGGGGCCCGATCCGATATAAATCGTCGCCCGCAAAAGCCGGCGATGCCAATATTTGCGCAGGTTTGGTATCCTATATACGGCGTAACTTAAAAGTTACGCGCGTATAATTCTGCCTTCGGCTGTCGTTTTTTGGCCCTTAGACTGACATACAAAACACGCGCAGTTTGGTATCCAATATACAGCATAAGGACTTACACATGCAGATTTCAGAAAATCTACTCCATTCTCATCTCGCCACAAATTTCAGCCGTAGGAACCCTTGCACTGACTTAGAAACCAACGTAACTCTCTGAAGGCCTAACAAGTGCATGCTTAACAACATACATATCAGCAGTTTGATCACAAATAGTTAACCTCTTCAAAGCATTTATTTTTCCTGCCCCTGTAAGTTTGTCAAACCAATCACAAAGGGGTCATCATGGGGCACAAGGGGGTCATCATGGGGCACAAGGGGTCATCATGGGGCACAAGGATGCATCATGGGGCACAAGGAGTGCATCATGGGGCACAAGGGGTCATCATGGAGCACAAGGGGGTCATCATGGGGCACAAGGGGTACTGGAAGCCCTACAATCCCCTGTTATTCTGTCTACACATGCTGATTCTATAGTTGCTGCTGAGGTCCATGGTGAGGGTGCTGCCCCTGCTGCAGCTGGTCATCGAATTTCATACTGCGGAGTTCCACTGCATGTAAGTGAAACTACTACATCCCACCCCCATTCCCTTAACCACCCTAATTACTGAAAATATATCATTAGTTCAATTCATGTTTTGGTCACTATGATTTATTGACTATCATTTCGAGGAATGAAAATGGATGTTTATACCTTATGTTCACACCTTCTGTAAAAACATTATTATTTAGATATATATTCCCATGTGCAGGGATAGGCAAGGTGTCCTTCACTAAAAGTCTTTACCTTAGAAAATGTCCGCCACAGCCTTGGCTTGTGCCTATCCCTGCACATGGGTCAATTTCTATTGGATGTGAGAAACCTTGATTTACATCTTAAAAGTGAATATTACTATATGTACCCTTCATACACAACTATGTGATGTGGTTTAGAGAACATGAATATGTCATAAACATGATGATATTACCTTTTCTGGGCCATTTCCACACAGGCCTTATTATATTTTTCAAAAATATTAGTGTACTAAAACACCCCTCACATGGATGTGGATGACAATTATATGGTAAATAACAGAGGACAAGATTTAGGATGAAATATAACAATATTTATTTTTTTAGGCTTCTTAGATGAGGGGGCTGAGGGGCCTGGAGTGGGTCTCCTGCCTCTCCTGGGTTGTGTGGATTCAGAGGATTCTGCAGGAGTGCTGGCCACAGATGAGAGGCTGGAGGCAATGTCCTGCTGGTGTGTAAAATGCTCCACTAACACACCCAACAGTTGGTTTTGTTCCCGCCATCTGTTGTCACTCTGCATCTGCATGTCCAAAATAACTCTCAGCATCTGAGATTGGTTCTGGACGATACCACTTAAAGATGCTGCCATGTCCCATTGCAGCTCAATGGAATGCTGTAGTAAAGTCTGTTGGCTCCTGTAAAACCTGCGTTGGTCTCTCTGCATTCTCTCGCAGGTTGATGTGAGCCTCTCACAGGTTGATGTTTGCCTCCTCTGGAGGGCAATGTATTTGTTGCCCATGGCAGAAGTCAGAGGATCTAAAGGCTCTTCCCCAGCAGGGATTCTAGGCGCAGGTTCACCTCTAGCTGCTGTTTCAACTTGAACATCCTCAGATGCTGGTGCTGCCTGAGGGATCACAGCTGGTGCTGCTTGCAGGATCACAGCTGGTGCTGCCTGAGGGATCACAGCTGTTGCTGCCTGAGGGATCACAGCTGGTGCTGCCTGAGGGATCACAGACGGTGCTGCCTGAGGGATCACAGCTGGTGCTGCCTGAGGGATGATGACAGGCGGTGCTGCCTGAGGGATCACAGCTGGTGCTGCCTGAGAGATGATGACAGGCGGTGCTGCCTGAGGGATCACAGCTGGTGCTGCCTGAGGGATGATGACAGGCGGTGCTGCCTGAGGAATGCTGACAGCTCTATGCTCCTCCTCAGATGCTGGAGCTCTTCCAAGGGAAGCAGATGGTGGAGTTCTCCGGATGGACTGGTAGTCCCATTGCCGACTGGTGTGCACCCACTCAGCCTGGTGGTATACTCCCTGACTGGCCTGATATTGGTGTGGGGGGGTAAAGACATCTACCCTTCGGAGCTGACTTGGCTCCCCCTCCAAGCCAAAGGAATAGTCCTCCGGCCAGGGATCCTGCCAGGTATCGTCTTGCAATGCTGGTGGCATGAGATCTGGATTGTCAACAGAGGCACTCCAACCCAGCTCATGCCTTGGAGCATACTCTTGCTGGACTCTCTGGACTGGTGGTTGAGGTGGAGATATTCTTTGTGGCGGTGGTGGAGGTGGATGCATGGGCGTTTGCACCCTGGTGACTGGAGGTTCTGTGGAGGAGTCAAATGATGAGAGGGATTAGTACAGTCAGATATATATCCATGTGGGCATACAATGTACATGCTAGGGCCTATACACATTCTCATGTCAAACTCTATAACATGCATGTGCACATTGAGATTTGTGATATGAGGGTTTTTAATATGCAAAGTATACATGTATGTGTTTCATACAATAGTTCTGTGTACATGTCAGTGATGGAGAAAATGTGTTCTTTAAGTGACACTATGGTTGTGATGACTATAGTGTCCATTTACTGAAAACTCTACATGTGGCTTGTGGCCTGTGTTACTCTGAGACATGTTAGTATTTCACTATTCCACCTCATATCATGAATTTCAATGTGTTAAGTAGCATTAAATGGACATTAAACCCATTTTTATTCTTTCATGATTCAGCTAGAGCATGCAATTTTAAACAACTTTGTAATTTACTTCCATTACCTAATTTGCTTCATTCTCTTGATATTCTTAGCTGAAAAGCATATCTAGATAGGCTCAGAAGCTGCTGATTGGTGGCTGCACATCAATGCCTCGTGTGATTGCCTCACCCATGTGCATTGATATTTAATAAACAAAGAATAACAAAATAATGAAGCAAATTAGGTAATAGAAGTAAATTGGGATGTTGTTTAAAACTGTATTCTCTATCCGAATAATGAAATAAAAAGATTTGGTTTAATGTCCCTTTAATGTGAAATCTAATTGTAGATGTTTTTGCTCCTCATTGTGTACATGAATGTGTGACATTAAAGGATGTTATATCTCAAATAGATATAATACTGGTGTGTGGGATGTTACTCACCAGCATGCTGTGCTGATGTTGCAATCCCTGAGTCACAAGCCCCTGGAAGTCCACGGACTGCTGTGACGCTCAGGGACCTACGAATGAGCTCCTGCCACTCGTTATATTCTGCCTCCTGGTGAGGCCCACCTCCTGTTGCCCTCTGGGACATTGCTTCTTGGCCCATCTTCTCCTTGACTCTCCTCTTACAATCATTCCACCTTTTCTTTTGGCCATCCACAGTCCTCCTCTGCTGGGACACACCATTAACTGCCTCCTCCACCTTCAGCCAGGCATCTTTACGCCTACGGGCAACTACTTTGCCCTTCTCTTGGCCAAAGAGGGCAGTATGGTTCTCCAGGACGTCCTGGACTAGAGCGAGGTTTTCAGCAAAGGAGATATTGGGGCACCTCATACGCTCCTCGTCCTGGGCCGCCTGGCTCCCTCCCTAGGATGTCCCTGGTGTGGGTTCCTCCCTATCCTCTCCCTCCTCCCCCCTTCTATCCCCATGTGCACCCTCTATCCCTCTTCTACTGAGTGTGCCTTGCCTTGGGGCAACCCCACTCCCATCCTCCCTTCTAAGTCTCCCTCACCCCACTCCACTGACTCCCTGACAGGGACCCTGCTGCTCTTCCTGACCATAATCCTCTCCCTACAACTCCCCTTCCCTCCTCCCCCCCGCCCTAGCTCTCCCTGACATCCTCACACTACACACACTCACACACTCACACTCACTCCCACTTCAATCACACGCAATCACAACCAAACACTCAGCCTGTCACACTGTAAAAGATAAATAAAATGTGTAAGGTGTTATAAAAAAAAAATGTTGTGTATTTTGTATATGTGTGTCTGCAAAATGTGTGCAATATGTAAAAAAGTGACAGTAATGTACAAGTTTAACAAATCCACCAAATCCGACCTAACTAAATATATGCAATGTGCCTCTCTCTCTACTCTAACCACTTTCTCTTACTCACTGTAGTGTGCTGTAGCTCCAAGGACCAACCAAACACACTAAAGAAAATGGCGGCTGCGCAGGGGTTTAAGTATAATTTTTGAATGGCGTAATTACGTGGCGCATCTTTTAGAACTGGCCGTTTTTTTTTTTTATGATTCGTAGCCTAATTTGCATAAAACTACACGTTATTGAGACTTTACGTGAACAAAATACTGGCGTAAGTACTTGTGACGACTAAAATGTGTATTTGCGCACATTTTAGCTGAACGCCGGTTTTTCCTACTTACGCCAGTTTAGCATCTGACGGCGCAGTATATTGGATAGCTCGAGTTGCAAGGTGAAATTACGGGCGGCGCGGGTTCCCTCGCCGAAAACTATGTCGTATATAGGATCGCGCCCCTGGGCTTTAGTCCAAAAACATCAAGGCTAGCCACTGACATAAAGATAGTATAAAGTGAATTGTTTTTCAGTTGTTATCTGATAAAGCCATTTAGGGACATATATATATATAACAGAGTAAAGTTTAAGAAGTCAGCAGGTGCATTTCTAGTTCTGAGAATTAGAAATTGCTCAATTTTCAGAGCTAAACTATATGAAAAGAGGGCAAAATAAATAATGAAAATATATTGCTCAAAGTACCTAGAGGGATATGGCTGCACCTCACTGACAAGGCCCAAAGAAGGCTGAAACAATTGTCTAGGGTTACCATTTCCCTTGTTCAGAGGACAATTGCCTGGTATTTTGGGGCTAGACTGACCTTGTTAGGTGCGATCAAATTGAAATACTTCATCTGTGAAAAGCACAATTGGGCTAAAAGAAGCTACTCTTATGTGGTATCTTAGTCATAGAACAATCCATTGAGCTGTTGTTTGCAACTGGAAGATTGCTTCTCTTTCTGTATGTACTGTATATTGCAAAGTTGTTCTATTATGCCTAACTAAAATTTTATATAAAAATCTTAAGGTTTTTACTGTTCCTTTAAACCTTGATAAACAGGACAATGGGTGGTCTATTAAAGATAAGGGAACACCTCACAAGCATTGTACTCTTACAAGGAAATTCAATTTAAAATGTAATATATTTTAATCCCCCATAAAGTAAGGCCAGCGCAAAAATATTAGCTCTGAGGTGCTTTAACATTGCTTTTTTTTTTACAGCTCAAGAAATAGTCTAGCGCGGTGTTCCTCAATCCCAGTCCTCAAGTACAAGCCATATTATCATGATATCCGAACTAGAGCACAGGAAGAATAATCAGATGATCAGTAACCATGGTTACTAATCTGCTCTCACTCCTCTAGTTCAGATATAATGAAAAATGGGTCTGTTAGGGGTATTTAAGTGCTGGAATTAAGAAACACTGGTCTAGAGAAGAAGAGGTGGGGACATCTGCATTGGTGGGTGGGTGCATTAAATCCCTCACATAACAGACTTCTAGGGGTTGCACAGCAAAATTGATGCTTGAGCACTAAGCCGATGGTGTGCTGGCCGAGGGTGGTCTAAGCCAATTGTGCAGAAGTAGTGAAGTTGTCATGTGTAGTTCTGTGCTATATTATTAATATTAATGGTTTACTTCCATTAAAAGTATAGGGGGCACTAAAAAAGTGTTGACAGCATGAAGATGATTTGGTTACAATATTGAATTATCTTTTTGTAATAGCAGATTTGGGTTATTCTTTGCACAAAACATAATGCTCCCTTGAATTATTACACTTGTAATCTAGCAGAAAGTATTTACTTAAAGGGACATAAACTCAAAATGTTTCTCTTATGATTCAGATACAGAATACAATTTTAAACAACTTTCCAGTTTACAGCTACTTTGTTTCATGTTGTTGGTATCCTGTTTTGAAGAAACAGCAAAGGACATGGGTGAGTCAATAACATGAGGCATACATGTCACTATTAGCAGCTCCTGAACCTACCTAGGTATGCTTTTCAACAAAGAAAACAAAACATATTAGATACATGAAGTAAAATTGAGAGTTTTTTAATAGCTCATGCTCTCTCTGAACCATGAAAGAAAAACATTGGGTTTCACGTTCCTTTGAAATAAAACAACATTTAAAAAAAGCAATCAATTTAGCCAAAATTGAAAATGAAAGATTAATTGCAAAGGATTCTAAGTCTAACCCTAAAAGGTTCTTTATGCACATAAATAGAAAAAAAAACAATTAACTTAATAATTAAGGTACTAAACCAGTTCTTTTCATCAGTATACACAAGAGAGGAACCAATGGACAATACTTTGGAACAAACTAGAACATGCCAGTCCATACCATTAACTTGGTTATGCCTATAGGATATCAGGAAAAGAACTGGGGCGCGATTACATATACAGCGCAGGTGCTGCAACCCGCACCACCCGTAATTTCACCTCGCACATCAGGGTATTACATATACCCTGCCGGAAGCTCATAAAGTGCTGTAAGTGTGATAAACTAGCGATGTCCAGAAATGAGCGTAAATACAAATTTCTGAAGTCGCCAGTGACTTACTTACGCCTAAGAAAAGTAAAGAAAATAACAAATCTCCCGTAAAAGTCTAACACGCCTCCCAAAAATAAACCAGACACATAAAAACACCTATATCCGCAATCCCCCCCTCTCACTGCTAATAATAAATGTATTAACCCCTAGACCGACAACCCCCCACAACGCAATTAGCCTAATCAAACTATTAACTCCTATATACACCATTAAACCCACACCGCAAGTAATAACTAAATTATTAACCCCTATATCCGCCATCAAGCCCACACCACAAGTAATAACTAAATTATTTAACCCCTAAATCCGCCATCAAACCAACACCGCAAGTAATAACTAACTTATTAACCCCTATATCCGCCAACCCCAACATCACAAACTACCTATTAAAACTATTAACCCCTAATCCTCCATTAAACCACAGGGCAATAAACCCATTAAAACTATTAACCCCTAAACCGCCAAAGCCCACAACGCAATAAACCTATTAAAGTATTAACCCCTAATCCACCAAAGCCCACAACGTAATAAACCTAACCCATAACATAACCCCCCCTAACTTAACCCCCCTAACCTACCACCCCCTAAATGAACCCACATTACCTAATTTACAAAATACTAAAGTTACTATTAAATTAAAAAAACCTAGCACTACTTTAAAATTACAAATAAACTAAGTATAAAATAAAGTGACAGTCTAATCAAAATTCTGGAGTAGACTGTCCCTTTAAGCTACAATTACAGAAAATAAAAAATCTAAGATTACAGAAAATAAAAAAGAAAATTACCAAATTTTTTAAAAATATACCTAGTCCCTATGAAAATAAAAAAAAACCCCAAAATAAAAACACCCCCTACTCTAATAAACTACCAGTAGCCCTTAAAGGGGTTTTTTTTGCAGGGCATTGCCCCAAGATAATCAGCTCTTTTACAAGAAAATACACCCCCCCAACAGGGCATTCAGCTCTTTTAATATCCACCCTACCTAAATAAAATAAAAATAACCCAAAAACCCCTTAAAAAAACCCTAAGTCTAAGCCCCAGGTTGCTACTCACCATTCCTGAAGTCCGGCGGAGAAGGTCCTGTTTCAGGCACTGAAGTCTTCTTCCAAGCTGCAACCTCTTCTTTCTTCTTCCTGGTACATCCTTCACAGAGCGGAGCTGAAGACTGAAGACCGCAGAGCTGAGGACCATCGACCCTGGAACTGAAGACCGGTGACCGCGGAGCCATGGAGCGTGGAGGATCCTCTTCGTACTGATTTGAATAGACAATAGAATTTCAGTAGCTCTCATCCTATTGGCTGATTTGAACAGCCAATAGGATTTGAGTAGCTTTCATCCTATTGGCTGATTTGAATTTGAAGAATCAAATCAGCCAATATGAATTCAAGGGACGCCATTTTTAATTGTGTCCCTTGAATTCTCTATCCAGTGTGCGGCGAAGATCGTACGAAGAGGATCCTCCACACTCCATGGCTCCGCATTTGCCGGTCTTCAGTTCCAATCCTGGGTTGCCAGTCTTTAAGTTCCAGAGTCACCGGTCTTCAGCTCCGCGGTCTTCAGTCTTCAGCTCTGCAAAGGATGTTCCAGGAAGAAGAAAGAAGAGGTCGCCACTTGGAAGAAGACTTCACCGTCTGGAACAGGACCTTCTCCGCCGGACTTCAGGAACGGTGAGTAGCAACCTGGAGCTTAGACTTAGGTTTTTTTTTTATTTATATAGGGTTGGAAGTAAAATAGCTGAATGCCCTTTTAAGGGCAATGCCCAACAAATGCCCTTTTCAGGGCAATGGGTAGTTTAGTTTTTTTTTTATTAAATAAGTTTTTATTAATGAAATTGGTACAAAACCACAAAACAGAACAGTTACACTTAAGATATTAAGCAACAGATTACAATCAAACGTTCAAAGGAAAAAATAGCATACAAAGAAAATCATTTTACTCAGCTCAATGATCCAGCTCAAAGGTTAGGTATACGTCAGTTGTGTATTTGAACTTTAGAAGTATTGTGTATTGGTCTGTCTTAGAGAAGATTCAGTTTCTTTTTGAACATTTTGGGTATCATATGGCCATGCAAGCCATACATATTGAACCTGGCAGTTAAGGGGAGTAAAATGGAAAGCATACATAGTGTGCATGTTTGAGAGCAAAACAGATAGGAATAGACACCTGTCTCACTTAGAAAGGGGGTGTTTGGGGGGGGTAGGGGCATCAGAAGAGGAAGGAGGGGGGGGGGAGAGTGGTGAGGAGTACCTCAGGCCTGACATAGCGTGGCGCCTCTTCTAGGGAGGCAAGTAGGACAGTCACAAGAGGGACATTAGAACTTATGAGAGAGGGAGCATCATGCTGTCAGCTTTAGGTAGGCCTCCCATGGAACCCAGATTAGGGAGAAGACATCTGATTGATTCCTGGTCCAAAAGACATAGTCTTCCATTGACTTAATGTATTGCAGATAGTCAACAACTGCCTGCCATCTTGGGGGCTGTTGTTTCTTCCAATTCCTGGCGATTAACATCTTGACTGAAGTCAAAAGATAGATTAACAAATATCATTTGTGTTTTGGCAGTTTTTTAACTCCCAGATGCAAGAGAGCTAGGCCTGGAGTGTCTGGGGTCGGGAGTTCCAAGACTTTGCAGACCTCACTGATTTTCGACCAAAGTGGCCGAAGCTTGCTACATGACCACCACACATGGAGCGGAGTGCCTGTCTCTCCACACTCTCTCCAACATAATGGAGAATGCTCAGGGTACAAAGTCTGTAGTTTGGTCGGCACCAAATGCCATCTGGTTATGAGCTTGAAGTAGAGTTCATACATTGTAGCACAATGAAGTGCGGATTTAGTCAGTTGTATCGCTTTAGTCCAGTCAAGCTCCATAAAAGCGAATCTCAATTCCGCTTCCCAGGAGGTCATATGTCTAGTTTTCACCAGGGTGGGAGGTCCCAAGAGGGATCGGTAATGTGCCGTAAGAGGTTTGCACAGCTGAAGGTTTGCCTTCCATCTCATCTCCCAGTTAGTTGGAGTCCTGATTTTATCAACCAGGAATCCCCATGATTTCATCAAGGATCTCAGCCTCATAAAGTCAAATTTCAGGGTGTCAGGAATGCCAAATTTAGTGATCATGTCTTGAGGCAAGAGGAGATTCTCACTCAGATAGAAATCACTCAGAGAGGTGATCTCCAAGGCCTTCCAGGGGGCAAGCCGAATATTTGGGAGCCCCTGTAGAAGTGACACGACAGGATGAATGGGTGAGGGATGCGGGGCTATCAACTGGTGGTGTCTGAGGCGGAACCAAACCACCTGACAGTCTTTGATGAGATGATTAGAGATCGGTATCTGTGCGGCCAAGTGAGGTGGGACCCACAACAGATCTGAGAGGTCGACATGAGCGGGGAGTGAGGCTTGTTCCAGCTCCCTCCATCTGGTAGGGGGCAGGGCAGGTCCCCATGCCGAGACGTGCGAGATCATAGCCGCTTGATGATATAATTTAATATTGGGTAGTCCCAGCCCACCTCTGTCTACAGGGGCCTGAAGCGTGGCCGCACCCACCCTTTGCCGCTTATTGTCCCAAACATAGGCATTGAATGCTGTTTGGAAGCCTCGTAAGATCTTTTCCGGGACTGAGATGGGGATACAGCGCATAAGGTAGGTTAATTTAGGGAGGATCATCATCTTAAGAGCAGCAATCCTGCCCATCCAGGAGATTTCCTCATATTTTTTAGATTTCAGTCTCGCCTCGGTTTCCCGCAGGAGAACAGAGTAGTTCGCCTGCAAAACCTTATTCTTGTCATGAGACAGGAAGACACCGAGATGTCTGATCCCATCCGATGACCACCTGAACGAATAGAGTCGCTTAAGGTATTTTTGTTCCGATTGCTCAATGTGAATCATGTAGGCCTCTGTTTTGGTCACATTGACCTTATAGTTCGAAATGTTACTAAAAGCGTCAATGATCTCAAAAAGGTAGGGAAGTGACTCCACTGGGTTGGTGAGGAAGAGAGTGAGATCATCGGCGAAGAGTGCCAATTTCTGGAGCGTGTCATGAATCTGAAGGCCCTGGACCTTAGGGTTTCCTCTAATAGCCTCCGCGAGAGGCTCTATAACCAGTGCGAAAAGGAGCAGAGACAGGGGGCACCCCTGCCTGGTCCCATTTCTGATCTCAATTTTAGGAGAACAGAAACCCATACCTTTAATCACAGCCGTCGGGGAAGTGTATAGGGCGGCAATAGCCGTACGAAACGACTCAGGAATCCCAAAGCATTCTAAAGTGCAAAACATGTAGTCCCACCCCACCCTGTCAAAAGCTTTTTCCGCATCCATAGACAGGGTGAGGAGAGGTAGCCCCATATCAGCTGTTTCCATAAATATGTTCAGCAGTCTACGGGTGTTATCTGTACCTTGCCTCCCTTGCACAAATCCCACTTGGTCCAGATGGACCAGCGAGGGCAGGAGCTTTCCGAGCCTAGTCGCGAGGACCTTAGCATAGACTTTCACGTCCACATTAATAAGGGAGATGGGCCGATAGCTCTCGCAGAGTGTCAGGTCCTTCCCCTCCTTGGGTATAGTCAAGATAGTGGCTTCCAAGAATTCGGGAAGAAATGCTCCCTCACTCCGGACCTCACCGAAAAGGCGAAGCAAGATAGGTGACAACAGGTGGGCAAAGGTGCGATAAAAGAGGCTCGTGAATCCATCTGGGCCTGGAGCCTTGTGCGACTTCAGGGTCAGGATGGCTGTTTTGATTTCTTCCAAAGCGAATGGGGCAGCTAAATCTTCTGCTAAGTCGTCTCCCAGGGAAGGGAGGTCCAACCGTGCAAGAAACAGCTGGGCGGCTGTTCTGCGGGCTTCAACCCCGGAGGGGTCGCTATTTAGGTTATATAGGGCAGTATAGTAGTCAGCAAACGCCTTTCCTATACTCTTTGGCGAACGAACTGTGCCAGTCTTCGTAGAGATTGCAGGGATTCTAGCTTGAACCGCTCGATCTCTGAGTTTACGAGCTAGCAACCTATCGGCCTTGTTACCTTTGTAGTAATAGACCTGCCGGAGTCGAAGGAGGTTTGCCTGAACTCGTAATTGCTCTCTCTTAGCAATTTCATCACTGATGGCACCGACTCGGTCGCCCAAAGTGGGAGTGGGGGTATGTTTGTTGGCCAATTCAGACTGTCTCAGTTCCGCATATAGTTTAGCGAGGGAAACGTTATTCTTAGCTTTTTGTAGCGCGCTTTTCTTAATAAAATGACCCCTGAGGTAGGCTTTAAGTGTAGCCCACAGGGTTCCCTGGCTCGTGTCACCCGTATCATTGTGTCTCAGAAAATCTGAGATTGTCTCTACTAGTTGTGGGATTTCCCCCTCAGCCAGTTAATGATCAGATAGCTTCCAGGAGGGCCTACAATCAGGAGGGTGCAGATTAGTGCACCCAACGCAGACAAGATCATGGTCCGACCAGGGGCATGGTCTTATTCGTGGGGCACAGAATTGATCTAAGGTCCAGGAGTCACACAGGAGGTAGTCAATCCTGGAGTAGGAGTTATGTGGTTTGGAGAAATGGGTGTAATCTCTTTCAGACGGTGCAAGACAGCGCCAAATGTCATAGAGGCCATGCTGGTACATGAGTTTACGTAGCGCATTGGACTGGGTATTAAGATTTCGGTCAGAGGGGCATGCTTTAGGAGTTTTTTTTATCTAAAGTAGGGTCCCAAACCAGATTGAGGTCTCCCCCTATCAATAGGTGTCCCCTCTTGACTTCCCCTATTCTCCCCAGGAAGTGTCTCAGGAATGGGATCTGTTTGGTGTTTGGGGCGTAGATGTAGGCTAAGGTATAAAGGATTCCATTCAATGTGCAAATTAGGATCAAATATCTACCCTCGGGGTCACGGTCTACATATTCTATAGTACAAGAGATGTCTCTGTGGATCAGGATTGCTACCCCTCTCTTTTTCTCAGAGAAGGAAGCTGTTTCGCAAACAGGGTAGTGCATTGGGTTGCGGGATGGCTTAGATTTGGTGTCCCAATGGGTCTCCTGGAGGAACACAATATGCAATTTATGGGAGTTGAGGCAATTGGTGAGGAGGCTACGTTTAGTGGGAGAGTTTAAGCCCTGGACATTGAGGGTAGCTACAGTAAGGGGCGCCATAAGTCGTGGGGGTTCAATATCACCAGTAGGGCGAAGTAGGGCAGGTATGAGGGGCCTGTCTAAAGGGCCGGGAGGAGGGGGGTGGGGTAAAGGAGGCAAGGGAAATCTGACCGCTCTCAAGAGACTATGTAGGGTGAGTGAAAACTGTCAGGATATTTATCGATGTGTTAGATACACTATCGCTATGAGTGCTCCTACAGGGAAATGTAAGAGATCACAACTGTCAAGGAGGGGGGGGGAGGCCAGCATGTGGAGCCTGGCCCCAGTCAGTCATTCTGAGTCATGTGTCAAGTGTCCATTAGAAGGAGGGTTCTCAAGTCAATGCCCAGCGTATCATCACTTATGTGTTATTTGGTAGACAAGGCTGGACAGGTACATAGCTTAGCACAAATAGGGATTAACACATTTCAGCAAGGTTAAATACATCCAGCAACATCTAAGTGGTACCATAAATTACTAGATATCAAGCTGAGTAGATGACAACATTAGCAAATATGTTAGTTAATCAATTTTTATCATACAACTCTCAACTCACCAACGTATTAACCGGTAACATTTATGGATAGCACGAAAACTGATCCCAGGTTATATATTGCAAAACATTTCAGTGAAACATTACACAGAATCAATAGGACTTGGGTACCACAGAAGAGGTAGTTACAGTAAGTTGCATATCCATTCTATAAGCAAGTTTCTTAACTCAATAAGGTACAAATAAACAGTAATTACTAACAATAACAATGCTAAAACGCATCAACTCTTGCATATTCCTCTACGCTAAGAAGAGAACATATACTAAGCGGGGAGAGGAAGAATTTAAGGAGAACCATAAAACATTAGGAAATGAGAACATCCATGCTAGGTCCTTGAGAGGACCGTAATGGTAATTGATCCCTTATGGAACATCTAGTACCCTAAGGGATAACAGGGGGCTTCATAGCCCTGTGATTAGTGCGCAATATTGAGCTAGGTGGGATCATGTTGTGCTTGGACCAGTGGAGGCACTGTCAGTGGGCGTGCGGTTTTCTGCGTACTGTGGAGGTTTCTTCTGGGAGTTTCCCACTCTTTGGGGGAGAGGTCGCCACTCTGGGGCTGATGCCCTCAATCCCCTATTTGGGTCTTTAGGCTGCTGAGAGTCAGGCGGGTCCGGCGGTAGGAGGTCCCATTTTTGCATGAGTTCTCTGGCTTGTTGTGGGGAGGAGACTGTATATTGGTGGCCTTCTTTGGTGATATGTAGCTTGACGGGGAACCCCCACCGATATTTAATAGCTTTGTCTCTCATTAGCTTGGTGTAGGGCTGATAGTGACGCCGTAACTGGAGAGTATGCGGTGAGAGATCTTGGTAGATCTGTACCTCTGAATATTGACCAGGGAGGGATCTACCTCCCGCCAGAGCTCAAAGGAGTTTGTCTCTGAAGGTGTAGTAATGCAGACGGGCTATTACGTCACGTGGCTTATCACCATCACTGGATCTGGGTCTCAGCGCTCTGTGTGCCCGATCTATCAACCTCTCTTGACCTTCTTCTGGGCCTAAGATCTCGGTGAACATCTCTCTGAGGTATTTCTCTAGGTCCTGTGGGGAGACCGTCTCAGGGATACCTTTCACCCGGATATTATTGCGTCGGGTACGATCCTCCAAGTCCGCTAATTTGACCTCCAGGTCCGAAATTTGCTCAGCTAAGCATTGAGAGTACCCAAGCAAGTTTGAATGATCAATCATCAGGTCCTCCTGCTTGCGCTCTATTATGTCAGTACGCTCACCTATGGAGGCTATATCGCGTTTCAGGTCCGCGTGGCTCTTTTCAAATTTTTTAGTTAGAGAGTCATGATGCGAGGCCAGGAGTGTAGTGATAGAGTCCATAAGATTGTTGTTAACCTCCTTGTCAGCACGCAGTGACCGCCCCACAGTCCGGGCCAGGGCCGATTCGCTGGTGGTCTCAGCCGAGCTACTAGCATCAGTAAGTTCTTCATCTGAGGCAACCTGAGATCTGGAGAGAGGGTTGCTGAAATGATCCACCACTGTACGCTTAGGGGTATTTAAGGGCTTCTGTTTTCTTTTGAATGTTTGAGGCATTTTGCTAACCTGCATGGGTTCTCAGATAGGGTTATGGGCATGTGACAACACTATAGGGATCAGCTGTTATCTGGCTGACTGGGGCCTTGGCATAAGAAAGTAACCTACATATCTTTAGGGTACCTTACAATAAGGAGAAATGGTTTGACTTAGACTTGCTGGGTGAGCTATCTCCTGGTCGTCAGGGCCCCCTCTCGACTCAGGGAAAGGGGATACGACCCGAAGGAAGGGGAAAGGGGAAAGGGAAGTGACCAACCTAGACTAGCTAGGCTGGAAAGGGCGAGTCTTGAAGGGTCTCTGCCTTAAAAAAAAGAAAATCAGAACCAGGTAACAAAAACAAGTAATGTGGCAATGATGAAAGCCTGTCAAAAAATAAAGGCAGTTAGATAGACAGTGACAATGTAGTTATAAATGATCTTCCAATAGTACACTAAGTCTAGCAGTTGAAGACAGCACCACCACAAAACTTAAAAAACAATATCTACATATAGACTTACATGAGCTGTCAGCGCTGTAAGGGAAAAGTGTCAGTTATGAGAGAAACAACAATTAATAAACAGATGAGACAGTACACTTCGTGCCTAACGCTCGAAGACAATAACACTGTCTCAGCAGCTTTACAGTAATTGACTGGCAGTTGTTAAGATAAGCGTTGTAGACACCTTATGTAAAATATATTGTCTCTATTAGTCCTTCCTGATAAACAAAGATCTCAGCAGATCCCCCTATTTGTTGTGGGGAAAGACCGCATCCAGTACCAGAGTGGTCAGAGGTTTAGGGTTTCTGTGTTGAAAATAGTTTATTCAGTGTCAGTACCAACTTTATATCTATATAGCACCTTTAGGGGATTCCTGGTAGGAAGCAGCAGGTAAGCAAAGATCAAATGCGTGTGTCTATACGTGGTTATCTTCCCTGAGTGCTAAGGGGACACAGCCTAATTTCAATAGCAGGGTAAAAGGATCCCCAGACACTCAGGAGGGTGGAAAAGTTAGGTAGCTTTATCAGCAAGGCAGATAGGTAAATTTGGGCAGAATGAGCACCTAAAGCAAAAAGGGATTATCTCTGCTAGTCTCTCTCTCTACTATGTGATCCAGACCTCTGCAGATCCCTTTGAGGAGAGCGTGGTGGATCTCTGGTAAGTAGATGTGTGGGTATGCAGAGCTATGCTCACAGAACACAGAGGGGGCCAAGTGTAAATCCAGATGCAGGACAGTGAGGGCCAGACACGTGAGAAAATATAGTACACTTGCTGCAGTATGTATGTGACAGTTAAGGCCTGAGATGCAGAATGATGGCTACACTGGTACACAAGACAAAATTAGGGAAAGAGGATAGTCTGAGAATCCAAAACGTTCTTACCCTGTCTGAGAGCTGGTCGAAGCTGAAGTGGGGACTCAGCAGAGAAAAACTCTCCCTCCTTTTATTGCTGTTCTCCGGTTGCTGCAGGGGAGAGGGGCCCTTAGGTCCAAGATGGCGGATGTTCGCGCCCTTTTTTTTTTCTTTTTCCCCCTCTGGTTGATGAGCAGGGGGGCCCAGCAAAGGCAAAAATCTTTGGATCGTCCGACAAGCTCCTCTCCGCTGGCGGCTGTAGACGGGGAGTGTGAGGTGGGTGCTCCGCCGCTGGAACTGATCTCACCGGGAGCGTTGGGGCCTCCCGGCACTTCCGAGCAGGCCGCTCGAGTAAAAGGTAGTCTCCCGTAATCAGGCGGCACTTCCGTTAGCGCGCTCCGGAGCGGATCCCCGGCCCTCCGGAGCGGCGATGAGCAGGTATTAGTAGTGGCGGGTAGAGGAAGGCAGCGCACCCCAGCAGACCCTCCGGAGCGGAGCCCCGACCCTCCGGAGTAGTGGATGCAGCTGCAGGCTGAGGAGGGGAAGGAGTCCAGGGTTCACTGGGAACAGTCTTTACTGTCTGGGCAGCGGCAGTTGGAGGTAGGCTGCAGGAGAGAGACAAGTAGTCTTGGGTAGTAGTAGGGGGACCTGGATTGGATCCCCAACCCTCCGGGAGGGAGTCAAAGCGGGCCTGTTCTCTCCTCAGGTGTGGAAGGCCCTGCACACAGCACAGCAGTTGCTCTGTGCCTGGGAGACGTCTGGGTCGGGTAGAAGAGATAAAAAGACCCCTTTAGTGTAGGTATAGCGTTCACCCCTAAGGGTATACGATAATTTGCTTTTGTAGTTAGCAGAAATTACTGTAAGTGACTATTTTTAATTATTAGGCTCAGGAGCTCTGAACCAACACGTCTAGTCAGCTCAGTGGCTAGCTCTGCCCCCCTAGTTTAGGGTTTTTAGTGTTAGGTTATTTTATTTGGGGGGGTTTGGTGGGTGGGGAGTTTTACTGTCGGGGGTTGTGTATTTTCTTGTAAAAGAGCTGATTATGGCCTCACTTCCATTGAGTCGTAATTCAGTTTGCGTGCACTCGCAAACCGTTAAATATGCTGTCGAAAGCAATAGCGTTTAACCACTGTTTCCAATGGCGCGTTATACCTCTATATCGGCTTCCGGACTTCGGCTGCCGAAAAGATTTTCACGTCCCATAGAAAGTAATAGAAGCCGTTAATCGATAAATTATACCAAGTTTCCATTGAAAGCGCTAACCGTTAATACACTGTCGGAGGCTGTCGATACATTGAGACATATTACCCCCAGCTCAACTAGGTGTAAAGGAGGAAAAAAGAGCTTTTTGAGGCCTGTTTCTCATTGAAATTGCAAATAAAAAAAAATTATGAGTGTTTCAATGTACAAATAACATTATATATGCTACATTTATTGGTCCTATGTCTAGGAATATTTGCACCCATGTTGTCATAGAAATTTCAATATGTATGTGCATATAAAAATATATGCAAGCACCACAATTATGGAACGACCTCCCGCACACTTTTAAACCTTCCCCATGCCTAATATCCTTTAAGAGATCCCTCTCTACATATCTCAAAACAGAATGCACCTGTCATTGTTGATTATATATTTCCTACCTGTTCTATGTTAAATTTTTGGGCATATGTATTATTATTTTTTTTTTATTGTACCCATTGTATCAATGCAATGTTTTGTGTACCCAGGACATACTTGAAAACTATAGAAATCTCAATGTATCTTTCCTGGTAAAATATTATAAATATAAATAAAATATCTACCTATTCAAAATGAAACCTTTGCCCAGGGATGCTATATATAATCTCAATACATATAGAAAAATAATTCAAAGGAAATAAGTTGTTTATAATGAAGATGAGTTTTATTATTACAGATTTACCCTCATTCAAATGTAATTTTCAATGTGAAAATCATATTTATTCAATACAAAACGATGACACATTAAAGTTATGTGTCATAGTACTAATATTTATAAAATATATGTAATGTCATGTCTGCTAAAGCAGATAATACATTTGCAATATTTAGACTATTAACCAAAATACATAAGTGCTTAATATTCCATACTTCAAGAGATATGAAGTATTGTCTTTAACATGGAATTATTGAAACAATTTAAAAGTGCATTGTGCATTGGTCCCAGGGAGAGTCTGTGTCTGTTCATATGATGTCAATTAAAATGTATTAATCACCTCTATATCATGGCAATCACATATATGTTGTGTATACATCATTGCTTAAATATCATAAAGATACATTTATCTAATTATTCTAAATATTGAATAATAATCTTGACAAAAAGGAGTGCATTAGTCATGATAGGTATTAGTCATGATAGGTATATATTTCAGATATTACATTCCACATAGGACTAGAATGAATGCAAGGTGTTTGGCCATATCAACAGGAAGGAATATTTACTTTTCAACTCTTCTATAACTGTATAAGCCTTATTAGCTTCATCTGAAGGAGCAAACAACATATGCTTGTGGAATATAAATCATAACATTTACACATGTCACGTTGACCAATGTTAGATAGCATATACTGTATAAATTTCAGACACGTATCCCCAAGTATTCTTAAACGGCATAATATCCTCAATAAAAGGACACATACATTTATCAACAATGTACACCTGCATATTAATTGACATCATGTGAAATAAAAATGAATAAAGCTGTTAATGTTTTGAAAATAAACAGCTATTAAAACAATTTTGAAATATATTTTCTAATTTTGATTAGAAAAATATATGCATATTTATGAGATGGAAATCACACTTAAGAAAGTGCTTCATACAAAAAAATTAGATATTATATATCTGGAAATAATTTAAAAAGAAAAATACTTATTAATGCTTGCGGCGGGATTTGGCCTTTGGAGGAGAGGTACTTGGGATGGAAGTGTGGCGTCTTGGGCGACGCACACCAGCTGACTGGGAGGCTAAAACATGCGATTCAGGGTCCTGCAGGGAGATAACGGAGGATGCGAGTGAGGAGGCAGTTTGCGGCCTATCTGCAAGCCTCTCCACTGACTCTGCCAGGCGGACGAGTGCGGCATTATGTATGTCCATCTGGCTCTGTAGCCTCCTGAAATCCTGCTGCTGCTGGAGCCTAGTAAGTCTAAGCTCCCTGTGAATGAGCCTCAGTAGAGCATCCTGCTGGGACTGTGCGGGGATATTGGATTCCATGGGGGGCACTTGTGGCTGTATAGGTGTCTCCGGCACATATTCCTGGCTCTGTGTGAGGTTGTCGTCACTCAGTCTTGGGGACTGTGTGGGTGGCTCAATATCCAATTGAGGACAGACATTGGTGGGGGGGGGTGATTGTTGTTGTGGTGGTAGTGGTGGCGGCATTTGTTGTGCCATGGGAGGGTGCTGAATCTGTTGTTGAGGTGGCATATAGTACATATGCTGCAGTGGAGGATGCATCTGCTGATGCTGTGGTGATGAAGGATGCATCTGCTGATGCTGTGGTGATGAAGGAGGCATCTGCCGATGCTGTGGTGGTGGAGGATGCATCTGATAATGCTGTGGTGGAGGATGCATCTGATAATGCTGTGGTGGTGGAGGATGCATCTGATAATGCTGTGGTGGAGGATGCATCTGATAATGCTGTGGTGGTGGAGGCTGCATCTGATGATATGTCCTCCCAGATGAATATGGGGATGGGCCAGGAACATTTTCAACCTCATAGGCCAGTGGCTGTTGCTCATCTCCTTCAAGTATGCTGAGGTAGGAGTATCCAGCTTCAATAACATCCCCCTCCTCCTCCTCACTGAATTCCGGAACATCACTGGCCTCCGGTCTTGTTGAGGACTCATAATCATGTTCCAAATCTGAAAAATAAATTGTAATTATAAATTAATCTGATGAAACATCTAACATTTGAAAATCAATTTTATAGATATAGATATAGTTTTATATATATATATATATATATATATATATATATATATATATATATATATATATATATATATATATATTATTTCTGTATGAACTTAAACATATTTAACCAGAGGTGTATATTTAAAGATTGTGCCTCTAAGCGACTCTTTGTATTACACATAGTCCATATATATGATATAGATAGAAAGAATTTAAATCTATACCCTTGCTTGTTTGAGCAGATAGCCACTCCAGAAATCAGGATGAATATATCCACTACAACTATGTTAAGATGCCATTAAAGGGGCAATGAAGTACAAATTAAACTTTCATGATTCAGACAGAGCATGCAAATTTAGTCAACATTTTATATTTTACTCCTATTATCATATTTTCTTCCTTCTCTTGGTATCTTTATTTGAGAAGCAAGAATGTAAAGCTTAAGAGCCAGACAATTTTTGTTTCAGAACCTGTGTTGCTGTTGCTTATTGGGTGGCTAAATGTAGCCACCAATCACGAGCGCTAGCCAGGGTTCTGAACCAAAAATGCAAAGTCTCCATAGCTTACATTCCTACTTTTTCAAATAAAGATACCAAGAGAACAAAGAAATATTTATAATAGTAGTACATTAGAGAGTTGCTTAAAATTGCTGCTCTATCTGAATCATGAAATAAAAAAATTGGGTTTACTATCACTTTAAGTTACTGTGCAAATTAGACTTTGAACCATGTAAAACATTACTTGTACTAATCCTACCTAGGTATGTTTTCCACTGATGCTTGAACACAATTGATTACTAAACATATATAATATATGAACATTCTATATTCTGTATTACACATGTGTATGATTACATTTATATTTTAAAAAACAAAGCCGATATATATTTCTGATGTTAACATATATTTGTTAGAAATAAAACATTTATTACATATGATATTTAATATTCACCTTCATGGACCTCTTCAGCTGGCACTGATGTGTCCATTGTCCCCTTACATCCTAGGACAGATTCATCTGAGATGACATTGGCCATCATCTCCTCCCATGACCTTAGGTGTATTCTCTTGCTAGGACCACCACCTGTCCCACGTGCATATTTGGCCTGCTGTGCCAGCTTAGCTTTGGTTTCCCTCCTGCAGTCATGATAGCGGTGTTTAATGCTGGCAGTAGAACGATTACATCCTAAGCAGCTGACTGCCACTCGAATCTCCTCCCACAGCTTATTCCGGACACCCGGCCTCAGGTTAGGGTTCTCCAGCTGAGCTGCCCTCTCCAAGTAGGCCTCAACAAGAGCCTCCTTCTCCTCCTCAGAGTACCTTTCCTCTCTAAGCCTGCCCTTCACACCTGAAGGGCCAGCAGACACAGACTCTCCCTCCTGTGACTGGGGACCAGCCCTCTCTACCTCCTCTGTCCCTGCAGGCTGTGACAGGCTACCACCAGCCCCACCCCCAGTTGCCACAGTCTGCCCCACTTTCCCTTTTCTTTTTGTGCCTAGCTGAGGCTGACTCCTCCTCACTCCTCCCACCTCCATTCCTCTTCCACCCTCTCTCCTTCCCTCCTCTGCCAGGGTTTGAGGAAGGACAAATCCTCCACCCAAACCTCGGCCCCTATTCCTGCCCATACTACTCCCTACTTCCCCCCTCCCCCTCCCTCTATCCACCCTCACCACTGCCCTCCCCCTAGCCACCCCCTTCCCAACTCCACTAGGCCTATCCATCCCTTTCTCCTTCCTCCCTAACTCTAACCTAACACTAAAGTCCCTAGCTTACCTAACTACACTAATTCACCTAACTAAACCCTAAATTAAATAGCCCCAAAACTAACTACCTAACCTATCTAGACCCTAACTATCTCTATTCTATATCCCTCAAAAAAAAAAATGTGGGGGTGAAAATAAACAAAGGGATGTAAATGAAAAAGGAAAAACTAAGGAGGATTAGAACAAAATTATAGAAAAACAATAAGGGATGCAAATGAAGAAAGGGGTGAGCTATATAGTCAAATGAACCAAAAAATATGGGATGTAAAAAAAAAAAAATAGGATGGGAAAAATGTATATATATAAAAAAAAAGTTATATAGTGAGGAAGGGAAGGGTAGTCAAAGGGGGGATGGGAAGTGGAATAAGGGGATTAATGAAAGGAGTAATAAAGGAAGATGGGGATATGGGGGTTAATGAAAAAAAAAATGTGAATGTGTTTGTATCAAATAAAAGTGTGTATGTGTGTGTGTGTGTATTTGTGTGTATAAACTAATGTGTGTTAATTAACTAATGTATGGATGTGTGTGTGTGTTCCTAATATTATATGAGGCCTACAATAAGAATATATGAAAATCAAATATCAAACTCTCCACTAACTCTCAAACAACTCTCAAAAACCCAAAACTCCTACCAACGCAACTAGCTCCCGTGTCTTTCTCTCTAGAGGCGATCACAGGTAAAGAGCGCAGGCGCAAACCGTTATTCTTATAGACAGAGGTCGGGTTACCATGGCAATGCACTTGTTATGGCGCGCTTTTCGACAAATCAGACATCGGTTGGCAACGCAAACTTACGTACGGCCGAAAAGAGCGACTGCGCGCAACACGCTAATCTTTTCAATGGAAACCTGGTACTAAAATGGAGCCGTAAATTACTTTTAGCTGTCGTCCGCTTCGGTAGCTTACGGCTCCATTTTTAACGACTCAATGGAAGCGAGGCCTATCTTGGGGCAATGCCCTGCAAAAAGCCCTTTTAAGAGCTACTGGTAGATTATTAGAGTAGGGGGTGTTTTTATTATGGGGGGACTTTTTTATTTTCAAAGGCCTAGATTTGGAGTTTGGCGGTAGCTGTGAAAACCAGAGTTAGAGGCTCCTAACGCTGGTTTTAGGCTACCTCCGGTATTTGGAGTCACTCAAAATAGTGTCTAACGCTCACTTTTCAGCCGCGACTTTTCCATACCGCAGATCCCCTTACGTAAATTGCGTATCCTATCTTTTCAATGGGATTTTTCTAACTCCGGTATTTAGAGTCGTGTCTGAAGTGAGCATTAGAATTCTGACAAAACTCCAGCCGCAGAAAAAAGTCAGTAGTTAAGAGCTTTCTGGGCTAACGCCGGTTCATAAAGCTCTTAACTACTGTACTCTAAAGTACACTAACACCCATAAACTACCTATGTACCCCTAAACCGAGGTCCCCCCACATCGCCGCAACTCGATTACATTTTTTTAACCCCTAATCTGCCGACCGCCACCTACGTTATCCTTATGTACCCCTAATCTGCTGCCCCTAACACCGCCGACCCCTATATTATATTTATTAACCCCTAATCTGCCCCCCACAATGTCGCCGCCAGCTACCTACACTTATTAACCCCTAATCTGCCGTCCGCAAAGAGCCGCCAGCTGCATTATAGCTATGTACGCCTAATCTGCTGCCCCTAACACCGCCGACCCCTATATTATATTTATTAACCCCTAACCTGCCCTCCCTAACATTGCCGACACCTAACTTAAATTATTAACCCCTAATCTGCCGACCGAATCTCGCCGCTATTCTAATAAATGTATTAACCCCTAAAGCTAAGTCTAACCCTAACACTAACACCCCCCTAAATTAAATATAATTTTAATCTAACGAAATTAATTCACTCTTATTAAATAAATTATTCCTATTTAAAGCTAAATACTTACCTGTAAAATAAATCCTAATATAGCTACAACATAAATTATAATTATATTATAGCTATTTTAGGATTAATATTTATTTTACAGGTAACTTTGTATTTATTTTAACCAGGTACAATAGCTATTAAATAGTTGAGAACTATTTAATAGCTAAAATAGTTAAAATAATTACAAATTTACCTGTAAAATAAATCCTAACCTAAGTTACAATTAAACCTAACACTACACTATCATTAAATTAATTAAATAAAATATCTACAATTACCTATAATTAAACCTAACACTACACTATCAATACATTAATTAAATACAATATCTACAAATAACTACAATGAAATAAACTAACTAAAGTACAAAAAATAAAAAAATATTTACAAACATAAGGAAAATCTTACAACAATTTTAAACTAATTACACCTACTCTAAGCCCCCTAATAAAATAACAAAGCCCCCCAAAATAAAAAATGCCCTACCCTATTCTAAATTACTAAAGTTCAAAGCTCTTTTACCTTACCAGCCCTGAACAGGGCCCTTTGCGGGGCATGCCCCAAGAAGTTCAGCTCTTTTGCCTGTAAAAAAAAAACATACAATACCCCCCCCCCAACATTACAACCCACCACCCACATACCCCTAATCTAACCCAAACCCCCCTTAAATAAACCTAACACTAAGCCCCTGAAGATCATCCTACCTTGTCTTCACCATACCAGGTTCACCGATCCGTCCTGGCTCCAAAATCTTCATCCAACCCAAGCGGGGGCTGGCGATCCATCTTCCGGCGGCTGAAGAGGTCCAGAAGAGGCTCCATCCGGGAAGAAGAGTAGATCCTGACCGGCAACCATCATCTTCCAAGCGGCATCTTCTATCTTCATCCGATGAGGACCGGCTCCATCCTGAAGACCTCCACCGCGGACCCATCTTCATCCGGCGACGTCCAACTGAAGAATGACGGTTCCTTTAAGGGACGTCATCAAAGATGGCGTCCCTCGAATTCCGATTGGCTGATAGGATTCTATCAGCCAATCGGAATTAAGGTAGGAATATTCTGATTGGCTGATGGAATCAGCCAATCAGAATCAAGTTCAATCCGATTGGCTGATCTAATCAGCCAATCAGATTGAGCTTGCATTCTATTGGCTGTTCCGATCAGCCAATAGAATGCGAGCTCAATCTGATTGGCTGATTCCATCAGCCAATCAGAATATTCCTACCTTAATTCCGATTAGCTGATAGAATCCTATCAGCCAATCGGAATTCGAGGGACGCCATCTTGGATGACGTCCCTTAAAGGAACCGTCATTCTTCAGTTGGACGTCGCCGGATGAAGATGGGTCCGCGGTGGAGGTCTTCAGGATGGAGCCGGTCCTCATCGGATGAAGATAGAAGATGCCGCTTGGAAGATGATGGTTGCCGGTCCGGATCTACTCTTCTTCCCGGATAGGATGAAGACTTTGGAGCCTCTTCTGGACCTCTTCAGCCGCCGGAAGATGGATCGCCAGCCCCCGCTTGGGTTGGATGAAGATTTTGGAGCCAGGACGGATCGGTGAACCTGGTATGGTGAAGACAAGGTAGGATGATCTTCAGGGACTTAGTGTTAGGTTTATTTAAGGGGGGGGTTTGGGTTAGATTAGGGGTATGTGGGTGGTGGGTTGTAATGTTGGGGGGGTATTGTATGTTTTTTTTACAGGCAAAAGAGCTGAACTTCTTGGGGCATGCCCCGCAAAGGGCCCTGTTCAGGGCTGGTAAGGTAAAAGAGCTTTGAACTTTAGTAATTTAGAATAGGGTAGGGCATTTTTTATTTTGGGGGGCTTTGTTATTTTATTAGGGGGCTTAGAGTAGGTGTAATTAGTTTAAAATTGTTGTAAGATTTTCCTTATGTTTGTAAATATTTTTTTTTTTTTTGTAACTTAGTTCTTTTTTATTTTTTGTACTTTAGTTAGTTTATTTCATTGTAGTTATTTGTAGATATTGTATTTAATTAATGTATTGATAGTGTAGTGTTAGGTTTAATTGTAGGTAATTGTATATATTTTATTTAATTAATTTAATGATAGTGTAGTGTTAGGTTTAATTGTAACTTAGGTTAGGATTTATTTTACAGGTAATTTTTTTATTATTTTAACTAGGTAACTATTAAATAGTTCTTAACTATGGCGAGGTAAAAATGGAGTAAGATTTCTCCATTTTCGCCAAGTAAGTCCTTGCGCTGGATATTGGATACCGATTCGCAACGTGGACCCATGTTAGCCTATAGGAATAATAATTGCGGGTGATGGGTGAAATATACGTTACGCATTTATATGTGGCGCTGTATATAGGATACCAAAACCGTGCAAAAAACATTGTTGACGGCTTTTGCGGACGCCGCCGCATATGTAATGGGGCCCCTGGATAATATTAAAGTAAATAAAACTCCAGGCCAAGATGGAATACAATCAAGGGTGTTACGCGAATTTAGCACTGTTATAGACAAACGTCTACTCTTAATTTTTCAAGACTCATTATCCTCAGGCATAGTACCCCAGAATTGGCGTAAAGCTGATGTTGTGCCACTCTTCAAAAAGGGAAGCAGGGCTGATCCAGGAAGCTATAGACCAGTTAGTCTTACGTCAATAGTGGGAAAGATATTTGAGGGGATTATAAAGTATTATATTCATGAGCACATTCGTGTAAACAAGATTATAATTTAAAATCAGCACGTTTTTTTTTTTAGAAATAGATCATGTCAAACTAATCTAATTTGATTCTATGAGGAAGTAAGTAAAAATATAGATAATGGGGAATCAGTTGATGTGATATACTTAGATTTTGCAAAGGCGTTTGATACAGTGCCACATGAGAGATTAATGCACAAAACTAAGGGACTGGGAATAGCTGAAAATGTTAGCTCATGGATAAATAACTGGATAAAAGATAGGGAGCAACGAGTTGTAGTGAATGGGTCATAATCAGATTGGACAAAGGTAATCAGTGGAGTCCCCCAGGGATCAGTACTGGGCCCTGTTCTTTTTAATATTTGTATTATTGACTATGAGCAGGGATTAAACAGTGACATCTCTATTTTTGCAGATGATACTAAATTAAGCAAAGTTGTAAATTCAGAGCAGGATGAACTATCATTACAAAGGGATCTTAAAAAATTAGAAGTATAGGCAGGTAAATGGAAAATGAGATTTAATATGGGAAAAATGTAAGATTCTACATTTTTGAAGTAAAAATAAGCAGGCAATGTATTATTTAAATGGGACAAGACTTAGCCAAACAGAGGAGGAAAGGGATTTGGGAGTAGTTATAGATAACAAGCTATTGATGGGTGCACAATGCAGGGCAGCGGCTTCAAAAGCTAATAAGACACTAGCATGTATTAAAAGAGGCATTGATTTTTTTTTCAGGGAGGAAAGCATAATACTGTCACTACATAAATCCCTGGTAAGACCTCACAATGAGTTTGGAGTGCAGTTCTGTGGATCGATCACAAAAAAAGATATTGCAGAACTAGAAAAAGTTCAGAGAAGGGCCACAAAGCTAACAAGGGGAATGTATAATTTAAGCTTTGAGCAGAGGCTAGACAAACTGGGTCTCTTTTCTTTAGAAAAAAAGCTCTTAAGAGGTGACATGATTACTTTATATAAATATATTCAAGGCCCATATATAGAGATGGCAGAAGCTCTGTTTATTCCCTGAAAAATTTTGTGACAAGAGGTCACAATTTAAGGTTGGAGGAAAGGAGAATTAATCTCCTGCAACTGAAACATTTTTTCACTGTGAGAGCCAAAAAATTGTGGAACTCATTACCAAAGGATGTAGTGAATGCCTATACCCTAGATACATTTAATAATGGTTTAGATACATTTCTGGCTAGAAACAAAATGCATGGATATGATTGCTTGTATTAAATAAGTCACCTTTTAGTGGGATTAATTTAAGCTCAACTGGAGCTTTTTGTAAGTATATTAGATTTGTATAGGTTGAACTCGATGGACTTCAGTCTTTTTTAAACCTAATCTACTATGTTACTATATTACTATGTATTATTTATCTTGTTTGCATTTTAAGTGCCAGATTATGAGTGGCACGTTAACAGTTACTTGCGAGCGATAAGATTTTTTTGCAGGTTTTTGCGTGGCAGGTTTAGGAGTTGAAAGTAAACTTGATCGCTTGAGCGCAATCACGATTTACGCTAGAAAGGTTACTGCATCTTCAGAGCTCTGGTTAACTGTTTCGCAAAACAGAAAAAAGTCACAAACCACATAAAAATACATTACAAAGTATAAAGTACACTCATAATAACACCATCTAATCCAAATTATTAAAAAAAAATTGCATAAAAAAGTTATAAATAATCAAATATGTGTAGACAGAGCATCTGCCAATACCCTAAATGTTAATTCCAAACATCAGTGTCCACAGCACAAATATAATGAACAATATTGTGTCTTTATTGTATCATCAACTTGGCACAATATGCATGTGACGTTTTGAGACAAGCTCTTATTCGTGCATCAAGATTAAGAGCTTGTCTCGAAGCGTTGCATGGATATATATATGTGTGTGTGTATATTTGTATTTATATGTGTATATATGTATTTACAGACATATATACACATATAAACACATAAATACACATGTTTATGTATATAGACATATGTAAGTGCATGGGAGCTCTTTGCAGTTAAGTAAATGAAAAAATATAAAAGCATATTTATGCAATACCCATATTAAATTAAGTGTTATACTGTGTATTTATTGTAAATATTTCAGATTCCAATGTTCTGCACATAGTGGAATAAGTTCTAAGTATTTCTAAATATATATTCATATATATATATATACTAGTTGATTAGCCTGGCCAAGGGGCAGTCTAATTATTTTTTAAAATACAGATGTAAAAACAACCTATTTTGTAACTCTTCTTTTATATAAAAAATTAAGCTACAGGTGTAGCAATACTATAATTTTAATAGACTACTATCTTAAATATTTTAAAAATATTTTCTATATAATAAACTACAGATATAGCCACACTCTAATACTGTTTTAACATATTATTTAAATTGATTAACCGGCGTGAGAAAGGGATGTGGTTATTCGCAAGCGACACATGCGATTTACCGCGAGCGAGAGGCGTGGCTTTCCACAAATGTGCAGTGTTTGATTGACACTGACATATATGTAAATTCTTATAACCTTAAAATATTTTCAGAAGTTGCGATCGGCAATTTCCGTAACTCCGCCCACACATAATTTATACTGTATCAATGCATAGTTACTGTATCAATAATGTAGACAGTGACACAGAAAAAATAAGCATTAAGTAACTATTAGTGATGTCCCGAACTGTTCGCCCGCGAACGGTTCACAGCGAACATAGGTTGTTCGCGTTCGCGTTTGTGGGCGAACACATGGCGATGTTCGATCCGCCCCTATGTGTCATCATTGTGGAAACTTTGACCCTTTATGTCACAGCCGCCTGACACATTAGAGCCAATCAACATCAGACACTCCCTCACAGACACTCCCAGCTACTCGGAATCCGCCATTTTAGACTCATAACGACCTTGCTTTTTTAATGATAGGACGTGTTATGTTTTTGCTCCTGACATTCATAGGAACAACATAGCTAGGCTAGTGTATTTACAGTCCAGAAGGACTCCACTCATCTCTACTGCAAGCACAGCACCCCAAAAAGCCCTTTTTAGGGCTATATTTTGTGCCGTTTTTTTTTTTTATTTCTTTTTTTTTTTTATTAGCATTTGCCTGGCTTTCAGATGTGTGTTTAAGGCTCACAGCATATGCTGTGACTACTGCCATCACTGATATCTCCCTAACAACATTAGTTTAAATTTAACTAACCCAAAAATATAATTATTTTTCTAGTGTAATTTTTTTTCATTTTCTATCAGGCCAGTGTCACACAGCATATACTCTGGTTCATTGCTCTGTGCCAGCCAGCAGCCAGCAGTGTTAATATCCGTTTATAACATTATTTTTAATTTAAAAAAAAAAACACAAAAAAATATTTTTCTAGTGTAATCTAATTACATTTACTATCATGCCTGTGTCTGTCAGGCTCACTCAGCATTAATATACCTCTTTTTTTTCAGTCTTTTGGTTAATTGGTCTGTGCCAGGCAGCCACCCAGCACTCATATCTATTTTTCTTTCACCTTAATTTTAATATATAAAAAAAAAAAGTTTAAATTTGTTTGCTAGTGTAATCAAATCTAATTTTCTATCCGGCCTGTGTGTTTTGCTGACATAGAGAGCCTACTGTGTTTACTTGCTGCCCTCCCTAGTCTATGAGCCACGACTCATATGTGTTTAACCTTTTTTTAATTCCCCCCCCCAAAAAAATAATTTCAATAATTTTTCTAGTGTAATCTAATAGTATTTTCTATCAGGCGTGTGTGTATCCGACATACATAGACTACTGTTTTTAATAGCTGCCCTTCCAAGGCTATCAGCCACGACTCATATGTATGTGCTTAACCTTTTTCTTAAAATTTCCAAAAAAAAGTCTTTAAATCATTATGCTAGTGTAATCTAATTGTATTTTCTATCAGGCCTGTGTCTAACTGTCTATCTGACTTACACAGCATACTGTTGTTATAATTGCTGCCCTACGTAGCAGCCAGCCAGGGCGACCACTCATAGAGTCATATGTGCATTGCACTTCTTAACATAATTTTAATATTAAAATCTAAAATTTTAAAATATTTTGCTAGTGTAATGTAACTTAATTTTCTATCAGTCCTGTGTTTTTGTCACTTACACAGCATACTGTGTTAAATTACTGCCCTACCTACCATCCACGACTCATATCTGCCAGCCTGTCTGCCAGGCCCAAGTAGCCAATTAGTGGCACCAATCACAATTCTTGTAACAGTAATAAAAAAATAAAAAAACATAATTTTTTGGACTGCAAATATTCAGTCTCCTAGGGCCATTGAATTTCATTTACCTCCTGCCTGCCACTGCCAGCCTTTTGTGCCAGGCCGTCTAGCCAACTATTTACACCAATCATAATTGTTGTCACAGTCAGACAGTATAGTTATTAATTTAAATTAAAAAAAATTGTAGTGTTGATCTTAACCCTCAGTTTGCTCGTGCCTTTGAATTGCAGTTTTCTACAGCCTTCCAAGCCTGTGTGCCAGGCCTACTTAAAAAATATTTATACCAATCAAATTTGTTGTGACAGTATTCTAATAATTAAAAATTAAAATTTTTGGTAATAGTTTCTGTGATTTGAATCGTCAGTTTGCTGGTGCCATTGAAACGCACTTTCCTCCTGCCTTGCAGCCTGCTGTGAGCCAGGCCCCCACCTAGCCAATTGTTGTCAGCAATCATATTTCTGTTAACAGTATTGCAAAAATTGTCAATCATCACTGTTTAGACTGTCAGTAATCAGTCTCCTAGTGTCCTTGAATTGCATCTCCCTCCTGCCTGCCATCCTTTTGTGCCAGGCCGTCTTGCCAACTATTTACACCAATCCTAATTTTTTGTCACAGTATAGTTACTAATTAAAATTAAAAATATCTTTATTGTTGATGATCTTAACCCTCAGTTTGCTCGTGCCTTTGAATTGCACTTTTCTACAGCCTTCCAAGCCTGTGTGCCAGGCCTACTTAAAAAATATTTACACCAATCATATTTGTTGTGACAGTATTCTAATAATTAAAAATTAAAATTTTTGTTAATAGTTGCTGTGATTTGAATCGTCAGTTTGCTGGTGCCAATGAAACGCACTTTCCTCCTGCCTTGCAGCTTGCTGTGAGCCAGGCCCCCGCCTAGCCAATTGTTGTCAGCAATCATATTTCTGTTAACAGTATTGCAAAAATTGTCAATCATCACTGTTTAGACTGTCAGTAATCAGTCTCCTAGTGTCCTTGAATTGCATCTCCCTCCTGCCTGCCATCCTTTTGTGCCAGGCCATCTTGCCAACTATTTACACCAATCCTAATTTTTTGTCACAGTATAGTTACTAATTATAATTAAAAAAATCTTTATTGTTGATGATCTTAACCCTCAGTTTGCTCGTGCCTTTGAATTCAGTTTTCTACAGCCTTCCAAGCCTGTGTGCCAGGCTTACTTAAAAAATATTTACACCAATCATATTTGTTGTCACAGTATTCTAATAATTAAAAATTAAAATTTTTGGTAATAGTTTCTGTGATTTGAATCGTCAGTTTGCTGGTGCCATTGAAATGCACTTTCCTCCTGCCTTGCAGCCTGCTGTGAGCCAGGCCCCCACCTAGCCAATTGTTGTCAGCAATCATATTTCTGTTAACAGTATTGCAAAAATTGTCAATCATCACTGTTTAGACTGTCAGTAATCAGTCTCCTAGTGTCCTTGAATTGCATCTCCCTCCTGCCTGCCATCCTTTTGTGCCAGGCCGTCTTGCCAACTATTTACACCAATCCTAATTTTTTGTCACAGTATAGTTACTAATTAAAATTAAAAAAATCTTTACTGTTGATGATCTTAACCCTCAGTTTGCTCGTGCCTTTGAATTGCAGTTTTCTACAGCCTTCCAAGCCTGTGTGCCAGGCCTACTTAAAAAATATTTACACCAATCATATTTGTTGTGACAGTATTCTAATAATTAAAAATTAAAATTTTTGGTAATAGTTGCTGGGATTTGAATCGTCAATTTGCTGGTGCCATTGAAACGCACTTTCCTCCTGCCTTGCAGCCTGCTGTGAGCCAGGCCCCCACCTAGCCAATTGTTGTCAGCAATCATATTTCTGTTAACAGTATTGCAAAAATTGTCAATCATCACTGTTTAGACTGTCAGTAATCAGTCTCCTAGTGTCCTTGAATTGCATCTCCCTCCTGCCTGCCATCCTTTTGTGCCAGGCCGTCTTGCCAACTATTTACACCAATCCTAATTGTTGTCACAGTATAGTTACTAATTTAAATAAAAAAAATCTTGATGGTTGATCTTAATCCTCATTTTGCTTGTGCCATTGAATTGCACTTTTCTACTGCCTGCCAGCCTATGTGCCAGGCCCAACTATCCAATTAGTGCTAGCAATCATATTTCTTTTAACAGTATTGCAAAATTTGTCAATCAACACTGTTTTGACTGTCAATCTGCAGTCTACTAGTGCCCTTGAATTGCATTTTCCTCCTGCCTGCCTGCCTGTGTGCCAGTCCCAACTAGCCAATTAGTGCCACCACTCATATTTATTGTAACAGGATTGGAATTTTTGTTAATCATAACTGTTTTGACTGTGATTCTTCAGTCTCCTAGTGCCATTGAATTGCAGTTTCCTTTCTCCCAGCGTGTGTGCCAGACAGGCTCATTTGCCAAATAGTGCCAAACAATCATATTTGTTGCCACAGTACTAGTAATATTTCAAAAAATTAACAATTTGTGATTTTTAAAACATCTGTCTTTTTTGTTGTTGTCAGTCTCACAGCGTATACTGTGCCCACTTTCACAGTGCCACCACTCAATTGGTGTAATAGTATTGTTAGTGTCCATTTAAAAAAAAATGACAGGCAGAGGCAGGCCACCCCGCAGGTTCCGTGGTCGTGGTAGTGGTGCTGTGATTCCTTTAGACCCTACAAATATGCACATTGTTCAGACGCCGGGTGCCAGGGGGGATGCAAAAACTTCTGAGGAGGACCTAGTTGAATGGCTAACACAGGAAACCCAATCTTCTTCAGCTTCCGCTGCTAGTCCTCCTAACCTTGACGCACCATCTAAGTCCAGCTGTGCTTTGGGCAGGTCTCAAGTGACCAGTGACACTCCGCCGCCTGTCGCCACCACCAACACTAGCACCACAGTCGCTTCACTTGATCTGTCACAGGAGTTATTGACACATAATTTTGAAGAAATGAGTGATGCGCAACCATCATTGACAGAGGATGTAGATAATAGTGATCAGTCTCAGTCAGGCAGCATTACCGACATGGAGGTACGGTGTGATGATGATGGTGATGTTGTACCCGCTGCTGCTTCCTTTCTTGATGTTTCAGATACAAGTGAAGCGGTTGATGATGATGTGTCGGTGGATGTCACGTGGGTGCCTGCTAGAAGAGAAGAAGAAGAGGGGGAAAGTTCAGATGGGGAGACAGAGAGGAGGAGGAGGAGACGATTTGGAAGCACAGGGAGGTCGTCTCAAGGAGCTAGTGGCACAGTCAGACAGCATGCATCGTCACCAGGGGTCAGCCAGACAGCCCGCCGACGCCCATCAACGCATGCTGTTGCCACCACCAGAATGCCGTCATCGCAGAGCTCAGCAGTGTGGCATTTTTTTTGTGTGTCTGCCTCTGACAACAGCGATGCCATTTGCAACCTGTGCCAAAAGAAACTGAGTCGTGGGAAGTCCAACAGCCACCTAGGTACAACTGCTTTGCGAAGGCACATGGTCTCCCATCACAAAGGCCGATGGGAAGAACACATGAGTAGAAGCAGCACACAAAGTGAAAGCCACCCTCCTCCTCCTGCTCCAGCATCTTCAGCCACGTCAACCAGTGCTGTCCTCCTTGCCCCCTCTCAACCATCCTCCACTCAGTCTCTCTTACATAGCAGTTCCTGGTCATCTGCCCACAGTCAGGTGTCTGTCAAGGACATGTTTGAGCGTAAGAAGCCAATTTCTCAAAGTCACCCCCTTGCCCGGCGTCTGACAGCTGGCTTGTCTGAACTCTTAGCCCGCCAGCTTTTACCATACAAGCTGGTGGAGTCTGATGCTTTCAAAAAATTTGTATCTATTGGGACACCGCAGTGGAAGGTACCTGGCAGAAATTTATTTTCACAAAAGGCAATCCCAAACCTGTACTCTGTTGTGAGAAAGGAAGTTATGGCATGTCTGGCACACAGCATTGGGGCAAGGGTCCATATGACCACGGATAGCTGGTCTGAAAAGCATGGTCAGGGCAGGTATATCACCTACACTGCGCATTGGGTAAACCTGCTGACTTCTAACAAGCATGGAATGCGTGGCTCTGCAGAAGAGTTGGTGACACCGCCACGACTTGCAGGCAGGCCTGCTGCTACCTCCTCTACTCCTCCTACTCCATCCTCTTCCATAACCTCTTCCTCTGCTGAGTCCTCTTCAACTTCTGCATCTTGCTCCACATGTATGGCACCCCCCCAGCTCCCCAGGTACTATGCTACATCCCGGGTACGGCAGTGTCACGCCGTCTTGGGGTTGACTTGCCTAAAAGCGGAGAGTCACACCGCACCAGCACTCCTGACCGCCCTGAACGCACAGGTGGATCAGTGGCTGACTCCGCACCAACTGGAGATTGGCAAGGTTGTTTCTGACAATGGAAGTAGTTTGGTGGCGGCATTGAAATTGGGCAAGTTGACACATGTGCCGTGCATGGCACATGTGTGTAATCTGATTGTACAACGATTTGTCCATAAGTACCCAGGCTTACAGGACGTCCTGAAGCAGGCCAGGAAGGTGTGTGGCCATTTCAGGCGTTCCTACACGGCCATGGCGCACTTGTCTGATATCCAGCGTCGAAACAACCTGCCAGTGAGGCGCTTGATTTGCGACAGCCCGACACGGTGGAATTCAACACTCCTAATGTTTGACCGCCTGCTCCAACAAGAAAAAGCTGTTAATGAGTATTTGTATGACCGGGGTGCTAGGACAGCCTCTGGGGAGCTGGGGATATTTTTGCCAAATTACTGGACGCTCATGCGCAATGCCTGTAGGCTCATGCGTCCTTTTGAGGAGGTGACAAACCTTGTCAGTCGCACCGAAGGCACCATCAGCGACATCATACGATTTGTTTTCTTCCTGGAGCGTGCCCTGCGAAGAGTGCTGGATCAGGCAGTAGATGAGCGTGAAGAGGAAGAGGAAGAGTTGTGGTGTCCATCACCCCCACAAACAGCCGAATCAGCATTGCTTGCTGGACCTGCGGCAACGCAGGAAGAGGATTGTGAGGAAGAGGAGTCAGAGGAGGAATGTGGCTTTGGGGAGGATGAGGAGGAGGAAGACCGAGCACAACAGTCATCCCAGGGTGCTAGTTGTTGTCACCTCTCTGGTACCCGTGGTGTTGTACGTGGCTGGGGGGAAGAAGATACCATCAGTGAGATCAGTGAGGAGGAGGAACGCGACATGATTAGCTCAGCATCCAACCTTGTTCAAAATGGGTACTTTCATGCTGTCGTGCCTGTTGAGGGACCCTCGTATAAAAAAGCTGAAGGAGAACGACCTGTACTGGGTGTCCACGCTCCTCGACCCCCGGTATAAGCATAAAGTGCATGAAATGTTACCAAATTCCCGCAAGTCGGAAAGGATGGAGCATTTTCATAATAAATTAAAAACTATGCTTTATACAGCGTATAAGGGTGATGTCAAAGCACCACGGGAATGTAACAGGGGAAGAGATTAAATTAATCCTCCTCCTCCCATGACCACGGCGGCAAGGACCGGGCGCTTTCCTGACGTCTTGTTGATGGAGGACATGCGTACCTTTTTAACTCCCATGCACCATCAGAGCCTTTCGGGATCCAGCCTTAGAGAAAGACTCAACCGACAGGTAGTAGACTACCTAGCTTTAACTGCGGATCTCGACACTCTCAGGAGCGATGGACCCCTTGACTACTGGGTGTGCAGGCTGGACTTGTGGCCTGAGCTATCCCAATTTGCAATGGAACTTCTGGCCTGCCCCGCTTCAAGTGTCCTGTCCGAAAGGACTTTTAGTGCAGCAGGAGGTTTTGTCACTGAGAAGAGAAGTTGCCTAGGTCAAAAAAGCCTTGACTATCTCACTTTTATAAAAATGAATGAGGGCTGGATCCCGAAGGGACTGACATTGGGCGATACATTTGAATAAAAAACTACTGATGATGATATGAGCTGCCTTGGGCTACAACTGGTACACAGGCTGGCCTTTTTTTTTTGGTTATAAAGACGGAGGACTTGCTTGACTTATCCGCCAACAACTAGTGTTCAAGCCACAAGCTTTTAGGGCACTTTATAAATGTTTTACAAACATCGATTTTTCTGGCTGCTGCTACAGCAGTTGTTCCAACAATACCCCAATGTTTCAGTCATTTGTACATTTTTCTGGCCTCTGCTGCATCTCTGTGGGTACAAAACTCAAATAAAAAAAATAAGGCACATAACACTAGTGATTAAACTGTTACGAATTGTACAACTTTACACACCACTCATATCCGGTGGACCATTCAATTGAACGCAAAATTCAACAAATTTGAAAGAGTAGGACCGACCAAGCATCTTTATCCGTCTCTTGGTTGATCTAAATTATCTCCGTGTTTCATCTATGACATACCTGTACTCTATTGTGCAAAAGGGTGGCATATGTTTTGTTTCATGCTGTTGTGCCTGTTGCGGGTCGTGGCCCATGATATAAAAAGGCTGAAGGAGAACGACCTGTAGTAATGGTTGCCCCATCCAGTTTTTATAAAAATGTTCCTGGTTCCTCTCAATTATCTTTTTGGTTTCTAAAATGGATGCCATACCTTTACTCGCTTGTGCAAAAGGATGGCATATGTGGTGGTGTTTCCTGCAGTTGTTTCTGTTGAGGGTGCTGGACCCTCTTATAAAAAAGCTGAAGGTGAACGACCTGGAGTGGGAGTCCAAGCATGGTTTTTGGTGCTATTTCACTTTTACAAACAATTATCTGTGGGTTTCACAAATCAATGCCGTACCAGTACTCTATTGTTCCAAAGTATGCCATATGTTCTCTTTCCTGCTGGTATTTTGTTTGAGGGTCCTGGACACTCTTATAAAAAGGCCTAAGGTGAAAGAGGTGTACTGGGTGTCCACTCATTTTTATTTTCTATTTCTCATTTGACCTAAATTATCTCTGGTTTTGTAAAATCAATGCCGTACCTGTACTCTATTGTTCAAAAGGATGCCATACGTCCTCTTTCCTGCTGGTGTTTTTTTTGAGTGTCCAGGACCATCTTATAAAAAGGCCTAAGGAGAAAGAGGTGTACTGGTTGGCCACTCATTTTTATTTTTCTATTTAACAATTGACCAAAATGATCTCTGGGTTTGTAAAATCAATGCTGTACCTGTACTCTATTGTTCAAAAGGATGCCATACGTCCTCTTTCCTGCTGGTGTTTTTTTTTAGTGTCCAGGACCATCTTATAAAAAGGCCTAAGGAGAAAGAGGTGTACTGGTTGGCCACTCATTTTTATTTTTCTATTTAACAATTGACCAAAATGATCTCTGGGTTTGTAAAATCAATGCTGTACCTGTACTCTATTGTTCAAAAGGATGCCATACGTCCTCTTTCCTGCTGGTGTTTTTTTTGAGGGTCCAGGACCCTCTTATAAAAAGGCCTAAGGAGAAAGAGGTGTACTGGCTGTCCATCGAATCATTTTTTTAATTCAAATTTACATTTTAAAATTTTTTTTATGGGTTTCTAAAATCTATGCCTTTCCTGTACTCTATTGTTCAAAAGTATGCCATATGTCCTCTTTCCTGCTGGTTTTTTGTTTGAGGGTCCTGGACCCTCTTATAAAAAGGCATTATGGATAAAGAATTGTACCTGGTGTCCATCCAATCTTTTTTTTTAATTCAAATTCACGGTTGCAACAAATTATCCCCGGGTTTCTAAAATCGATGCCTTTCCTATAATCTTTTTTTCACAAAGGATGCCATATGTCCTCTTTCCTACTGCTGGTTTTGTTGATTGTCCTGGAGCCTCTGCTAAAAAGGCCGAAGGATAAAGAATTGTACTTGGTGTCTATTCAATGTCTTTTTAGATTTCACAGTTGTAACTTATTTTTCTGTCTTTCAAAAATCAATGCCTTTCCTGTAATCTATTTTTCAAAAGGATGCCATATGTCCTCTTTCATGCTGTTCTTTCTGTTTAGGCTCCGGGACACTCTTTTAAAAATGCCTAAGGATAAAGAAGTGTACTGGGTGTCCAAACAATGTTTTTTTTTCTATTTCCTGGGTCATATAACTGATCTCTGTGTTTCTAACATCAATGCCTTTCCTGTAATCTAATTTTCAAAAGTATGCCATATGTCCTCTTTCCTGCTGGTGTTTTTTTTGAGGGTCCAGGACCCTCTTATAAAAAGGCCTAAGGAGAAAGTGGTGTACTGGGTGTCCATCGAATCATTTTTTTGATTCAAATTTACATTTGCAAAAAATTATCTATGGGTTTCTAAAATCAATGCCTTTCCTGTACTCTTACTGTATTGTTCAAAAGTATGCCATATGTCGTCTTTCCTGCTGGTTTTTTGTTTGAGGGTCCTGGACCCTCTTATAAAAAGGCATTATGGATAAAGAATTGTACCTGGTGTCCATCCAATCTTTTTTTTTAATTCAAATTCACGGTTGCAACAAATTATCCCCGGGTTTCTAAAATCAATGCCTTTCCTATAATCTTTTTTTCACAAAGGATGCCATATGTCCTCTTTCCTACTGCTGGTTTTGTTGATTGTCCTGGAGCCTCTGCTCAAAAGGCCGAAGGATAAAGAAGTGTACTGGGTGTCTATTCAATGTTTTTTTAGATTTCCCGTTTGTAACAATTTTTTTCTGTCTTTCTAAAATCAATGCCTTTCCTGTAATCTATTTTTCAAAAGGATGCCATATGTCCGCTTTCATTCTGTTCTTTCTGTTGAGGCTCCGGGACACTCTTTTAAAAAGGCCTAAGGATAAAGAAGTGTACTGGGTGTCCAATCAATGTTTTTTTTCTATTTCCCGGGTCATATAACTGATCTTTGTGTTTCTAACATCAATGTCTTTCCTGTAATCTAATTTTCAAAAGTATGCCATATGTCCTCTTTCCTGCTGGTGTTTTTTTTGAGGGTCCAGGACCCTCTTATAAAAAGGCCTAAGGAGAAAGTGGTGTAATGGGTGTCCATCGAATCATTTTTTTGATTCAAATTTACATTTGCAAAAAATATCTATGAGTTTCTAAAATCAATGCCTTTCCTGTACTCTTACTGTATTGTTCAAAAGTATGACATATGTCCTCTTTCCTGCTGGTTTTTTGTTTGAGGGTCCTGGACCCTCTTATAAAAAGGCATTATGGATAAAGAATTGTACCTGGTGTCCATCCAATTTTTTTTTTAATTCAAATTCACGGTTGCAACAAATTATCCCCGGGTTTCTAAAATCAATGCCTTTCCTATAATCTTTTTTTCACAAAGGATGCCATATGTCCTCTTTCCTACTGCTGGTTTTGTTGATTGTCCTGGAGCCTCTGCTCAAAAGGCCGAAGGATAAAGAAGTGTACTGGGTGTCTATTCAATGTTTTTTTAGATTTCCCGTTTGTAACAATTTTTTTCTGTCTTTCTAAAATCAATGCCTTTCCTGTAATCTATTTTTCAAAAGGATGCCATATGTCCTCTTTCATGCTGTTCTTTCTGTTGAGGCTCCGGGACACTCTTCTAAAAAGGCCTAAGGATAAATAAGTGTACTGGGTGTATAATCTATGTTTTTTTAGATTTCACGGTTGCAACTAATGATCTCTGTGTTTCTAAAATCAATGCCTTTCCTGTAATCTAATTTTCTAAAGTATGCCATATGTCCTCTTTCATGCTGCTGGTTTTGTGGAGGGTCCTGGAGCCTCTGCTAAAAAGGCCTAAGGATAAATAAGTGTACTTGGTGTATAATCAAAGTTTTTTGTGATTTCACGGTTGCAACTAATGATCTCTGTGTTTCTAAAATCAATGCCTTTCCTGTAATCTAATTTTCTAAAGTATGCCATATGTCCTCTTTCATGCTGCTGGTTTTGTGGAGGGTCCTGGAGCCTCTGCTAAAAAGGCCTAAGGATAAATAAGTGTACTTGGTGTATAATCGAAGTTTTTTGTGATTTCACGGTTGCAATTAATGATCTCTGTGTTTCTAAAACCAATGCCTTTCCTGTAATCTAATTTTCTAAAGGATGCCATATGTCCTCTTTCATGCTGCTGGTTTTGTGGAGGGTCCTGGAGCCTCTGCTAAAAAGGCCTAAGGATAAATAAGTGTACTTGGTGTATAATCGAAGTTTTTTGTGATTTCACGGTTGCAACTAATGATCTCTGTGTTTCTAAAATCAATGCCTTTCCAGTAATCTAATTTTGTAAAGGATGCCATATGTCCTCTTTCATGCTGCTGGTTTTGTGGAGGGTCCTGGAGCCTCTGCTAAAAAGGCCTAAGGATAAATAAGTGTACTTGGTGTATAATCAAAGTTTTTTGTGATTTCACGGTTGCAACTAATGATCTCTGTGTTTCTAAAATCAATGCCTTTCCTATAATCATTTTTTTCAAAAGGATGCCATATGTCCTCTTTCCTGCTGCTGGTTTTGTCGAGGGTCCTGGAGCCTCTGCTGCGCATAATAAAGAAAAAAAAAATTAATTTAACTTGACTTAATAACTGAAGCATGACTTCAGGAGTCAGGTGTGGTCGTAGGTAGTGGTTGTTGTTAGCAGATTATTTTTATTGCAAATTGCAATTGCCACAGCGTGCATAAAATGTGCGTCACTAGTCCAAATTTTAATTTTTTTTTTTTCATTCAGGATTAGTTTGGGGTACGGCGCAATATTGGAAACGCAAAAAACAGGTCTCTGTACCCGTTGATATAAGGGGTGACTACTACTGCTTTTACCAGGCTCCTCTTGGATAGCCCCAGAAAGTGTGACTATGAATCCCAAAAAGAAAATTAAATTAAGGTTGAAAACTAACTCCAAAGTAACTTGTAAGACCTGGAGCTCCTCAAACACACGTCCTACCTTAACAGCTATAGGCTCCACAACCCACAAATCTTAACTTTTTCATGCCAATTGATATTGCCACAGCTGGAACAACAGTAAATAACATGTGCGTCACCACAGTCTCCGAAGCTGTTGTCGGATGTATACAAAAACACTGATAAAGTATTCCTTTAGGAGCGCAAAGAGATGGCTACCGGAAAACCAGGAACTTCAAAAGAGTGGCTGTATTGTGTTTCTGGTGATGTTTGAGACATCTGGGTAGTGTACAGGGAGGGCAAAAATCGTCTCCATCTCTGTGCACCAAAGGACATGACGTCCTTGTCATCCATAAGCACATGAAATTGCTGGCATTTTTGTTGCTTCAAGAAGTTCATTTTTTGTGGTGATAGATAGTACTGAATTAAATAAACTTTGGTTTCCTACCATACTCAAGACAATCTTGTATTTCAAAATTCGTACTTGCTGTGGGAAACAGTGGCCTGTCCATACCAGGAAGATGATTTAGACAGAAGTAACGAGCTCTGCTTGCAGGTGACACATGTTTATCGTCAATCATCAAAGGGGTTGCGTGCAGAATATGGCTGATGGCCCCTTATTCACATGTTTGTCCAGAGCCACAACATTTGCAAACAGCCAGAAGAAAGGTCGTTTCTCACCAGCCTAAGTTGAGCTTCATTTAACAAATGCTGATATTCAAAAAAATAGACAAACAGTGCCTTAAATAACACATTTGCGATATGGATTCACCAGAGCAAGGTCATTGCAAGTACTAAGTTCCCACGATAACAAAATTAAAATGCCACAACTATGCAATCTTCACTTTCAGATTATTATTGTCACACTCCATTGTACTCCTATGCCCAGCTCCCTGCTCTTGTTTTTGTTGAGGGTCCTGGAGCCTTTGCTGAAAAGGCCTAAGGATAATAAAGTGTACTGGGTGTCTGTTCAATTTTTTTTTTTTATTTCCCGGTTGCAAGTAATTATCTCAGTGTTTCTAAAATCAATGCCTTTCCTGTAATCTATAATTTAAAAAGATTGACATATGTCCTCTTTCATGCTGTTGTTTCAGTTGCGGCTCCGGGACCCTTGTATTAACAAGGCCTGAGGATAAATAAGTGTAACCGGTGTCTAATGAATGTTTTTTTCTATTACACGGGTCATATAAATGATCTGTGGGTTTCTAAAATCAATGCCTTTCCTGTAATTTTTTATTCAAAAGGATGACATATCTCCTCTTTCATGCTGTTGTTTCGGTTGAGGCTCCGGGACCCTCGTATTAAAAAGGCCTGAGCATAAATAAGTGTCACGGCTGTCTAATCAATTTTTTTTTCTAAATTCACGGTTGCAAATAATGATCTGTGGGTTTCTAAAATCAAAGCCTTTCCTGTAATCCTTTATTCAAAAGGATGACATATCTCCTCTTTCATGCTGTTGTTTCGGTTGAGGCTCCAGGAACCTCATATTAAAAAGGCCTGAGCATAAATAAGTGTGACGGGTGTGTAATCAATTTTTTCTTTCTAAATTCACGGTTGCAAATAATGATCTGTGGGTTTCTAAAATCAATGCCTTTCCTGTAATCTTTTATTCAAAAGGATGACATATCTCCTCTTTCATGCTGTTGTTTCGGTTGAGGCTCCGGGACCCTCGTATTAAAAAGGCCTGAGCATAAATAAGTGTCACGGCTGTCTAATCAATTTTTTTTTCTAAATTCACGGTTGCAAATAATGATCTGTGGGTTTCTAAAATCAATGCCTTTCCTGTAATCTTTTATTCAAAAGTATGACATATCTCGTCTTTCATGCTGTTGTTTCGGTTGAGCCTCCGGGACCCTCGTATTAAAAAGGCCTGAGCATAAATAAGTGTCACGGCTGTCTAATCAATGTTTTTGTGTAATTTCACGGTTGCAAATAATGATCTGTGGCTTTCTAAAATCAATGCCTTTCCTGTAATCTTTTATTCAAAAGTATGACATATCTCCTCTTTCATGCTGTTGTTTTGGTTGAGGCTCCGGGACCCTCGTATTAAAAAGGCCTGAGCATAAATAAGTGTGACGGGTGTGTAATCAATTTTTTTTTCTAAATTCACGGTTGAAAATAATGATCTGTGGGTTTCTAAAATCAATGCCTTTCCTGTAATCTTTTATTCAAAAGGATGACATATCTCCTCTTTCATGCTGTTGTTTCGGTTGAGGCTCCGGGACCCTCGTATTAAAAAGGCCTGAGCATAAATAAGTGTCACGGCTGTCTAATCAATGTTTTTGTCTAATTTCACGGTTGCAAATAATGATCTGTGGCTTTCTAAAATCAATGCCTTTCCTGTAATCTTTTATTCAAAAGGATGACATATCTCCTCTTTCATGCTGTTGTTTCGGTTGAGGCTCCGGGACCCTCGTATTAAAAAGGCCTGAGCATAAATAAGTGTCACGGCTGTGTAATCAATTTTTTTTTCTAAATTCACGGTTGCAAATAATGATCTGTGGGTTTCTAAAATCAATGCCTTTCCTGTAATCTTTTATTCAAAAGGATGACATATCTCCTCTTTCATGCTGTTGTTTGGGTTGAGGCTCCGGGACCCTCGTATTAAAAAGGCCTGAGCATAAATAAGTGTCACGGCTGTGTAATCAATTTTTTTTTCTAAATTCACGGTTGCAAATAATGATCTGTGGGTTTCTAAAATCAATGCCTTTACTGTAATCTTTCATTCAAAAGGATGACATATCTCCTCTTTCATGCTGTTGCTTCGGTTGAGGCTCCGGGACCCTCGTATTAAAAAGGCCTGAGCATAAATAAGTGTCACTGCTGTGTAATCAATTTTTTTTTCTAAATTCACGGTTGCAAATAATGATCTGTGGGTTTCTAAAATCAATACCTTTCCTGTAATCTTTTATTCAAAAGGATGACATATCTCCTCTTTCATGCTGTTGTTTCGGTTGAGGCTCCAGGACCCTCGTATTAAAAAGGCCTGAGCATAAATAAGTGTGACGGGTGTGTAATCAATTTTTTTTTCTAAATTCACGGTTGAAAATAATGATCTGTGGGTTTCTAAAATCAATGCCTTTCCTGTAATCTTTTATTCAAAAGGATGACATATCTCCTCTTTCATGCTGTTGTTTCGGTTGAGGCTCCGGAACCCTCGTATTAAAAAGGCCTGAGCATAAATAAGTGTGACGGGTGTGTAATCAATTTTTTTTTCTAAATTCACGGTTGCAAATAATGATCTGTGGGTTTCTAAAATCAATGCCTTTCCTGTAATCTTTTATTCAAAAGGATGACATATCTCCTCTTTCATGCTGTTGTTTCGGTTGAGCCTCCGGGACCCTCGTATTAAAAAGGCCTGAGCATAAATAAAAGTATTAAGAGGGATATTGTGATATTAGAGTAATACCACAAATCCCCTATAGGAGGCGCTAATGACTCAGGGCAGAAGATAGTACTGAAATACAATCAAAAAACCCTTTGGTGATACCAAAAATGTAAAAAAAACTATAAAACAATATATAGAAAATAAATGGTAAAATCTGTAAAATGTAAAATATAAAACATAAAATATAATGAAAGAATAAAAAATATATATATGAGAATACAGACGTATCAATAGGTGAAATGGGAAAGATCCCAACTGAAGTCCAAATAAGTCCAAATAAATGGAAGTAGAAATAGAAGGCAGCTCTCGGTCTTCACCCAAACGATGGTGTATCTTCAAAAAGAGGTTTCACTGCAAGGAAAACAGAAACAGAGGCGCCACATGTGTAGATCAATCAAAACAGACAATATCCAAGTTAGATGAGATACAGGATACTCACAAACGTGAAGGCACTCTCTTGTGCCTGTAGGAGCGGGCTGGTATTTAAACAGCAAACCAGCTAGCTGTACCAAGGGATCCCCGTCAGGATATCCTCGCAACAGTAATCCTTCAGTATCAATAGGTGAAATGGGAAAGATCCCAACTGAAGTCCAAATAAGTCCAAATAAATGGAAGTAGAAATAGAAGGCAGCTCTCGGTCTTCACCCAAACGATGGTGTATCTTCAAAAAGAGGTTTCACTTAATGTGTAGGACTAAAAGCGATTCAGTTTCAATTCTATTAATCAATCCAAGGTTAGGACAAGAACTATTCAGAATAAACAAACGCACTACAAAATCAGTTTGAAATTACAGCGCCGGATCACCAGAACTGCTTGTGCAATGATGAATGCCGACAGCATACGCTGTCAGCATTTATCGATGTGCGGCAGATATGATACGCTACATCATATCATGTACGTCTGCACTGTAATAAATTGGCCCCATAGTCAAAATGTCAGTAGAAAATGCATTTTTTTTGCAGTTGCTATCAAATACAGCCAAAAAAGCTTATCTAGCAGAGTCAGCCTTGAAAAGTTAGCAGGGACCATTTCAAGTTGTGAGAATGAGAAAATCTACTATTTTCAGAGCTAAATTATATGATAAGAAAACAAAAAAATAAAATAAAAGTATCTTGTAAAGTTGTTTATTTACACATAACTAAACATTTTGAGCTCGATAACAAGTGTCATGTTAACAATTGTGCACAAGCAAAAAGGATTTATTGCGGCTGTTTGTGGGCATCAGATTTTTTTCTCATATTACAAGTTGAAAGTAAACACAATCGCTTGAGCTAAACTGAAGTTAACGCAAGTTTGTTAGCCTGACCTCAGAGCTCTGGCTGTTTTGTGAAACAACAAAGTGTCACAAAACACATAAAAATACACTACAAAATATAGCTACACTCCTAATAACAGCATCTAATAAAAAAATATTAAAAAAAATAATAGTACAAAAAAGTGATAACGGCTCAAATATATGAGGTCTCAGGTGTTGGGTAATAAAAAAGCAGGCAAAATGCTTTAACATTGAGATACATACATATATATGTCTAAAGATTTTTATATGTATATATATTTATATATATATTATATATAGTGATGTCACAAACAGTTCGCCAGAGAACAGTTCCCAGCGATCTTAGCTTGTTCGCGTTCCCCGCGGCGGGCGAACATATGAGATGTTCGATCCGCCCCCTATTCGTCATCATTGAGTAAACTTTGACCCTGTATCTCACAGTCTGCAGACACATTTCAGCCAATCAGCAGCAGACACTCCCTCCCAGACCCTCCCAGCTCCTGGGCAGCAGCCATTTTAGATTCATTATGATCCTGCATTCTTAGTGAGAGGAGTGATAGTGCTTCTGCTGCTGATTTTATAGGGAAATTGATAGCTAGGCTAGTGTATTCAGTGTCCACTACAGTCCTGAAGGACTCATCTGATCTCTGCTGTAAGGACAGCACCCCAAAAAGCCCTTTTTAGGGCTAGAACTTCAGCCCAAAAAGCCCTTTTTAGGGCTAGAACTTCAGTAGTTTTTTTTTTGTTTGTTTGTTTTTTTAATCTTATTGCATTTGCCTGCCTGTCAGCCTTTGTGTAAGGCTCACAGCATATACTGTGCCTACTTGCTCATTGCCACCACTCATATCTGGTGTAACATTAGTGTAAGTTTAAAAAAAAAAAACTTTTACTTCAGTTTGCTAGTGTAATCTAATTTCATTTTCCATCAGGCCTGTGTGTCAGGCCCACAGCATATACTGTGATTAATTGCTCTGTGCCACCACTCATATCTGGTGTAACATTAGTGTAATTTTTTTTAAAAAAAAACTTTTACATCAGTCTGCTAGTGTAATCTAATTTCAGTTGCCAGGCCAGCCTGCCACTGCCAGCCTCAGTGCCACCACTCATATCTGGTGTAACATTAGTGTAAATCTTTTTTTAAAAAAAACTTTTACATCAGTCTGCTAGTGTTATTTAATTGTAGTTGCCAGGCCAGCCAGCCACTAGTGCCAGCCTGTGTGTCAGGCTCCCAGCATATCTGTGCCTACTTCCATCCTCAGTGCCACCACTCATATCTGTTTTAACATTAGTGTAACTTTTTTTAAAAAAAACTTTTACATTAGTCTGCTAGTGTTATTTAATTTTAGTTGCCAGGCCAGCCTGCCACTAGTGCCAGCCTGTGTGTCAGGCTCCCAGCATATACTTTGCCTACTTCCATCCTCAGTGCCACCACTCATATCTGGTGTAACATTAGTGTATATTTTTTTAAATTTCTTTTTACATCAGTCTGCTAGTGTTATTTAATTTTAGTTGCCAGGCCAGCCTGCCACAAGTGCCAGCCTGTGTGTCAGGCTCCCAGCATATACTGTGCCTAATTCCATCCTCAGTGCCACCACTCCTATCTGTTGTAACATTAGTGTAATTTTAAAAAAAAACCTTTTACATCAGTCTTCTAGTGTTATTTAATTTTAGTTGCCAGGCCAGCCTGCCACTAGTGCAAGCCTGTGTGTCAGGCTCCCAGCATATACTGTGCCTACTTCCATCCTCAGTTCCACCACTCCTATCTGGTGTAACATTAGTGTACATTTTGTAAAAAAAAACTTTTACATCAGTCTGCTAGTGTTATTTAATTTTAGTTGCCAGGCCAGCCTGCCACTAGTGACAGCCTGTGTGTCAGGCTCCCAGCATATACTGTGCCTACTTCCATCCTCAGTGCCACCACTCATATCTGTTGTAACATTAGTGTACATCTTTTTTTTTAAAACTTTTACATCAGTCTGCTAGTGTTATTTAATTTTAGTTGCCAGGCTAGCCTGCCACTAGTGACAGCCTGTGTGTCAGGCTCCCAGCATATACTGTGCCTACTTCCATCCTCAGTGCCACCACTCATATCTGTTGTAACATTAGTGTACATTTTTTTAAAAAAAAACTTTTACATCAGTCTGCTAGTGTTATTTAATTTTAGTTGCCAGGCCAGCCTGCCACTAGTGCAAGCCTGTGTGTCAGGCTCCCAGCATATACTGTGTCTACTTCCATTCTCAGTGCCACTACTCATATCTGGATTAACATTAGTGTAAATTTTTTTAATTTTTTTTTACATCAGTCTGCTAGTGTTATTTAATTTTAGTTGCCAGGCCAGCCTGCCACAAGTGCAAGCCTGTGTGTCAGGCTCCCAGCATATACTGTGCCTAATTCCATCCTCAGTGCCACTACTCATATCTGTTGTAACATTAGTGTAATTTAAAAAAAAAAAAAAACTTTTATATCAATCTGCTAGTGTTATTTAATTTTAGTTGCCAGGCCAGCCTGCCACTAGTGACAGCCTGTGTGTCAGGCTCCCAGCATATACTGTGCCTACTTTCATCCTCAGTGACACCACTCATATCTGTTGTAACATTAGTGTACATTTTTTAAAAAAAAACTTTTACATCAGTCTTCTAGTGTTATTTAATTTTAGTTGCCAGGCCAGCCTGCCACTAGTGCAAGCCTGTGTGTCAGGCTCCCAGCATATACTGTGTCTACTTCCATTCTCAGTGCCACTACTCATATCTGGATTAACATTAGTGTAACTTTTTTAAAAAAAAACTTTTACATCAGTCTGCTAGTGTTATTTAATTTTAGTTGCCAGGCCAGCCTGCCACTAGTGCCAGCCTGTGTGTCAGGCTCAAAGCATATACTTTGCCTACTTCCATCCTCAGTGCCACCACTCATATCTGGTGTAACATTAGTGTAAATTTTTTTATTTTTTTTTTACATCAGTCTGCTAGTGTTATTTAATTTTAGTTGCCAGGCCAGCCTGCCACAAGTGCAAGCCTGTGTGTCAGGCTCCCAGCATATACTGTGCCTAATTCCATCCTCAGTGCCACTACTCATATCTGTTGTAACATTAGTGTAATTAAAAAAAAAAAAAAACTTTTACATCAATCTGCTAGTGTTATTTAATTTTAGTTGCCAGGCCAGCCTGCCACTAGTGCCAGCCTGTGTGTCAGGCTCCCAGCATATACTGTGTCTACTTCCATCCTCAGTGCCACTACTCATATCTGGTGTAACATTAGTGTAACTTTTTAAAAAAAAAACGTTTACATCAGTCTTCTAGTGTTATTTAATTTTAGTTGCCAGGCCAGCCTGCCACTAGTGCAAGCCTGTGTGTCAGGCTCCCAGCATATACTGTGCCTACTTCCATCCTCAGTGCCACCACTCCTATCTGGTGTAACATTAGTGTAAATTTTGTAAAAAAAAAAAAAACGTTTCCATCAGTCTGCTAGTGTTATTTAATTTTAGTTGCCAGGCCAGCATGCCACTAGTGACAGCCTGTGTGTCAGGCTCCCAGCATATACTGTGCCTACTTCCATCCTCAGTGCCACCACTCATATCTGTTGTAACATTAGTGTACATTTTTTTTTAAAAAAACTTTTACATCAGTCTGCTAGTGTTATTTAATTTTAGTTGCCAGGCCAGCCTGCCACTAGTGACAGCCTGTGTGTGAGGCTCCCAGCATATACTGTGCCTACTTCCAGCCTCAGTGCCACCACTCATATCTGTAGTAACATTAGTGTAAATTTTTTTTAAAAAACTTTTACATCAGTCTGCTAGTGTTATTTAATTTTAGTTGCCAGGCCAGCCTGCCACTAGTGCCAGCCTGTGTGTCAGGCTCCCAGCATATACTGTGCCTACTTCCATCCTCAGTGCCACCACTCATATCTGTTGTAACATTAGTGTACATTTTTTAAAAAAAACTTTTACATCAGTCTGCTAGTGTTATTTAATTTTAGTTGCCAGGCCAGCCTGCCACTGGTGCCAGCCTGTGTGTCAGGCTCCCAGCATATACTGTGTCTACTCCCATCCTCAGTGCCACTACTCATATCTGGTATAACATTAGTGTAACTTTTTTTAAAAAAAAACTTTTACATCAGTCTGCTAGTGTTATTTAATTTTAGTTGCCAGGCCAGCCTGCCACTAGTGCCAGCCTGTGTGTCAGGCTCCCAGCATATACTTTGCCTACTGCCATCCTCAGTGCCACCACTCATATCTGGTGTAACATTAGTGTAATTTTTTTTAAATTTGTTTTTACATCAGTCTGCTAGTGTTATTTAATTTTAGTTGCCAGGCCAGCCTGCCACAAGTGCCAGCCTGTGTGTCAGGCTCCCAGAATATACTGTGTCTACTCCCATCCTCAGTGCCACTACTCATATCTGGTATAACATTAGTGTAACTTTTTTTTAAAAAAAAACTTTTACATCAGTCTGCTAGTGTTATTTAATTTTAGTTGCCAGGCCAGCCTGCCACTAGTGCCAGCCTGTGTGTCAGGCTCCCAGCATATACTGTGCCTACTTCCAGCCTCAGTGCCACCACTCATATCTGTAGTAACATTAGTGTAATTTTTTAAAAAAAAACTTTTACATCAGTCTGCTAGTGTTATTTAATTTTAGTTGCCAGGCCAGCCTGCCACTAGTGCCAGCCTGTGTGTCAGGCTCCCAGCATATACTGTGCCTACTTCCATCCTCAGTGCCACCACTCATATCTGTTGTAACATTAGTGTACATTTTTTTTAAAAAAAACTTTTACATCAGTCTGCTAGTGTTATTTAATTTTAGTTGCCAGGCCAGCCTGCCACTAGTGACAGCCTGTGTGTCAGGCTCCCAGCATATACTGTGCCTACTTCCATCCTCAGTGCCACCACTCATATCTGTTGTAACATTAGTGTACATTTTTAAAAAAAAAACTTTTACATCAGTCTGCTAGTGTTATTTAATTTTAGTTGCCAGGCCAGCCTGCCACTAGTGACAGCCTGTGTGTCAGGCTCCCAGCATATACTGTGCCTACTTCCATCCTCAGTGCCACCACTCATATCTGTTGTAACATTAGTGTACATTTTTTTAAAAAAAACTTTTACATCAGTCTGCTAGTGTTATTTAATTTTAGTTGCCAGGCCAGCCTGCCACTGGTGCCAGCCTGTGTGTCAGGCTCCCAGCATATACTGTGTCTACTCCCATCCTCAGTGCCACTACTCATATCTAGTATAACATTAGTGTAACTTTTTTTTAAAAAAAACTTTTACATCAGTCTGCTAGTGTTATTTAATTTTAGTTGCCAGGCCAGCCTGCCACTAGTGCCAGCCTGTGTGTCAGGCTCCCAGCATATACTTTGCCTACTTCCATCCTCAGTGCCACCACTCATATCTGGTGTAACATTAGTGTAATTTTTTTAAAATTTGTTTTTACATCAGTCTGCTAGTGTTATTTAATTTTAGTTGCCAGGCCAGCCTGCCACAAGTGCCAGCCTGTGTGTCAGGCTCCCAGAATATACTGTGTCTACTCCCATCCTCAGTGCCACTACTCATATCTGGTATAACATTAGTGTAACTTTTTTTTTAAAAAAACTTTTACATCAGTCTGCTAGTGTTATTTAATTTTAGTTGCCAGGCCAGCCTGCCACTAGTGCCAGCCTGTGTGTCAGGCTCCCAGCATATACTTTGCCTACTTCCATCCTCAGTGCCACCACTCATATCTGGTGTAACATTAGTGTAATTTTTTTTAAATTTGTTTTTACATCAGTCTGCTAGTGTTATTTAATTTTAGTTGCCAGGCCAGCCTGCCACTAGTGACAGCCTGTGTGTCAGGCTCCCAGCATATACTGTGCCTACTTCCATCCTCAGTGCCACCACTCATATCTGTTGTAACATTAGTGTACATTTTTTAAAAAAAACTTTTACATCAGTCTGCTAGTGTTATTTAATTTTAGTTGCCAGGCCAGCCTGCCACTAGTGCCAGCCTGTGTGTCAGGCTCCCAGCATATACTGTGCCTACTTCCATCTTCAGTGCCACTACTCATATCTGGTGTAACATTAGTGTAACTTTTTTAAAAAAAAACTTTTACATCAGTCTTCTAGTGTTATTTAATTTTAGTTGCCAGGTCAGCCTGCCACTAGTGCAAGCCTGTGTGTCAGGCTCCCAGCATATACTGTGCCTACTTCCATCCTCAGTGCCACCACTCCTATCTGGTGTAACATTAGTGTAAATTTTGTAAAAAAAAACTTTTACATCAGTCTGCTAGTGTTATTTAATTTTAGTTGCCAGAACAGCCTGCCACTAGTGACAGCCTGTGTGTCAGGCTCCCAGCATATACTGTGCCTACTTCCATCCTCAGTGCCACCACTCATATCTGTTGTAACATTAGTGTAAATTTTTAAAAAAAAAAACTTTTACATCAGTCTTCTAGTGTTATTTAATTTTAGTTGCCAGGCCAGCCTGCTACTAGTGCCAGCCTGTGTGTCTGGCTCCAAGCATATACTGTGCCTACTTCCATCCTCAGTGCCACCACTCCTATCTGTTGTAACATTAGTGTAAATTTTGTTAAAAAATTTTTTTACATCAGTCTGCTAGTGTTATTTAATTTTAGTTGCCAGGCCAGCCTGCCACTAGTGCCAGCCTGTGTGTCAGGCTCCCAGCAAATACTGTGCCTACTTCCATCCTCAATGCCACCATTCATATCTGTGGTAACATTAGTGTAAATTTAAAAAAAAAACTTTTACATCAGTCTGCTAGTGTTATTTAATTGCAGTTGCCTGCCTGCCAGCGTGTGTGCCAGGCCCACTTTCCAACTAGTGCCACCAATCATATTTGTTATAACAGTAGTGTAAATATTTAAATAAAAAACTTTTTTTACTGTGAAACATCAGTCTGTTAGTGTAATCTAATTGCAGTTGCCTGCCTGCCAGCGTGTGTGCCAGGCCCACTTGCCAACTAGTGCCACCACTCATATTTGTTATAACAGTAGTGTAAATATTTAAATAAAAAACTTTTTTGACTGTGAAACATCAGTCTGTTAGTGTAATCTAATTGAAGTTGCCTGCCTGCCATCATGTGTGCCAGGCCCACTTGCCAAGTTAGTGGCACCACTCATATTTGTTGTAACAGTAGTGTAAATATTTTTTAAAAAAACTTTTTGACTGTGAAACATCAGTCTGCTAGTGCAATCAAATTGCAGTTGCCTGCCTGCCAGCGTGTGTGCCAGGCCCACTTGCCAACTAGTGCCACCAATCATATTTGTTATAACAGTAGTGTAAATATTTAAAATAAAAACTTTTTTGACTGTGAAACATCAGTCTGCTAGTGTAATCTAATTGAAGTTGCTTGCCTGCCAGCGTGTGTGCCAGGCCCCCTTGCCAAGTTAGTGGCACCACTCATATTTGTTGTAACAGTAGTGTAAATATTTAAAAAAAAAACTTTTTTGACTGTGAAACATCAGTCAGCTAGTGCAATCTAATTGCAGTTGCCTGCATGCCAGCGTGTTTGCCAAGCCCACTTGCCAACTAGTGCCACAACTTATATTTGTTGTAACAGTAGTGTAAATATTTAAAAAAAAAAAACTTTTTTGACTCTGAAACATCAGTCTGCTATTGTAATCTAATTGAAGTTGCCTGCCTGCCAGCGTGTGTGCCAGGCTCACTTGCCAAGTTAGTGGCACCACTCATATTTGTTGTAACAGTAGTGTAAATATTTAAAAAAAAAACTTTTTTGACTGTGAAACATCAGTCTGCTAGTGCAATCGAATGGCAGTTGTCTGCCTGCCAGCGTGTGTGCCAGGCCCACTTGCCAACTAGTGCCACCAATCATATTTGTTATAACAGTATTGTAAATATTTAAAAAAAAAAATTGACTGTGAAACATCAGTCAGCTAGTGTAATCTAATTGCAGTTGCCTGCCTGCCAGCGTGTGTGCCAGGCCCACTTGCCAACTAGTGCCACCACTCATATTTGTTATAACAGTAGTGTAAATATTTAAAAAAAAAAACTTTTTTGACTGTGAAACATTAGTCAGCTAGTGCAATCGAATTGCAGTTGCCTGCCTGCCAGCGTGTTTGCCAGGCCCACTTGCCAACTAGTGCCACCACTCATATTTGTTATAACAGTAGTGTAAATATTTAAAAAAAAACTTTTTTGACTGTGAAACATCAGTCTGCTAGTGTAATCTAATTGAAGTTGCCTGCCTGCCAGCGTGTGTGCCAGGCCCACTTGCCAAGTTACTGGCACCACTCATATCTGTTGTAACAGTAGTGTAAATATTTTAAAAAAAACTTTTTTGACTGTGAAACATCAGCCTGCTAGTGCAATCGAATTGCAGTTGCCTGACTGCCAGCATGTGTGCCAGGCCCACTTGCCAACTAGTGCCACCAGTCATATTTGTTATAACAGTATTGTAAATATTTAAAAAAAAAAACTTTTTTGACTGTGAAACATCATTCAGCTAGTGTAATCTAATTGCAGTTGCCTGCCTGCCAGCGTGTGTGCCAGGCCCACTTGCCAACTAGTGCCACCAATCATATTTGTTATAACAGTAGTTTAAATATTAAAGAAAACAATTTTTTGACTGTGAAACATCAGTCTGCTAGTGTAATCTAATTGATGTTGCCTGCCTGCCAGCGTGTGTGCCAGGCCCACTTGCCAACTAGTGCAACCAATCATATTTGTTGTAACAGTAGTGTAAAGATTTTAAAAAAAATGTTGGACTGTGAAACATCACTCTGCTATTGTAATCTTATTGCATTTGCCTGCCTGCCATCGTGTGTGCCAGGCCCACTTGCCAAGTTAGTGGCACCATTCATATTTGTTGTAACAGTAGTTTAAATATTTAAAAAATAAAAAATTTTGACTGTGAAACATCAGTCTGTTTTTTTGTGTCAGGCTCACAGCGTATACTCTGCCCACTTGCCCAGTGGCACCACTCATATTTGGTTTAATAGTAGTGTAAGTCTACATTTAAAAAAAAAAAAATTACAAGCAGAGGCAGGCCGTCACGACCCTCGTGGTCGTGGTGCTGTGATTCCCTTTGACCCTACAATAATGCACAGTGTTCAGAGGCCACGTGCCATGAAAGCGAAAAATTCTGAGGAGGAACTAGTTGAATGGCTAACACAGGACACCCAATCTTCTACAGCTTCCGCTCCTAACCTTGACGCACCATCCACCTCCAGCTTAGCTTCGGGCACCTCTCAAGTGACCAGTGCTACTCGCCCGCCTGCCGCCACCACCAACACTAGCACCACAGCCGCTTCACTTGATCTGTCAGTGGAGTTATTGACACATCAGTTGGAAGGAATGAGTGATGCGCAACCATCATTGACAGAGGATGTAGATAACAATGATATGTCTCAGTCAGGCAGCATTACAGACATGGACGTATGGTGTGATGATGATGGTGATGTTGTACCCGCTGCTGCTTCCTTTGTTGATTTGTCAGATACAAGTGAAGCGGTTGATGATGATGCGTCCATAGATGTCACATGGGTGCCCGCTAGAAGAGAAGAAGAAGAGGGGGAAAGTTCAGACGGGGAGACAGAGCAGAGGAGACGATTTGGAAGCAGGGGGAGGTCATCGCAAGGAGCTAGTGGCACAGTCAGACAGCATGCATCGGCACCCGGGTCAGCCAGACAGCACACCAATCAACGCATGCTGTTGCCACCACCAGAATGCCGTCATCGCAGAGCTCAGCAGTGTGGCATTTTTTTTGTGTGTCTGCCTCTGACAACAGCGATGCCATTTGCAACCTGTGCCAAAAGAAACTGAGTCGTGGGAAGTCCAACACCCACCTAGGTACAACTGCTTTGCGAAGGCACATGCTCTCACATCACAAACGCTGATGGGATGAACACATGAGTAGAAGCAGCACACAAACTCAAAGCCGCCATCCTCCTCCTGGTCCAGCATCTTCAGCCATGTCAACCACTGCTGTCCTCCTTGCCCCCTCTCAACCATCCGCCACTCAGTCTCTCTTATGTAGCAGTTCCTGGTCATCTGCCCACAGTCAGGTGTCTGTCAAGGACATGTTTGAGTGTAAGAAGCCAATTTCGCAAAATCACCCCCTTGCCCGGCGTCTGACAGCTGGGTTGTCAGAACTCTTAGCCCACCAGCTTTTACCATACAAGCTGGTGGAGTCTGAGGCGTTCAAAAAATTTGTATCTATTGGGACACCGCAGTGGAAGGTACCCGGCCGAAATTTCTTTTCACAAAAGGCAATCCCCAACCTGTACTTGATTGTGCGAAAGGAAGTAATGGCATGTCTGGCACACAGCATTGGGGCAAAGGTCCATCTGACCACTGATAGCTGGTCTACAAAGCATGGTCAGGGCAGGTATATCACCTACACTGCACATTGAGTAAACCTGCTGACAGCTGACAAGCATGGAATGCATGGCTCTGCAGAGGAGTTGGTGACACCGCCACGACTTGCAGGCAGGCCTGCTGCTACCTTATCTACTCCTCCTACTCCATCTTCTTCCATAACCTCTTCCTCGGCTGAGTCCTCTTCTGCTGCTGCATCTTGCTCCACATCAACGGCACCCCCCCAGCTCCCCAGGTACTATCCAACATCCCGGATACGGCAGTGTCACACTGTCTTGGGGTTGACTTGTCTGAAAGCAGAGAGTCACACCGCACCAGCACTCCTGTCCGCCCTGAATGCACAAGTGGATCAGTGGCTGACTCCGCACCAACTGGAGATTGGCAAAGTTGTTTCTGACAATGGAAGTAATTTGGTGGCGGCATTGAAATTGGGCAAGTGGACACATGTGCCGTGCATGGCACATGTGTGTAATCTGATTGTACAACGCTTTGTGCATAAGTACCCAGGCTTACAGGACGTCCTGAAGCAGGCCAGGAAGGTGTGTGGCCATTTCAGGCGTTCCTACACGGCCATGGCGCACTTGTCAGATATCCAGCGGCGAAACAACCTGCCAGTGAGGCGCTTGATTTGCGACAGCCCGACACGTTGGAATTCAACACTCCTAATGTTTGACCGCCTGCTACAACAAGAAAAAGCTGTTAACGAGTATTTGTATGACCGGGGTGCTAGGACAGCCTCTGGGGAGTTGGGGATTTTTTTGCCACGTTACTGGACGCTCATGTGCAATGCCTGTAGGCTCATGCGTCCTTTTGAGGAGGTGACAAACCTAGTCAGTCACACCAAAGGCACCAACAGCGACATCATACCATTTGTTTTCTTCCTGGAGCGTGCCATGCGAAGAGTGCTGGATCAGGCCGTAGATGAGCGTGAAGAGGAAGAGTTGTGGTCTCCATCACCACCAGAAACAGCCTTATCAGCATTGCTTGCTGGACCAGCTGCAATGCAGGAAGAGGATTGTGAGGAAGAGGAGTCAGAGGAGGAATGTGGCTTTGAGGAGGAGGAGGAAGACCAAGCACAACAGGCATCCCAGGGTGCTCGTTGTTGTCACCTATCTGGTACCCGTGGTGTTGTACATGGCTGGGGGGAAGAAGATACTTTCAGTGAGATCAGTGAGGACGAGGAACGGGATATGATTAGCTCGGCATCCAACCTTGTGCAAATGGGGTCTTTCATGCTGTCGTGCCTGTTGAGGGACCCTCGTATAAAAAAGCTGAAGGAGAACAACCTGTACTGGGTGTCCAACCATCTTTTTACATCTCCCGGTTCCTAAAAATTATCTCCGGGTTCCTAAAATCGATGCCATACCTGTACTCGATTGTGCAAAAGGTTGGCATATGTGGTCTTTCATTCTGTTGTGCCTGTTGAGGGTCGGGGACACTTGTATAAAAAGGCTGAAGGAGAACGACCTGTACTGGGTGTCCAAGCATCTTTTTCCATCTCCCGGTTCCTAAAAGTTATCTCTGCGTTCCTAAAATTGATGCCATACCTGTACTCAATTGTGCAAAAGGATGGCATATGTGGTATTTCATGATGTTGTGCCTGTTGAGGGTCGGGGACCCTCGTATAAAAAGGCTAAAGGAGGACGACCTGTACTGGGTGTCCAAGCATCTTTTTCCATCTCCCGGTTCCGAAAATCCATGCCATATAAATGTCCCCTGATAGGGGACACCGCAGTGGAAGGTACACAGCCACAATTTCTTTGCACAAAAGGCAATCCCTGACCCCAACCTGTACTCGATTGTGCAAAAGGAAGTAACCTTACCATGGGTCCCAGACCAGACCATACGTCTTTGTAATTCTCTGTCTGTGAAATTATATATCTATCAAATCAATCTATTTATCTATCAAATCTATCTAACTATCAATTGTATCTATCAAATGTATATTGCATCTATTGATCTATGTAATTCGTATCTATCCAATGTATATTGCATCTATTGATCTATGTAATCTATGTATCTATCTATCAAATCTATCTATCTCGTGGCCGGACTGTTTTGTGATACTGACAGCCACTTGTGTTTCGGCCAAATTTGAAGTAGGAGAACCGACCAAGCATCTTTTTCCATCTCCTGCTTCCTAAAATCCATGCCATATACACCTCCCCTGGCGCCGCAACTGCCTCTGGGAACCTTACCATGGGTCTCAGATTGCACGTCTTGTAATTCTCTGTCTGTGAAATTATATATCTATCAAATCAATATATTTATCTATCAAATCTATCTAACTATCAATCGTATCTGTCAAATGTATATTGCATCTATTGATCTATGTAATTCGTATCTATCCAATGTATATTGCATCTATTGATCTATGTAATCTATGTATCTATCTATCAAATCTATCTATCTTGTGGCCGGACTGTTTTGTGACACTGACAGCCACTTGTGTTTTGGCCAAATTTGAAGTAGGAGGAACGACCAAGCATCTTTTTCCATCTCCCGCTTCCTAAAATCCATGCCATATACACCTCCCCTGGCACCGCAACTGCCTCTGGGAACCTTACCATGGGTCTCAGACCGCATGTCTTGTAATTCTCTGTCTGTGAAATTATATATCTATCAAATCTATCTATCTATCTCGTGACCACTTGTGTTTCGGCCAAATTTGAAGTAGGAGGACCGACCAAGCATCTTTTTCCATCTCCCGCTTCCTAAAATCCATGCCATATACAACTCCCCCGATAGGGGGAGTAACAGGTATTAAACTGCTAAGAATAGTACTACTTAACATACCACTCATATCTGGTGGCACAATAGATTGCACGGGCAGTGCCCGGAATTTGAAGCAGGAGGACTGACCAGGCATCTTTTTCCATCTCCCTGTTCCGAAAATCCATGCCATATACACGTCCCCTGGCGCCGCAACTGCCTCTGGGAACCTTACTATGGGTCCCAGAACGCACGTCTTGTAATTCTCTGTCTGGTGAAATTATATATCTATCAAATCTATCTATTTATCTATCAAATCTATCTAACTATCATTCGTATCTATCAAATGTATATTGCATCTATTTATCTATGTAATTCGTATCTATCAAATGTATATTGCATCTATTGATCTATGTAATTCGTATCTATCAAATGTATATTGCATCTATTGATCTATGTAATTCGTATCTATCAAATGTATATTGCATCGATTGATCTATGTAATTTGTATCTATCATATGTATATTGCATCTATTGATTTATGTATCTATCTATCAAATCTATCTATCTGGTGGTTGTGCAAATGAACTGTTTGCGGTTGTTTGCGGTGCTTTACACGGGGAGTTTGGTCTGTCACTGTGAAGCGGGCGTAACCCTTACACTACCTGATCGATACAACATCATACCTGATGTTTTAAAGCACGTTATTCCAAACAATTTAGGAATGTTAGGTGATTTATGCCCTTTATGGATTAAAAGCAGACTCTGCATCAACTATGTAATTTTCTGTGGGAGTTTTGCCATGGATCCCCCTCCGGCATGCCACAGTCCAGGTGTTAGTCCTCTTGAAACAACTTTTCCATCACTATTGTGGCCAGAAAGAGTCCCTGTTGGTTTTAAAGTTCGCCTGCCTATTGAAGTCAATGGCGGTTCGCCCGGTTCGCGAACAGTTGCGGAAGTTCGAGTCCGCCGTTCGCGAACCGAAATTTTTAGGTTCGAGACATCACTAATTATATATATATATATCTCATATACAGTATCTCACAAAAGTTAGTACACCCCTCACATTTTATTATATCTTTTCATGTGACAACAGTGAAGAAATGACACTTTGCTACAATGTAAAGTAGTGAGTGTACAGCCTGTATAACAGTGTAAATTTGCTGTCCCCTTAAAATAACTCAACACACAGCCATTAATATCTAAACCATTGGCAACAAAAGTGTGTCCATCCCTAAGTGGAAATATCCAAATTTGGCCCAATTAGCCATTTTTCCTTTCCCGGTGTCATGCGACTCGTTAATGTTACAAGGTCTCAGGTGTGAATGGGGAGCAGGTGTGTTAAATTTGGTGTTATCGCTCTCACACTCTCGCATACTGATCATTGGAAGTTCAACATGGCACCTCATGGCACAGAACTCTCTGAGGATCTGAAAAAAAGAATTGTTGCTCTACATAATGATGGCCTAGGCTATAGGAAGATTGCCAAGACCCTGAAACTGAGCTGCAGCACGTTGGGGAAGACCATACAGTGGTTTCACAGGACAGGTTCCACTCAGAACAGACCTTGCCATGGTCAACCAAATAAGTTGAGTGAACGTGCTCAGTGTCATATCCAGAGGTTGTCTTTGGGAAATAGACGCATGAGTGCTGCCAGCATTGCTGCAGAGGTTGAAAGGGTGGGGGGTCAGTCTGTCAGTTCACAGACCATACGCTGCACACTGCATTAAATTTGTCTGCATGGATGTTGTTCCAGAAGGAAGCCTCTTCTAAAGATAATGCACAAGAAAGCCCACAAACAGTTACCTAGCAGTGATTCAACCTACTCCCAGCTGATGAGTGGCAAAAACCATGAAACAGCTGTCCTGGGATTGGTATGAATCAATGTACTAACCCTAGCTAAGCTTAAAAGCTGTGTATACAGCAATACTATAGCATAAAGAGAAGTCTGCCTAAAAGCAGTCTAAAGTAAAAAAGTGAGTCATTATGAACCTTATTTTCATAATGTACCCAGAATCCTTTGCTGCATTGAAAACAATGTGTTCAGAGGTTTTCTGTGGGAAAATTAAGTCTTCTGACTTGTATAGATTTGTAAATGAACTACACAATGAGTTATTTTCTCTACATTTTGTGCTTACTTAGTAGGGGATTTTAAACTCACTTTTCACCTCCCCATAACTATATATGTGTGTATATATATATATATATATATATATATATATAGTGACAGAACCCAAGGCATAGTAATGGAAGGTGTCTATATTCCCTCAAAAGTGCTGCAGTGCGGGGTATGGTTATTATAGTTAGAAGACAACCCCAGGGAGAATTGTTATGTTTGTTTGCCACATAGAGAAAATATGTGATTTATTTCTGGGTCCCTGGGGTGGAGTATTTGGAGAGTAGGGTGGGCCAGTGCTCCACCCCGCAGTTTGCAGGTAGCACATTATGTCAAAAAGTCCAGTCCAGGAATTCTGTCTGACTCAGCTAGCTACTCACCTGCATATGGTAATCGACAGCAGGTGCTAATAAAATCCCCAGTCAGGGTTTGAGAGGTAGATTTTTGCCAGCAGTAAAGGAAAACTGCAAACACTCTCCTGAGAGACTGAGAGGAATTATATCTAAAGGACAAAGTTTGAAAGGTCTGTGCAATATTACTTTTGTGAAAAGCTACTTAGTGCAGACAGTTGTACTTGTTAGTAAGTGCTCAGTGGAGCAAGCCTCTTTTGTTTTGTTTATCTTTATTTTGCCTGTTTTTGCCAGACCTGATAATAAACAGACTGTATTTTATAAAGCTACAACCTTGTGTGGTGTTTCCAGCTTTGAGGACTGTGTGTTTCCAAGATCCCAGGTCACATATGGTGGAGGTAGCGGGCAACACACTGATAGTCTGTTAAGGAAACAATACCACACTTAAAATGGAGGAAGTTGTAAAGGCTTTACTACAGGCTACGGCCTCACAGCAACAGGCCACTGCCACACAGCAGCAAGCTACTGCCAGCCAGCAAGAAAATATTGCAGTGCTACAAAAACTGGTATTAACACAAAGAGAGGAACAGCAGAATATCGCACGTACCATGCAGCAGGAGATTCGAGGCCTATCTGAAAGACTGGGCAGGTGTGCTGCAGAAATTCCACACAGTTCTAAGACTCTGAGAGTGAGTAACTATTTGCAAAAGATGGTGGCTACAGATGATGTGGAGGCTTACCTGATGGCTTTTGAAAGGACAGCCGAAAGAGAAGGGTGGCCTGCGTCTGAATGGGCAAGTCTCCTTGCACCATTTCTGAGTGGAGAACCTCAGAAGGCATATTATGATTTGGAGCCTGAGCAGGCCAGTGACTATAAAAAGCTAAAAACAGAAATCTTGGCCCGCCTGGGAGTAACGACAGCAGTAAGGGCCCAGCGATTTCACTCCTGGACTTACAGTCAAGACAAAGCCGTGCGGTCACAGATGTTTGACTTGATACATCTTGCCAGGAAATGGCTACAGCCAGAGGTCAACTCAGCTAGTCACATTGTGGAACAGCTCGTGATGGACCGGTTCCTGCGAGGATTGCCTGTTTCCCTGCGGCGGTGGGTCAGCCAGAGTGAACCTAAAACTGCTGACGGTCTAGTTGCCCTGGTGGAACGCTATTTGACTGCCGGAGAGTTTCTACAAATCCCCAACCAGGAAAGACCTAGAACCCCGAAGATCCAGAGTCCCAGTAAATTGGGTAAGACTGTTCCGGGGAAAAGGGGGTATCGGGAGGAGCAGATGGGTTTTTACAACCCGAGAGACATTACAGCAAGGGACAAGAGTTTTGTGAGGCAGGAAGGGTCCACAATAGCCTCAAAGATGTTGTCTAATGCTAATATTAAATGTTTTCAATGTAAAGAGTATGGACATTTTGCAAAGGACTGGCCTGAGAATGATGTTGCTATGGAATGTAATGTTGGCAATATGAGAGACAATTATTCATTGTACTCTCGCTCAGTATATGTAATTACCAAAAATGATTGTTTTAATGGCCACCCTTGGTGCACTGTAAGGTTGGAGGGAAATGAAATTAAAGCTTTGCTGGACTCTGGTAGCATGGTTACGCTCATAGACAGGGGTCTGTTGAGAAATACTCCTATTGATAATTACCAGAACCTAGATATTGCTTGCGTCCATGGGGACATACACAAGTATCCAACTGCTAAAGTACTTATTGAAACTCAAAATGGCCCTATAAATCATAGAGTTGGTTTAGTGGATAAATTAGTCCATGAAATGATAATAGGCAGAGATTTTCCCCATTTTTTGAATCTATGGGATGCTGCTGAGGAAAATTCACCGGATTCAGTAGAGGGCGCTGTTTGTGACTTTCCCTTTTCTGATTTATTGGGGGATGACTTAGACAAAATAACTCCTGCTAGAGGGAAACACTCAACCCCTATGGAAACCCTAGTTGGAGGTAATACTGAACAGAATAATACAGGTCAATCTAATATATCTGAACCTGATGTAGAAATAACTGACCTAGAGGTTAGCCCAAGTAACTTTAGGGCTGCACAATGGGAGGATCCAACTTTAGCTGCGGCTAGAAACTATATTTCCGTAAGAAATGGCACCCCCATTAATACTGATAAAGCACTCACCTATCCATACTTTGAAGTGGAAAATGATTTATTGTACAGAGTTGGGAAAAAGGAGTCTGTCAAACAGCTGTTAGTACCCCAGGCATATTGACACACTGTATTAAATCTGGCACATAGCCACATACTTGGGGGGCACTTGGGGATTGAAAAAACCAGAGAGAGAATTCTTAGGAGGTTTTATTGGCCAGGTGTAATGGCATCTATCACAAATTATTGTTCTTCTTGTCCTGAATGCCAATTAACTGCCCCTCTTACAGCATACCGTAGCCCCTTGGTGCCCTTACCCATAATTGAGGTCCCATTTGAACGCATTGGTATGGATTTTGTGGGTCCTCTTGTAAAGTCTGCAAGGGGGCACCAGTATATATTGGTAATAGTAGACTATGCTACACATTAAGCAATAGCACAAAAGAAATCCAGCAAACCTCCCAGGCGTATAATCAATCAAAATTTATTAAAGGAAAACCGTGCAAAAAAACTTATAAAAAAAGGTAAAACACACAGAAAAAATGTCCCAACACCTGGAACAGATACAGGAATCGTCCTACGCGTTTCAGCAGATATTCGCCTTATTCATGGACATAATTTGCTCCACACTAACATTGTCTATTTAAACACACCCTTGTCATCAGGTGTAAGGGCTCCAGGTGCTAATTGTTAAAGGGACAGACCTATGTCAACACTATGTGGGAATAAAGACAGACTATAAGTGGCTAGTCATTGGGGGAAATTACAAAGTACAAGTATCAACAATTTATTGTCCACTCAGGCTAAACATATATATATATCTCTGATAGCATATTCAACCTTAACCATCAAATAAAAGATATCTTATAAAGAAAATGGGAACAGCCTATGATTATTTTAAAGCCTATATATGAGCGGATTAAATAACACCATAATGATAACCATGTAATTTTGTAAATCCATAGAGGGGTAAGGGGTGTTAGTTACCTCATATTATTAATTACCACTATGACAATTTTAATTATATACATATTTGGTTATAATAATGTACCTAAAGGTTCAAATATTTATTATCTAAGTTTATCCTGTATATTCATAGGGATAAAATATGAGCTAACTAGTATAAGAAATAGTCCTTTGTATTAAATATTAGTGCATAATGAAATTCCTATTTAACAAGGAAATAATTTCATACTACTTCAAATACTCCCTTTAATCCTAATTATAATTCTTATTTATTAGTTCCTCCATACATTAATGACATCGCCCACTATATTGAAGCCGTCTGGAATCCTAGTTTTCATTTTGAAAATCCAGAAGGCCTCTTTATATGAGAGTTTAGTTACTCTATCTCCACCACGTATGGCGGGTTTAATATGGTCAATAATTTGCCATTTTAGACTGCTTACCACTTTATTGTGGATATGTATGAAATGTCTGGCAAGGTCAGAACATTCAATACCATGTTCAATATTTTTGAGATGCTCCCTAATCCTAGTTCTGCACTCTCTGGAGGTGCATCCAATGTATTGTTTTTTACATTCTACGCAATCTATGAGATAGATAACGAAGATAGAGCGACAGTTTGTATACGCATCCAACTCATAGACCCTATGTGTGGTGTATGATTGGAAGCTCTTAGAAACCTTTGTGAAACCACAGGCAATGCAATTGCTGTAATGACACTTATAGTGGCCTTTTACATTCAGCCAACTATTGCTTCTAGCTTGTGTATTTCTAAGAAGGCTAGGAGAAACCGCATTGCCTATCGTGTAGCCTCTACGCGAGACAAAATTGCATCCCTTCTGTACAAGGTCTTTGAGGCTGTCCTCAGCAGTCAGAATAGGTAGATGCTTTTCCACAATTCCACATATATCATTAAATTGCGCACTATATGTGGTAACAAATGTAGGTCTTGAGCTATCGAAACGTTGTTTGTTTACTGGGGCTTTTTTATCTAGAAGGAGAGTCTCTCTATCCAACCTAGTTACTTCTAGGAGAGCTCTATCTATTGTTTTTATGTGATAGCCTCTCTCTAGGAGATTCTTTCTCATTTTCAAACTCTCTGCATTAAAAACTTCATTATCTGTGCAATTACGTTTCAACCTTATGAATTGCCCTTTCGCTATTCCAAAACCCATATGTTTTGGATGATTGCTTCGGCCATGTAATATGGCATTTGCTGCAATTGGTTTACGATATAAGGTTGTCTTTATTTGCTGAGTATCAGTTTCTCCTATTAATAAGAGGTCTAGATAGGGTATAGATTCTTTGTTACTCTCATAGGTGAATTGCAAATTTGCATCATTGCAATTGAGGAATTTAACAAACTCCTTTAGTCTAGATGGACCCCCTGTCCAAATGAACAGGAGGTCATCGATATATCTTTTATACATGGTGATGTAGCCCCTGAAGGGGTTTGTATCTCCAAAGACGTGGCAGGCCTCCCACCAACCCATATATAGGTTGGCGTATGCCGGGGCAAACTTTGCCCCCATGGCAGTGCCACGTCTCTGGAGATAAAAAGTCCCCTCGAATTGGAAAAAGTTATGAGTTAGTAAAAAATCCAACGTTTGGATTAGAAAAGTCTTAAGACACTCATCATAGTTGCTGAATCTATCCAACATATATGAGATGGCTTCTAAACCTTTCTTATGAGGGATAGCAGAATATAGACTGACTACATCTATAGTCAGCCATTCCGCAGTATCTGTCCAGGATACCTCTTTCAGACAACCCAAGAGGTGTTTCGTATCCTTGAGGTATGAAGGAAGACCATAGACTACTGGTTGTAATAAAGATTCAATCCATGTAGAAATATTTTCAAAAAGAGATCCTATACCCGCCACAATAGGCCTTCCTTTCACCCCCTCCAAGGATTTATGAACCTTGGGGAGGTGATGGAATATGGGGGTAACAGGATTTTGAACAAAAAGGTAATCTACAGTGCCTTGGTCTAAAACACCCATCTCCAAGCCATCATCTAGCAGTGATTTAAGTTGCTGCCTGTATTTTTCCGTTGGATTGTGTCTAAGAGTTTCATAGACTTCTATATCATTGAGTTGCCTAAAAGCTTCCTCAAGATATAGCTGCTTGTCTTGTACTACCACGCAGCCACCCTTGTCCGCCCTCTTTATTACAATGTCCTCTCTAGATTTTAAGTCATTGAGGGCCTTAGATTGTTCATTATTTAAGTTTGGATAAGGATGCTTAGTGTTATTGAAAAGTGCAATGAGGTCCTCTTCAATTCTATGGTGAAAAGCCTCTAAGAATGGCCCTCTTTCCCTTGTTGGATAAAAAATTGATTTTGGTGTATATCCACCATGAGCAAACTTAAGGGGAATTTCATCAACTATTGATTCTTTGGCTAGATCATGTGCCTTTAGTAGATCACATGCCTCTGTAAAATCAACTATGTCATATATTTTGGGTAGAGTGTCACTAGAGTGTATAAAATCTACATCTCCATTGACATCTATTTCATCTTTTTTCCAAAAGAATTTTCTTAGTGTGAGATCCCGAACCATTTTATTCACGTCCACAATAGTGTTGAACAAATTAAATTTATTAGTCGGCACATAACCTAAACCAAAACTCAATACCTCTTTTTCCTCTTTAGTAAGAGTGTAATTTGAGATGTTAATTACGTTCATAGTGCATATTTGTTTCTTCCTCCTCTCTTTTGCCTCCTTGCCCCTCTGCCTCTTGCTCCTCTTCCTATGTTTCCTCCTCTTTCCCTGGTATTTGGATCTACCTGAAAAACCTGCTGTTCAGAATTAAGGACTAAATTTGTTTGTTGTTTTAATATAGGGTTAGGAGTTTCATTGTCCTTTAGGAAATCCTGCCTCCTCTGGTCAACTGATGTAACTACATTGGTGTTTTTAAATGCATTTCTATTACTGCTGTTACTATTGTACCTTGTAACTATGGGGTCAACTCTAGTGATACCGGTGTTTTTGGGTTTTACTATTTGTTCATTATGTTCTGGTTGCATAATTGTAGGCTGTTCTAAGTCTGCCTGATGTAAAGTATTTCCCTCAGAACTTTGCTCAACAAATGTTACATGCTTTTCAACTGGTGAAGTTGTCCTAGCCCTATTCCTGGACCTAGATCTAGATCTGGATCTATTACTAGTACCAGGATTGCTACGTGTATGCCAGGTGTAGACCCTGTCATTGGTATGGTCATCACTATCTCTAATGAATTTTTTAAGCTTAAAATTATCCAACTCCACTTTAAACTTATCTATAGATTCTTTCAGCAGAGCGTCCATATCCCCATATTTGGGGTGCAACACATAATCATTAAGCTGTACTTGTAATTCAGACAGTTCCTCCCTTGTTTTATGTAAGACAGTCTCTTTATAGGATATGATTAACTCCATTAGTCTCCTTGAACAGTCCGTTAGGATGTCATTCCATTTAGCAATAAAGGAAGAGTCATTTGTTTGAAATGTGGGATATTTATTTAGGCGCAGCCCCCTGGGAATTAGGCCCATTATAAGGTATTTCTCCAGGGCACGTTTGTCCCACCATGTTTTATATTCCTTGATAAGTGTACGTTCCATATACAAAAAGATGTCACTCATTGATAAAGTCTCTTTTTGATTGATAAAGGTGTCTTCAATTGTAAGTCTGTCCATTTCAATATGTGACATAGGTCTAAGAGAGTAAAGTTCACGGTTTTCCATATTATCCATACTTATTTAGCCCTTTATTACAGAAAATATTTGTGAATCATGCACAAAGAGCTTAGGACACAGTGTGTATGAAAATGTAAGGGTATGCACTAGTCGAAATGTCAGAGGGAAAATTAGCCAGTCACAGCAAGTAGATAAATCACAAGAAATCCCCCTTTAGACAGCTCCAGACTTGTATAGTGCATATACCCAACAGCATTAATCCTTAGAATATACAGAGTGGTATTGTGAAAACTCACCAGCACCAGTTGATTCAAACGGATGTTTAAGCAGCCTAATCAGCCTCCGGATCGTTCACCACTCTGTGGGTCCCCGGGCCGGTACTATGCACCTTCGACTGCCGTAGTTGAATTGGTAAGTCCCCAACTCTGTGAGCACACCGCCTCTGTAAAATGCCTTCAATGAAATGCCAAACAACACACTCCGGCGGCTTGCGATGACGTCATCAGCCGGTATCGAAACCGGGTATTCCAAGCCTCTGTCCTGGAAGACGCCGAGGTTTGAGCTGGTTGTTAGACAGCAAGCAATAGCACAAAAGAAATCCAGCAAACCTCCCAGGCGTATAATCAATCAAAATTTATTAAAGGAAAACCGTGCAAAAAAACTTATAAAAAAAGGTAAAACACACAGAAAAAATGTCCCAACACCTGGAACAGATACAGGAATCGTCCTACGCGTTTCAGCAGATATTCGCCTTATTCATGGACATAATTTGCTCCACACTAACATTGTCTATTTAAACACACCCTTGTCATCAGGTGTAAGGGCTCCAGGTGCTAATTGTTAAAGGGACAGACCTATGTCAACACTATGTGGGAATAAAGACAGACTATAAGTGGCTAGTCATTGGGGGAAATTACAAAGTACAAGTATCAACAATTTATTGTCCACTCAGGCTAAACATATATATATATCTCTGATAGCATATTCAACCTTAACCATCAAATAAAAGATATCTTATAAAGAAAATGGGAACAGCCTATGATTATTTTAAAGCCTATATATGAGCGGATTAAATAACACCATAATGATAACCATGTAATTTTGTAAATCCATAGAGGGGTAAGGGGTGTTAGTTACCTCATATTATTAATTACCACTATGACAATTTTAATTATATACATATTTGGTTATAATAATGTACCTAAAGGTTCAAATATTTATTATCTAAGTTTATCCTGTATATTCATAGGGATAAAATATGAGCTAACTAGTATAAGAAATAGTCCTTTGTATTAAATATTAGTGCATAATGAAATTCCTATTTAACAAGGAAATAATTTCATACTACTTCAAATACTCCCTTTAATCCTAATTATAATTCTTATTTATTAGTTCCTCCATACATTAATGACATCGCCCACTATATTGAAGCCGTCTGGAATCCTAGTTTTCATTTTGAAAATCCAGAAGGCCTCTTTATATGAGAGTTTAGTTACTCTATCTCCACCACGTATGGCGGGTTTAATATGGTCAATAATTTGCCATTTTAGACTGCTTACCACTTTATTGTGGATATGTATGAAATGTCTGGCAAGGTCAGAACATTCAATACCATGTTCAATATTTTTGAGATGCTCCCTAATCCTAGTTCTGCACTCTCTGGAGGTGCATCCAATGTATTGTTTTTTACATTCTACGCAATCTATGAGATAGATAACGAAGATAGAGCGACAGTTTGTATACGCATCCAACTCATAGACCCTATGTGTGGTGTATGATTGGAAGCTCTTAGAAACCTTTGTGAAACCACAGGCAATGCAATTGCTGTAATGACACTTATAGTGGCCTTTTACATTCAGCCAACTATTGCTTCTAGCTTGTGTATTTCTAAGAAGGCTAGGAGAAACCGCATTGCCTATCGTGTAGCCTCTACGCGAGACAAAATTGCATCCCTTCTGTACAAGGTCTTTGAGGCTGTCCTCAGCAGTCAGAATAGGTAGATGCTTTTCCACAATTCCACATATATCATTAAATTGCGCACTATATGTGGTAACAAATGTAGGTCTTGAGCTATCGAAACGTTGTTTGTTTACTGGGGCTTTTTTATCTAGAAGGAGAGTCTCTCTATCCAACCTAGTTACTTCTAGGAGAGCTCTATCTATTGTTTTTATGTGATAGCCTCTCTCTAGGAGATTCTTTCTCATTTTCAAACTCTCTGCATTAAAAACTTCATTATCTGTGCAATTACGTTTCAACCTTATGAATTGCCCTTTCGCTATTCCAAAACCCATATGTTTTGGATGATTGCTTCGGCCATGTAATATGGCATTTGCTGCAATTGGTTTACGATATAAGGTTGTCTTTATTTGCTGAGTATCAGTTTCTCCTATTAATAAGAGGTCTAGATAGGGTATAGATTCTTTGTTACTCTCATAGGTGAATTGCAAATTTGCATCATTGCAATTGAGGAATTTAACAAACTCCTTTAGTCTAGATGGACCCCCTGTCCAAATGAACAGGAGGTCATCGATATATCTTTTATACATGGTGATGTAGCCCCTGAAGGGGTTTGTATCTCCAAAGACGTGGCAGGCCTCCCACCAACCCATATATAGGTTGGCGTATGCCGGGGCAAACTTTGCCCCCATGGCAGTGCCACGTCTCTGGAGATAAAAAGTCCCCTCGAATTGGAAAAAGTTATGAGTTAGTAAAATAACACTAAGCATCCTTATCCAAACTTAAATAATGAACAATCTAAGGCCCTCAATGACTTAAAATCTAGAGAGGACATTGTAATAAAGAGGGCGGACAAGGGTGGCTGCGTGGTAGTACAAGACAAGCAGCTATATCTTGAGGAAGCTTTTAGGCAACTCAATGATATAGAAGTCTATGAAACTCTTAGACACAATCCAACGGAAAAATACAGGCAGCAACTTAAATCACTGCTAGATGATGGCTTGGAGATGGGTGTTTTAGACCAAGGCACTGTAGATTACCTTTTTGTTCAAAATCCTGTTACCCCCATATTCCATCACCTCCCCAAGGTTCATAAATCCTTGGAGGGGGTGAAAGGAAGGCCTATTGTGGCGGGTATAGGATCTCTTTTTGAAAATATTTCTACATGGATTGAATCTTTATTACAACCAGTAGTCTATGGTCTTCCTTCATACCTCAAGGATACGAAACACCTCTTGGGTTGTCTGAAAGAGGTATCCTGGACAGATACTGCGGAATGGCTGACTATAGATGTAGTCAGTCTATATTCTGCTATCCCTCATAAGAAAGGTTTAGAAGCCATCTCATATATGTTGGATAGATTCAGCAACTATGATGAGTGTCTTAAGACTTTTCTAATCCAAACGTTGGATTTTTTACTAACTCATAACTTTTTCCAATTCGAGGGGACTTTTTATCTCCAGAGACGTGGCACTGCCATGGGGGCAAAGTTTGCCCCGGCATACGCCAACCTATATATGGGTTGGTGGGAGGCCTGCCACGTCTTTGGAGATACAAACCCCTTCAGGGGCTACATCACCATGTATAAAAGATATATCGATGACCTCCTGTTCATTTGGACAGGGGGTCCATCTAGACTAAAGGAGTTTGTTAAATTCCTCAATTGCAATGATGCAAATTTGCAATTCACCTATGAGAGTAACAAAGAATCTATACCCTATCTAGACCTCTTATTAATAGGAGAAACTGATACTCAGCAAATAAAGACAACCTTATATCGTAAACCAATTGCAGCAAATGCCATATTACATGGCCGAAGCAATCATCCAAAACATATGGGTTTTGGAATAGCGAAAGGGCAATTCATAAGGTTGAAACGTAATTGCACAGATAATGAAGTTTTTAATGCAGAGAGTTTGAAAATGAGAAAGAATCTCCTAGAGAGAGGCTATCACATAAAAACAATAGATAGAGCTCTCCTAGAAGTAACTAGGTTGGATAGAGAGACTCTCCTTCTAGATAAAAAAGCCCCAGTAAACAAACAACGTTTCGATAGCTCAAGACCTACATTTGTTACCACATATAGTGCGCAATTTAATGATATATGTGGAATTGTGGAAAAGCATCTACCTATTCTGACTGCTGAGGACAGCCTCAAAGACCTTGTACAGAAGGGATGCAATTTTGTCTCGCGTAGAGGCTACACGATAGGCAATGCGGTTTCTCCTAGCCTTCTTAGAAATACACAAGCTAGAAGCAATAGTTGGCTGAATGTAAAAGGCCACTATAAGTGTCATTACAGCAATTGCATTGCCTGTGGTTTCACAAAGGTTTCTAAGAGCTTCCAATCATACACCACACATAGGGTCTATGAGTTGGATGCGTATACAAACTGTCGCTCTATCTTCGTTATCTATCTCATAGATTGCGTAGAATGTAAAAAACAATACATTGGATGCACCTCCAGAGAGTGCAGAACTAGGATTAGGGAGCATCTCAAAAATATTGAACATGGTATTGAATGTTCTGACCTTGCCAGACATTTCATACATATCCACAATAAAGTGGTAAGCAGTCTAAAATGGCAAATTATTGACCATATTAAACCCGCCATACGTGGTGGAGATAGAGTAACTAAACTCTCATATAAAGAGGCCTTCTGGATTTTCAAAATGAAAACTAGGATTCCAGACGGCTTCAATATAGTGGGCGATGTCATTAATGTATGGAGGAACTAATAAATAAGAATTATAATTAGGATTAAAGGGAGTATTTGAAGTAGTATGAAATTATTTCCTTGTTAAATAGGAATTTCATTATGCACTAATATTTAATACAAAGGACTATTTCTTATACTAGTTAGCTCATATTTTATCCCTATGAATATACAGGATAAACTTAGATAATAAATATTTGAACCTTTAGGTACATTATTATAACCAAATATGTATATAATTAAAATTGTCATAGTGGTAATTAATAATATGAGGTAACTAACACCCCTTACCCCTCTATGGATTTACAAAATTACATGGTTATCATTATGGTGTTATTTAATCCGCTCATATATAGGCTTTAAAATAATCATAGGCTGTTCCCATTTTCTTTATAAGATATCTTTTATTTGATGGTTAAGGTTGAATATGCTATCAGAGATATATATATATGTTTAGCCTGAGTGGACAATAAATTGTTGATACTTGTACTTTGTAATTTCCCCCAATGACTAGCCACTTATAGTCTGTCTTTATTCCCACATAGTGTTGACATAGGTCTGTCCCTTTAACAATTAGCACCTGGAGCCCTTACACCTGATGACAAGGGTGTGTTTAAATAGACAATGTTAGTGTGGAGCAAATTATGTCCATGAATAAGGCGAATATCTGCTGAAACGCGTAGGACGATTCCTGTATCTGTTCCAGGTGTTGGGACATTTTTTCTGTGTGTTTTACCTTTTTTTATAAGTTTTTTTGCACGGTTTTCCTTTAATAAATTTTGATTGATTATACGCCTGGGAGGTTTGCTGGATTTCTTTTGTGCTATTGCTTGCTGTCTAACAACCAGCTCAAACCTCGGCGTCTTCCAGGACAGAGGCTTGGAATACCCGGTTTCGATACCGGCTGATGACGTCATCGCAAGCCGCCGGAGTGTGTTGTTTGGCATTTCATTGAAGGCATTTTACAGAGGCGGTGTGCTCACAGAGTTGGGGACTTACCAATTCAACTACGGCAGTCGAAGGTGCATAGTACCGGCCCGGGGACCCACAGAGTGGTGAACGATCCGGAGGCTGATTAGGCTGCTTAAACATCCGTTTGAATCAACTGGTGCTGGTGAGTTTTCACAATACCACTCTGTATATTCTAAGGATTAATGCTGTTGGGTATATGCACTATACAAGTCTGGAGCTGTCTAAAGGGGGATTTCTTGTGATTTATGCTACACATTACCCTGAGGCAATACCCATGCGTACTACTTCAGCAAAAGCAATTGCTAAGGAGTTAATGTTAATGTTCAGCCGTGTTGGGATTCCCAAAGAAATATTAACAGACCAAGGCACTCCATTTATGTCGAGAATTACAAAGGAGTTGTGTAATCTTCTTCATATAAAGCATCTGAAAACATCCGTATATCACCCACAAACTGATGGTCTGGTAGAGCGATTTAATAAAACACTAAAGGCTATGCTCAAAAAAGTAATTGATAAAGATGGAAAAAAATGGGATTTCCTTTTGCCTTATTTAATGTTTTCCATCCGAGAGGTCCCTCAAGCTTCTACTGGGTTTTCACCCTTTGAACTTTTGTATGGAAGACACCCCAGAGGGTTGCTAGACATAGCTAAGGAGACTTGGGAACAGGAGTCAACCCCTCACAGAAGTGTGATTGAACATATAACTCAGATGCAGGATCGGATGACAGCCATTATGCCCATAGTTAGAGAACACATGGAAAATGCCCAGCAGAACCAGCAGAAGAGCTATAATAGAAATGCCAGGGTTCGTGTGTTTAATCCAGGAGACAGAGTACTAGTCCTGGTTCCCACTGTAGAGAACAAATTTTTGGCAACATGGCATGGGCCATATGAAGTCATTGACAGAGTGGGGGA